>NC_056563.1:31451356-31482076 GCF_013358625.1 Macadamia integrifolia | reverse complement strand
CCCCCCCCCCCCCCTTTTCACCCATTTTTGTTCTGAAATTTTTTGGCCTGTGCAACAGTATTATGATTGTGAATTTGCCAACTATCAACTAATTTTAATTCCAGTAGCCCAACCACCAACGATTAGTTATAATATCATAATGAACCAACCCAGCACTTCCCACATTACTGTCAGTGAAAGATCAAAAAAGGTAGGAGAAGCCGCAGACACCAATGAGAGCAACGGTTAGATACTTATTGATGGTGTGACAGTGGCCATTGTTGGTTAAGACTGGACTAAGGAATTGAAATAAGAAGACAGTCCCAGTAGCCAAATGGGTATTTGTTTTTTTCTTTTCTCATAAACTACTATCCCTTCTGATATTCTTGAATCTAGCTAAGCATTTGAGCCAAATAATGTAAATCTGGTAGTGAAAGAACAATTCAGATTTTGGTTTCTTCATGAATTCAAGGCAATGGTCAGGATATGATTATTCTATAAACGAAGTTGATTCCATAATGTACATGTTAGTTTATCAGTAATGACTTCATTGTCTTCTATCTTTATTTTTTTCAGGATTGCCAGACTAAATGTCTACCTCAAGTCATTGTAGCTCAACAGGAGATTTCAAGTACAGATCCATAAAATGCAGATGTAATCGAAAAGTTGTGATCAAGATATCAGAGATTGCTGACAACCCAAACAGACTTTTTTATAGTTGTCCAGATTACAATAGATGCAAATACTTTGCATGGTGTGAACCTATGAATATTAAAACTACTAATCCATTACCCAATCCCACCATTAATGGGCAAGAGTTGGAAGATGATGTGAGGCGGTTGCGAGAGGAGGTGTGTGTGCTCAGAGATGTGTTATATGGATTGCAGCAAAAGATGCAGAGTGTGAAGATAAGGGCGGATGACACAGTGAACTTTGCTGGATCAATGAAAATGTTTTGTAATTTTCTGTGTGTTTTTTTTTTGTAGGTGTTTTTGTATCTGTATTTATCGGCCAAAAAATATAAAAGTTGGATATTATTAATGAATGAACTATGATCTGTACTGAATTAGGTTGTGTAATGGAAATTTTGACAGCATTTTGGTAGAATTTTGGCATGATTTTCATCACTTAACTTGTATAATCCATAAATATGACCTGTAAATATAACCCCACATATCCATAAATATTCCAAATATCCACAAATGTGTCACACATCATTCACCAAAAATTCAAACACAGTTCATATACTCCATAATAACATCAAAACCCAAAAGAGTAGTCCAAGTACTGTCTTAAACATCAAATCCATCAACCAATAAAAAGGTTTTTTCATTAACAATACAAACTACAAAGTTAGATCATCTAATCCAATTAAAGTCTTCATTGCACTCTATCTCTCCGTTGCATTCAACTCCCACCAACAGTTGCCTTCTTCCTCTGTTCCCTTGCTTTCCTTTTGGCTTCCTTAGCTTGCAATTGTACATTAACCCTGGCTTGCATGCTTAACTCAATGGTCATTGAAGAAGCTTATGATCTGGTCGTTCTTTGAGAATTGCTTGTATCAGGTTGACTTATAGGTTGTTGAGTTCTCTACATAAACATAAGTAACAATTAGTCAAATGCGACAAATGGATATGATCACTAACCATTTCAGAATATTTAAAACTTAAAAATTGAACATTGAAAACCTGGGATGATTTTACTTTCTGTTTCACTGGAGGTCCTGTACATCTTCTCTTGTTGTGACATTCCTGGTTGCATATGTTGCAATTGGCAACTTTTGATCTTTTTTTCTGCTGGCCAGGTGAGAATTCATCAGTTTCCTTCTTCCTAAGAGAATGTGGTCTTCCTGAAAATCTTTTGATTGGTGGAGGTTGTACAATACCAATTATGTGTTATTCACTTATCTCTTGAAGTTAGGTAAAGGATGGATAATACCCTCATAAGCTGCCAAATATGTTTTTATGCTATAGTACTCATGGCAGTAACTCTCCAATTTTCTCTCTTACTAACAATGCATGCTACTGCATGCTTACAGGGTAATCTAGAACCTTCCCATTCTCTACAACAAGAAGTTTGTTTTTTCAAATCGACCACATGCTTTTCTTCAGTATCTGTAACCTCAAACTCATATACCCCAACAGCTTGGACCATACATCCTCTTGATTGTGTTTGGATCAAATCCAGCAATTTCTTTATTCTTGGTGTGACAATCCCAATGTATGTGCAACCTTCCTGATATCTCTTATATATTGTCTCCATCAACAACTTTTGTATCTCATCAACTACGAGTAGGACAGGCTTGCTCCTAAAAGGTGCAATCCACTGATTAAAGCATTCAACCATGTTGTTGGTGACATGGTCACTTTTGCACTAAAAGTCAAATGCATGTCAAGACCATATCTCAACTTTAACATTGTTCAACCAATCATATGCATCCTTGTTAATTGATTTTATATTTGGCATTGCCTTTTCAAACAATAATGCAGTGGAAGCCATAGCTGCTAACCAAAAATACTTTCTAAGTAGCACACCTGGAAACTTGCTTTTGAAATTTTGGTACATATGTCTACTGCAGCATCTATGGTGACAATTTAGAAATATTTCATCAATGGCTTGGGGTAGTCCCTACACATTAGCAAATTAAAAAGACTATGTACATAAGAAAAAGTAGGTGTGTGTCCTATAGTTAACTCTATAGGGCAGAAGGTAACCCAACTTTTGCCTGTCCGACATAAAGTAATAGGAAATTTCTCCTTCGCAGTGTGAAGACAACTATATAATTGTGACAAAAAAAAATCAAACTTTCCTTGCATTCAACATCCACAATGCCATATGCCATAGCGAACAACCCTTTGTTGCCATCAACAGAGACTGCAGCTAGTAGTACCCCTCCACACATCCCTTTCAGGTGGCAGCCATAAAGACCTATGAATGGTCTACAACCTTTCACAAAACCATCAATGCATACCTTGAAATTAATGAACAATCTTTTGAAGACAGGAGGGTCTGACATTATGACTCTCTGATGGAATTGTAGCTTAAATAGACTTCCAGGGTTTCTTTGTAGCACCATTTCTCCATAATTAGGTAGCTTTGCGAATGACTTATAATGGCTACCTTCATTGAAGTTAGCTGCACGCTTCTTAGCCCTGTACACTGTCATATAAGGGACCTCAACCTGGAATTTTTCCTTGAAATATAAACATATTGCATCTGGATCCATATCTGGGTTTGGCTTTAATCCTGAAGCAAAGTGTCGGGCAATCCAAGTAGAAGTAATATCCTTGTTTCTTTTTTTCCTCGCACAAGAATGTTCATTGCATATAGACTTGATTTGGTATGTTACTCCTTCATCTACTGTAGGTGAAACATGGATCCTCTATGTACACCCTTGTGCTGCACACAAAACAGTCACTCTTGACTTATCATTCTTGGTTCTCAGTAGTTCAAAACCTTATTGAATAGCATAGTCTTTAAGAATATCCTTGAAATGAGTCACATCATCAAACAACATCCCTTTCTCTAGTCTTATCACTTGCCCATGTGAATATGATGGTGTAGAGTAATCATCATCACAATAGTCAGATAATGCTTCAATGTTATCTTGGTCTGCAACTCTTGTACCATCCATTCCATCATCTTGACCATCAACTTGAGCTTCAACCCCATCACTGTACTCCTCTTCATCATTCATATCAATCTCATCTTTGGACACAGAATTCCAATCAGCATCACTTGAACTTGAAACATCGAATAAGACTTCATTGGTTTTCTTACTGACTATGGTACTAACATCATTCATAACATCCCCAACATCAAGTTCAGCAACAATACCATGTATGACCTTGCCATTACTCTTACCAACTTCCTTACTGCCATCATTCACATCATTCACATTAACAATACTATTAGTTGCATTAATACTAACTGAATCATTCATGTTGCTCCCACTGTTATGTCCACCACTGGTTGAAGCCCTATAGGTACTACCACCTCTTCTTATTTGGTGCTTTATCCTATGCCCACCAGATGACTGAAATTACTGCACAATACCTCCAAAGCCACTTTGACTTTGTCGTACATCAATTCCATTTCTATACTGATCCTGCATCACATCATCACCAAAGCCACTTTGAGTTTGATGGACATGCCTACTAGCCATCTTCCGTTTGACTAGTCCACCAGGGAAACCATTTATCGTGTATCGATTGCTTGGATTGAAATCCCAATGAAGATCGTATACATACAAATTTATGCATTCAGTATTCTGATGCAATACAAACATGTCTAGTACACTTGCATCCTCATTCACTTTCATCTGCTGGTTGGAATAAAGTATGCACTTCACTTTAAATTTGACAGTATGTCCTACTGGTACATGTGTGATAACTGTGTTATAAATATCGATCACCACGTCCCGATAACAATACTCATCCGGATCAACTGGGGTAGGTGCGAACATATTCAAGTCGTAATGATAATATATGATAACTCTAATTTCCATTGAATAATGAATGATTTATGATGAAAAAAAAAAAACACAAGATGTTACATAAACACAACTACATCAATGATTTGAATCGAAATTAGTCCTTACAACTAAGTGCACACAACTACATTCCAAGGATTCGAAACAAAGTCCATACAACCATTCTGAGGATTTAAAACAAGAAACAAAAGTACATGCAACCATTCCAAGGATTTAAAACAAGAAACAAAGTACATACAACCATTCCAAAGCATTAAGAAAACAATTGCATTCATACCAAAACAAAAAAGAAAAAAATTACATTAAAATTTCTGTCATACCAAGTCCCTACAACCATTACAAGGATTTGAATTTAATACCAAGTCCCTACAACCATTTCAAGGATTTAATACTAAGTCCATACAACAATTTCAAGTAGCTTGTAAATCAAATGAAAGCCAAAATTGGTAACAGAGTAAAAAAGAAAATGACTAATTTTCACCATCGATTTTGATATCAGTCATCACCATTCACCATTGAAGAATAAAAAACATAGCATAATAAGAGAGAACATTCAATGCCTCTTTTGAACAACCAACCGAGAGCTTTAATCTCTCCCATATACCTAACTATCTCAAAGCCCTAAGAATTTGATTGTGTTTAATTAAATCTCCCGAAGCCCTAACTCTCCCAAATCTGCGATTTATACTAACCTTAGACTTAGCTTGTAAATCAAATGAAAGCCGAAATTGGTAACGGAGTAAGAAAGAAAATGACTAATTTTCACCATCGATTTTCATATCAATCATCACCATTCACCATTGAAGAATAAAAAACAGAGCATAATAGAAAATAATAAGAGAGAACATACAAGCACTCACTACATCCAATCGATCTCAGATCTATGATAAATTGCCACAACCCTAGTTCTTCAATGCCTCTTCTGAAAAAACCAACAGAGAGCTTTAATCTCTCCCAAATACCTAACTCTCTCAAAGCCCTAAGAATTCGATTGTGTTTGATTAAATTTCCCAAAACCCTAACTTTCCCAAATCTGCGATATTATACTAACCTTAGACTTTGATCTTCATCGATTAACAACTCCAATCTTCAACGAGATGTAATGTCTTCGATAGCGAACGGTAAGAACCATCGTCGATCGCCAAAACTTTGGAGATGTTCACCTTCGATTTCATTTTCATAAGGTCAGGATGTATGGAGGAATGAAGAAGCCGAATGAAAAAACTATTGTTCTTCTCAAGGAAGAAGACGGTAATGAGTTGGGGGTATTTAGGGGTTTTGGAAAAAATTGCAATACACTTAACGTTTCCTCACTCATGGCAAGGGTACGATTGATAGAATCTAGAACATACAGGGGAGGGTAGTGTAATTTCAATCTTCTTAGGGGAGGGGATTGTAATTTACTCATACTAATTTTGCATAGATGAATTTGCCGACCCTACGTCATTTTGGGAAAAAATCTTCTCTAATTAATTAGGTTCCCAATTAATGATCCAAGGGCTACCTGGAGATACACGCCTATGGATCACTAATTGGGTGCCTAATTAATAGAAGAGGAGCTGAATCCCTCATTTAGTCGGTAACGATGCAAGGGGTCTTTATACGTGGAAAAGAATCTCCACAATACCGTTGTGTATTCTTGTGCAAACCTTCTCACATTCTAGGGGTGCCCATAACACTTTTATGGCTCGACCTAGACTAGCCTGGTTATTGAGCTCAACTTGTTTATAAATAAGCAATTCATAGTGCCCAGTGTAAGCCTGATTGATTCATAACGCTTACAAGCCCAACTTGGCCCGACCCTTTACATGGTATATCTTTTTTTTTTTTTTTTTTTTTTTTAGAATAAGACATATATTGATATTTTTATTAATTATTGAATGCAATTAAGTGTGAAGACTTTTATAAATTATGAATGATTTAATAAATATATTAACACTTATAAAATATATGACAATTAAAGCCCCTTTAAGGCTCCTATAAGGCTTTAATGATGCATTAGCCTTTTTTTTTTTTTTTTTTTTGAAAGGTAGGGATGCATTAACCTTTTTAAGACCCAAGTTAAAGTCTGAAACCCAACCAAGTCTAACCAAGCCTGACCTACCCCAACTAATTCCTTAAATAGGCAGTTCACGATTGATCAAAACTCGTCAAGTCAGATCAGTCGGCACTTCTATCCCATTCTAGTTATGGATCTTACATCCACTCTCCTCATTAAAATGCCCATCCTTATATATGACAGTTTATCATCCATCCATCTCATTTGTGCAAAGACTGCACCTTATTATTATTATGGGTAAAATGTTGTAGTGAATCATCCCTTGTATATATATTATTTATGTTTTCTATCCATGAGCATGGCCCATGTGCCTGCATCCTGACCAACGAGAGCACATACTGAGGCATTGAATAGGAGTGACACTCTCCCACATAGAAAACACATCCTTATCCTATTCTTAAATCTTAAATCCTCAAAAAGATCGAAAGGGTTTCTCACGCTACCAGTGTAGGAAAAAATCTACATACTACAACCAATGAATGTTCTGGAAAAGTATCAATCACTGTGGATCTCATATTTTCAAAATAAATAAGTAAGAACTAAAATAGGGAAAATTACTTGATTACCCACTTTTGTGTTTCCCTTTACAAAATTACCCACCAAAAGTATCAGTTAACAAAAATACCCAAAATTAGGTTTTCCTTTACAAAATTACCCACTTAAAGTTTAAGTTAACAAAAATACCTAAAATTGAATTTGGGTTTACAAAACTACCCACTCAAAATTTCAGTAATAAAAAAAAACATGATTATATGTGGAAGATGAAGACTCACTATTTTGGGTAGTTTTGTAAACCCAAACCCAATTTTAGGTATTTTTGTTTAATCAAAACTTTTTGTTGGTAATTTTGTAAAGAGAAACCCAAAAGTGGGTTATCATGTAATTTTCCCAATAAAATATATGTGTAGGCCATCGTTTTTTTTTTTGAGAAGGTATTAGAAAGGATCTGCATTATTTCTTAAAAAAGAAAAAGAAAAAAAGAGAGAGTGAGCGCAGTAGAGAACCATCATCTGTTTTTCAAAAATAGAAATTATTGTTATTGGGGGCAAATATAAAATCATAAGAAGATGTGCACAAAACCATTCCTCATATCTAAATTATGGCTAAAAGGTAGTGGCGCTTAAGCGTTTGCAGCCCATAAACAACACATTTTAATCTCAATCGTTGGTTTAATAATATTCAATCTCAACCATTGAAGATGTAAAATCATTCAACTTGCTACCGGCTTTGCCACTGTCATCCTCTTACCTACATTTCTTCACCGCACAAGGTCTGAAGACTTTCATCTCTGATGTTTTTCTTTCTCGTCTTTCATCTCGTCTTTCATCTTTTCTTACTCTATGCTCTCTTTAATGACTGATTTCTCATTCTTACTTGCATGCCTGGTTGGGATCAAAAGAGAGACAAACAGAAAGAAAAATATGTTTCTAATAATATTGGCCTTCGTTTTGCTGAAACCCTCGTTGATCTCTGCCGATGTAGTCGCTTCCATGGCCCAAGAACGGAGTCACTGCATCTGGCAATGCAATACCTGGTTTCTCCCACGCTTCGATCTCACAATAGGTAAGATGTCCTCAAAACCTTCGTAAAAATCCAACATCCAGCACCGATTCCGTTTTGAACTGCAACCGACCTGTTTGTTCGTTTTCGTTTCTACTTCCCCTAACGCTTCGTGTATCAGTCCACCATCCTCGCTTGTTTTTTTCGGATTTGATTCTTCGTCCTCGAAGTTTCCAGAAATCAACTGGCCGCTTCTACAAGCAAACCCAAATGATCGTCATTTTTGTTTTTATTACTCCAAAAGAAACTCTTTTCTTCTCCACGCTCTTTTCGTTCTTCTTGTTCTTCCTCTTCGCCTTCTGAGGTTTTAGTCTCACTCTATTCTACATCCTTAGTTTCTTCACAGATTAGCGTAGTACAATCGGTTTCAGAACTTCGGACTTGTAGATTTGTGATTTCCAAAAACTCTCTCGTTTATTCTTCGACAGCTTTTGTTTCTTCGCTCTCTTTAGTCGTCGCAAAGTTATCAAACGAGTTTCCGACCTCCTTGGGATCACATTCACATTCAGAACTTTTCTCAATCATCGAAACATCGACAGATGCCATAGACGCTTCAACCCGCAGACGGGTTGGGCAAGTAATCGGTTAATGCATTTTAATGAAAGGACGGTTAAGATTAATCTAGTAGTAGATTAACGGTTGAGATTAAATGTGGTGTTCGGAAGTTGTACCACTCACCCATAAACTATAATTTTTAAATTAGCTTTTTCTCCTGTAAACAAAAATTAATTTTCGTAGGTAATGAAAACAAAAAATATCTATTTTCGTATGGATTTGATCTCATTGCTCGTCACTTTATTTTATTTTATTTTATTTTTGGTAGTATCGTCACTTTATTTTCCTTTTCTATAAAGAATGGAAAAAAATCATCTGCAATGCCTATCTCGTATAATTCTATGAAATACCACCATCAGGGGGTGATACATATATTGATACCAATACAATGATTCAGATCTGATTTAAATGCCTCTTTACTGATTTAATGTTTTATTAGTTGTACCAGATCTGGACCATTGTATTGATATCAATACACGTATCACCACCTGAAGGTGATATTGTATGGAATTGTACAAGATCGGAATTGCAGGCGATTTCAACCCCTATAAGAATAGGTAAACACACGCAAACGCATACGGAAGGTGATAGGGTGCAAGTCAAAAGTCGAAATCGTGTCAACCACGTTAAACCTTGAAGGTTGATATTTTGTTCCGTGACTATGGGCCCCACTATTTACAAAAAGACTATGGGCCCACTAGTACTTAGTTTAGTGGACCTGGAGTGGCAGACACCGTCGGTTTCTTTTTCTTTTTTAATTATTCCTTCCTTATATAAGAATCCTCGTGGACTGGGCTGCGGCAGAGGACTCGGGCCGCTCTCAGCCTCTCGGGATGGATTTGATTATAAAAGTAGCAACTTTTGGATAGTAGACTCTTGTTGACCATTTGCCCTTGGGTAAAGTTAGGCGTTATTTGATAACGTTTCATTTGTATTGTTTTTGTATTTTCTTGTTCTCATAAATGGATAAATTATCTAAAAAACATTTGATAAGATTGTTTTATTTCACTGGTTTTTTTAAATATAAATCAAAATTTATGTTTATTTACAATTTTAAAGATGATTTTGATAAAACAAATTTGAGATTAAAAATACCCGATAAATCTTTCAATTATTTAAACTTTAAAAAAAAGTAACCGAACCCTCTCTCCCTTTTAGGCATCCGATGATACTATTGAGTTTTTTAATAGCATTATGTTTACAAAAAATGTTTCGAAAATGAAGTTTATCAAACATAAAAAAATATATTTTTATTTTGAGAAACGTGAAAAACCATTTCTGCAAAAACAACAGAAATGTTATCAAACGATGCCTAAATGTTGGAATTTTAAGTTTCAAAACAACCAGTCTCTTCCTTTGTTCAAGTTCTTTGGTACTAATAAAAGCGTGTGAGCTAAAGTTTAGTCCCACATTAGAAACTTGTAAAAGTTTCTTTAAATATACATATAGGATTCCTTAGAGATAAGTCTCTCCACTCTTTCATGTGTGGAGATTGTCAGTGTGGTTTTTCAATCATGTATTAACAATCCCAATCCATTATCAAGTTTTCAAACCATGACATAGAGATGTTCTTTCCTCTTCTCGATATTTGGATGTTATCGATAAGGATTCTGTCTAAAGTAAAGAGATAGCTTGGGTCATCATTATTCAACCCATGGATATAGTTTATGGTATTTATTCTCAGGCAAAGGGACATCAATATTGGTATTGACTCTAATAAGAATAGATACATATTCATTTTATTATCAGACCAATACAAAATGAAAACATTGTTTCTTTAATGTCATCCGATACAATTCAGTTGATACAGTCAATCCAATACTAATTCTTAAAATCATATAATTCTTTTTTTTTTGGTAGATAAAATCGTATAATTCCACTCTATCGACATGGGAGTCACTTATCTCCTTGGTTACTCAAACTCCATCATGGCCTAGTTAGGTTCGTCGGACTATTTGGTATATGAGTTTGGGTCATTTTCTCATGTGATGATACTTACATATGGAATTCCATTGTTTATGGGATATTAAATAAAAAATCAATGGTCCATTAATTACTCTGATTCATTGTTTAAAAACCCTTTAGATGGTGGGATCCTCTCTCCACATGATCTCACTTCTAAGTCTTTAATAGCATATTCAAGGACTCAATTTTGTATAAATGATCTCTCTTAACTCTACGCGATCTTGTGAGGGAACGATATTCATAGTCGACATTAAGACATTTCCTCATATTTAATGGGATTTTTATTTTTTAAATATAAAATAGAAGAATTAAGAGATTACAAGCGGTTTCACTGCCCGGACGAAAGTTATCTTTTCCTCTATATTTATCCCCTATTTCTGCGTATTTGCAAGTTTATACACTATTTATAAGGAGGGTGTTGACTGCCCTCTATATTTTTAAAATTTTATGTTTAGAGGGTTTTTTTTTTAATATAAAAATGGGAAAAATTAAGGGATTACTATATTTTGTTTATTTTCTGGGTAGACTGTTTGGTATTTTTTTGTAAGTAAGTACACTTTAGGGTTTTATCAAAAAAGAAAAAAAGAGTACAATATAGGGAACAAGTACAAAAGTTTCTATTCTGGTGCTGTTGATTTCAATCCTTGGGACCTCCTCGCTTTATTTTCCAAAAAGAAACCTAAGAAACCTTTCTGGGACTAGTATTCAATACCGTAGAACTAACAAGAGAAATAATGTGATCAAACGTGCACACGCAAACGCGTACGGGGAAAGGAAAGGGACCAATCACCGGTGGGCCCCACCAAGAAGAAGAATTGGGGGACTTCCTACTTGCTACCAATAAAACAAGGGCAAAACATAGATCGGTGAGTAGTGGGCCTCGCCCCTTAGAAAAAAAATGGGTAGTGGGCCTGGGGTGGCAGACAGCGTCCTTCGTCTATAAAGTTTCATTTCATAAAAAAAACCCTTGGACTGGGCCCACAGCAGAAGTTTTAGACCGCCCATAGTGTTTGATTTAAAGAGCAAATTTAAGTTTCGTACCGCCCTTAGCTTTTGATTTAACAACTAACGGCACGTAGTTTGAGGTATCAGTATCGGATCGTTCGAGTTGAATAATGATATATCGATGAAACAGTACAAATCAGGAGTTAAGAAGCTCAGAAAATTCATTTAAAAAAAAATAAAAAATCAAAGGCAAACTTATTCAATCTATATCGATATTATATCGATTTTAAAAATAATCGATACCCGATCCAATGTCTCGCACTAAAGCCCTGATGATAGTGATTGGTGAGTCTAGTGACTGCTATTGACCACTTGCCTTGGAAAGTCAGATTCAGACAGCCACAGACTTGTCAAATTAATCAAAAGAGTTGTTGTAGCACGTCAGCATTGCCCCTTGTGCCGGACGGGGTCGAGTTTGGCCAGTCAAAAAATTTAGTCGGTCCACTGGTTATATTTTTTTCACCAAAAAAAAATACTAGTTGTATTTTAGGCTGAGGCCACCCTTAATTTAATCCGCACGTTATAAAAGGACGATTTTAGGTTTAAGTCGCTTTCTAAAGCAAGGTTATAAAAACATGGAAACGGGTATGGACTATGGAATCGGTACTCAAGACCTCAAGAGCCCCGACAAATATTGGGCCATTATCTTCACTGGGGCCAAAAGCCCATATTCCAACTCACAGCAGATTATATAACAGCATTATGTTGCATTAGTTTTTAGTGGGCTGGGTTATAGCTGGTTATTTTTTTGGAATATTTGATTGTGTTTTTTACGGTGAATTTTGTCCAAGTACCTATTTCGCCCTTGCCTATCATGGGATTCTCTGTTTTCAGATCCTACGCAGCAGTGGATCTGTATCGTCAGCCGCCGACTGTTCGTTAATGCGTATATGGAGAGGAGGCTGATCTTACGATCTTCTCTATCCAATGAATAAAAGTTGGTTTTGAAATCATACATTGCACCCAACCACTGAGTATATGTTTTAATCGGAATTAGACAAAGGTAAATTGATACAATAGAAACCTATGGTAAAATGCCATCCCGTAACCTAGCAGATAAAGCCCATTACATTAGTCCATTTTAGGGATTGGTGACTTATCCCTCTCATCTGTTTTCTCTAAATGATTTGAGATTTTTCTTCTCGTGTTCTTTTTTATCATAGTTAAATGTACATGCGTAGAATAGATTAAATCATAAAAACAAATTCATAAAGCAATAAAGAAACCGAGAAATCCAAACCTAATACAAACGAGTCAAAACCTAATATTAAACCGACTAAGGAACCAAGTAACAATCAAACAATATTAATTTAGTTTTGGCTTAGAGAAGAGGCTTCCATTCGGTTTTGGTTTCCATATGTTGTACCTTGAACTGAATTGATTGACACCCTTAGTTATGAGTGAGTCACATAAATATGAAATCTCTGTCATTTTCGATGTTTGGATATGTGGGGATGTAATGAGGTTTAACCCCAAGAAATAGAATCTTAAATGAGATGGATTAAAACAGATGGTGAATTGTGGTGTGAAAAAAAAAAACCCTCCACTCTCACCAAAAAGTCTTGAGTTCACCTGAATCCTGACTGTTACCTATTTCCGCTCCCTACCTATCAAAAAAAAAAAAAAAAAAAAAGAATTAGGACATGGTCCAATGGTATCAACGCCAGCTTTAATTGGCCGACCACTAAAAACCAGATTTACTACAGTGTTTTCCCCAATCCATTAAAAGTTTGCTTTAGTGTTTCTCCCAAAAAAGACTAATGCCCAAAACATATTGTGTACCTTTCATGGGTGCCACTGCCACCTAAATTAGTATATAACAGGATTTGTATTCATGTGGCCAAGATTGGCTTTTGGTTAATGTTAATTGCTTCCCATTCCATATTTGCGGTGTGACTCAAAGCAACCCCTCTCCATTGACGTGTTTGGTTGGCAAGAAATAGATAAGAAAAGGACATTAGATGATCCCATGGATCACGTTATCAGTCGGTATCGTGAAACAACTCTATTTAAGGAACTTGGCAAAATAGCCACACAATTTTAGGAGAAAGGGTGCGTCATCACAGAGGCGGTTGCAGTGATAAGGTTTGGGTTTAAAGATTGGCCCATCGGTCACAACTCATAAGTGCTTTCATATTCCACTCAGTAGAATTCTATTGTGGAAAGGTATCTGATACTGATTTGATTTGAATCAGGAGTATCAAAATACCTGCTCAATGTATACCTGGGCCTTGGTTTGGTGGTTTCCAATGCTTAATAGAGTACCTATCCAAGGATTGATCATTTTATCAACTCCTCTCAAATACATGTGCATGATTTGCATCAATTTCCTTACGTTCCAAAAAGTATAGCCTTCGGTCTCTGGTGACTCTTTCCTGGATCTGTACTTGACCTACTATGTAATGACTAATGATCAGTAGACCTTTAAATTTGGAAAAAAAAAAAAAGTACCTACCCAACCAATCCAAGCCTTCAAAATGGATCTTTATTAGAAAAAACTTTAACGAATTCGACGACCGAGGTATCATTCCCAGTGATCATAGTAGACAAAACTCTTTTTCTCCGGTGGTCGTCCCCAGCTCTACTGGCTGACCCACAAAGAAGCCTTCGATCCAACCATTTTCAGACACCTGTTTCACGCATGCAGGGGCAACTTATGGTGTTGAAGTGCCAGTGCCCAGACGCAACAAACGCAACAAATGCAACAAATCCTCGTGAATTGATGGGGACGTCTTATCTCTTCCTATCTTTTCTATGTGCGCGTTTGTACCTTGCTGTCCTACGCTCCTATAACTCTCATTTGCTTTGACGCTTTCGAGTGACGCCCAGACTCAGGGGCTTCAGTATTATCCAACAATTACCCATTGAAACATTTCAACAAACACATTATGGACCCATCATATTAGTCTCACGACTCTCATCCGTATCCGATCATAATGCGAGTCATATTTAGATTTGAGACTACTAACCATCTTATCAAAGATTTTCATTTTTGGGACTGTTATATTGCTATCCTATATGGTTCTAAATCTATAGTAATTTCAACTCGGCTGCACATGAGGGGAGTGTTAATCCCACGACTACTATGAATGAAAAAAAATCCCTTTCCTTATATACCAATGAAGCCCTCCTATGGCTTGTAACTATTCTACTAAAAAAAATAAAAGATTATAACATATCATATCACCAAAGGCACCGATGCCATCACATCATATATAAGGCCTATCTCTAACTATGATTATGATGACCACAGTAAAGGGATAGAAGCAGAGTTCCATGCTCAGAAAGTGAAAGGGTTGATATATACCACCTCAAAAGGCCTTCAAATATTTCCTAGCTACTTGGAACCATAATCCTATTGAGTTTCAAAATGAACTAATTTAGATTGGATTGGACTAACAAGTGCCATTCCGAATCTCCTATCCATCTTAAGATTCAAGATTGAAGCACCAACCATTCGTGA
Source organism: Macadamia integrifolia (assembly GCF_013358625.1). Lineage (NCBI taxonomy): Eukaryota > Viridiplantae > Streptophyta > Magnoliopsida > Proteales > Proteaceae > Macadamia > Macadamia integrifolia. The sequence continues at coordinate 31,466,998 of NC_056563.1, read as the reverse complement.
ATTTGTGGCTAAGACAAGGAGTGCCTGGAGCCCAGAAAGCGCAACAACAACCGCTCCTGCCATCTACGTGCACCATTAGTCGTCACTCGTCACAAAGAGTACTAGGACAACCAATATGATATGGACATCATCATATATCATTGAGAGGGTGTGCTTACTGTCAGATAATACGCCATTATATCCAAAATTTAATTTTCTTATTGTCTACAGTCAAGGAGGAATTCTTTTACGGATGGCCATCATTGTGTTTGGATGCATGTCAAGGGCAGTGAAAAAAGGCTTATTACCTTCAGCATGTAGGAAGAAGTAGTGATGAACTTCGTTAAGTGGGTCAACCCTTCACCATGGGTGAAATTGATGGAACTTTAATTCGCCTATTCTTATATGATAATGTCAATGCTATATCGTTAAACTGACTTGGAGTCTATCTCTCTCTCTCTCTCTCTTCTTCCTACCATCTATTTTATAGGATTAAGTTCCTTCACCACGCGTGATGTGACTCAGTAATTGGATCCATATTAAATATTAACTCCTCATCTATTGTGAAAGGTCAAAAATGTGTTTTCCCATATAATGAAAGGGTGAAATCTCAATGGTGAGGAGATTCTTTTTTCATCATGGGTGAAGAGAAACAAAATCTAATTAAATATGTCGAGATGCTAAGCTATTGGGCTCTACAAAAAAAAAAACATGTATTATCTTTCCTAATACCCTATTTTCTTTCAAATTTCAACTATGCAAGGTCCTAAGTCAAGAGGTAGAAAAAAAGTTACCCTTGTGATTTGGACCCCAAAAAAGCAAAAAAAAAGAAAAAAAAGTTAAAAAAAGGTCGCATAAGAGAAGAATGTGAAGTTAGATAGGATAAAGGCCAATGACTCATCCAACCCAAAAGCAAGATATCCTTGGCTTTTCTTTTGTAAAGATCTTGTTACCAAGTTTGAACCACCCCCCCCCCTCTCTCTCTCTCTCTCTCTCTCTCTCTCTCTCTCTCTCTCTCTCTTATTGTTTCAGGATTCACAATATATGCTAGTGTTGAGTGGGGCCTTAGAATTCATGAATCTATCTGCAATCTCCTACGGCCTCACAAGCTCTTATCATGTCGACATTATAGAAACCCCTCCAAGACTGGCTGTGGAAATTGTCTTGCATGTGCTCTTATTTTGTTTGTCACCGGTCCCTGTCTCAACTTGTTATTTGAGTAGCTATAATTGGCTTCCAAAAACATATAAATGCCATAGAAAAGGCACAAAGGGGAAGAGGAAAGTAAAATTTTTCACTCTTGGAATATATAGCTGTTCTCCATTGTTTTGGTTATGAGATCTTCCTCCCAAGTTCTTTTTGAAACTTGAAAGAGATGTTGCTAATAACAGCATAGCCCATCTTGCATCGACTTTGACTACTCCAATTGAACAAATCCTTCATAATATTTTAATAAAACCCAATTCCTCAAAAAGAATAAGCCCAAATCAGGCAGTTTTCATGTTAGTATCTAATCATCATCTTCATAAACATAAACAAATTTTGTTGTATTTATTATATAAATATTTAATATATTAAGTGAGTTTCAAAATAACATATCCCTTAATAATTAGTAGTTGTTTTATTATTACCCTTTATATTTTATTTTGAAGTTCAAGTTTAAAATGTGTTGAAAGGAAACTTTTGAATGAAAATTCAAAGGGCTTCAGCAAATAAGGTTTAGTCACACATTGATTTGAGAGAAGAATATATACATACACATATATGGATGTATATATAAATATATAGGATTGTTTCTCTCAAGGATTAAAGTATCGGTATCGGTCGCCGTATCGGTCTACCAAAATTAAGATACGTATCGGAAGGTATTGTATCGTATCGGAGATACGCTAAGATACGCACATAAATGGATATGAAACACCTTTTTAAATACTTATGCATAAAAAATTTGTTAAAAAAAACTATTAATAACATGTATTATGCATAAACACTAAATTGAGAGTATTGCACTAAGAATTCAAGGTTTGTAGTTGTCCCATAAATGTAAAATCCTTGTTTCTAACCTTGATTTCCACTTTAGTTAGAGAGAAATATGGTTGGCAACAACTTTGGAACAAAAACCCCTCAAAAAATCATGTTTTCTTAAAAAATACCCATCTTGGCCATTATATGACCGTAGCGCATTGTATCAGTACATACCGATACTCACCGATACGTATCGATACTCACTGATACGTACTGATATTCATCGATACGTACCGATCAATACATACAAATACTCACCAATACATACCGATACATACTGAAACGTATATTTCACATCAATTTTATATTTTTCATAGAGTATCAGTACGTATCGATAGTGTATTGGTGCATATCAGTATTTATCGTAGGATATATATCGATTCGAAAGGATTTTAAAAATTTCATGTATCGTATAGTTGTGTATCGTATCGGTTGACTAAATTTAAGATACGTATCGGAAGGTATCGTATCGGTATTGGAGATACTTTCCCTCTTCTCATATGTGTGGGATCCTTGAGATGCTTTTGAATCATGAGGCGACCTGAGCCGAGCCACCAAGTGATGAACACCAAAGAAAAGAGAAATCCACATAGAACTTCTTTTACTTGAAACCATTTTTTTTTTGGGTAAATTTTTCCTAGCACTTCATGAGTGACATTAGAGACTAAGTGGGATAGCACGGTCAGTCCCATCAATATGGATTGAAGGAGAGGTACCGGAGCAAAAATGGCTGTTTTACTTTTCATTTCTTTTTTCCTTTTTTTAAGTATTATCTCATTGGATGATTGTCAATTCAACAATTTTATGCACAATTACTTGGATGCGGCAATAAGAAAGGGAGGGACCATTTCTTCTTTAATCTTTGTTTCGTTTCGTTTTATCTTTTTTGTTTTGTTTTGTTTTATTTTGTTTTAATTTTGTTTTGTTTTATTTTTTTTTTGTTTTTGTTTTTGTTTTTTATTTTTATTTTTATTTTTTTTTGAAAGGAAGAGCTAACTTAGAGATGGAAATATCTTGGAGTTATGTCTCAGTTTTTATACAATTTATTGGAACTGAATAGAACTAACTCTTAAACAAGGTGCTCAATCCCTCATTCCCTTATAAGGTTTCACATTGAACTACTTACATCTAATATGGGATAATTATTTTAGTTCTCATGCATAGAACCCCAACACGAGTTTAATGATTAGCGATTGAATCAAAAGGTCAGATCCCATGGCTTGAGATGTTGGTGAAGGACAACAATAAGTGAAAGTATGTGTTAACATTTTGTCTATTTAGTCAACTTTTGGCCTTTTGTTCATCATGTTATGAGTACAATCAACAAGTGCCATCACTTTATTCGTTTATGGTTAGTACATTTGCCACCTTCACTGTGTAAATGGGGTATTTAATGATTTTATCACAGTAACTAGAGATAAGAAGGAGAAGAACGAAGTTGAGAGGTGGGCAAAGAGTTTTTACAGTTTTTAATTTGTTCATTTATGCGACCCCAACAATGGAAGGATTCCGGACGTACGGTATACCCTTCAATGGGACTGATGCCCCCAGCAGGCCAGCACCGATACCCTATAAACCAGCAAGGAAAGATGTATCAAAGTTTCATACATATTACTTATTAAAAAGAAAAATAAATTGAGTTTTCTTTCAAGACTTAGAACCATGTGTGGGACTACTGTCCCAAGACAATCCCCTTATCACCATCCAATGTGACAGATATAGGTTCTTTGTGGAGAGGTACTTTACCATGCCAATTTAATACCCACCTCCCTCACCTTCTCCCTCTCATTCCCATCGCTTGGAAGTTGGAATATTGAACTGAAATTCAGGTTAGAAAATAACCTAACCAACCTTTCTTTCTCTCTCTCTCTCTTGAAAGAAGAGGGAGAGGAGAAAAAGAAAGAGAAAAGAGAGGGTGTTTCACTTTAACTTGCTTACTCTGGTTGCAAGCCAAAACATAAAAAATGGCGAACAATCTGTTGGAGGTTCTGAACGTGAGAACGATCGGCATCGGCGACAAGATACTGGTTCTCGCCCACGGCTTCGGCACAGACCAGTCTGTATGGAGGAGCATCGTTCCTTACTTCACCCCTCACTACCGTATCGTACTCTACGACCTCGTCTGCGCAGGAAGCGTCAACCCTGATTACTTTGATTTCCGACGATACACCTCTCTAGAGCCTTACGTTGATGATTTACTCAACATACTCGATGCCCTCCACATTGAAAGTTGCGCCTACGTCGGCCATTCCATCTCTGCTATGATCGGCATCCTCGCCTCCATCCGCCGCCCTCAACTCTTCACCAAACTCATCCTCATCGGCGCCTCCCCAAGGTGAGCACATTAGATAACAGTATTAATTATTTCTATTTTTGTCTAATTAAGTACAAATCGAGAAAATGTTTCAGGTTCTTGAACGACACAGATTATCACGGGGGATTCGATAGGGGAGAGATCGAGAGGGTTTTCACGGCGATGGAAGCTAATTACGAGGCTTGGGCTAGTGGATTCGCACCTTTAGCGGTGGGGGCCGATGTGCCGGCGGCAGTAAGAGAATTCACGAGGACATTGTTCAATATGAGGCCGGACATATCGTTGTTCGTGTCGAGGACGGTGTTTGATAGCGATCTGAGAGATGTTTTAGGGCAAGTCAGTGTGCCTTGCTGCATCATCCAGAGCGCCAAAGACGTGTCGGTGCCGGTATCGGTGGCCATCTACTTGAAGAACCACCTAGGAGGGCGGAACACGGTGAAGATATTGCAGACTGAGGGACATTTGCCGCACTTGAGTGCGCCTAACTTGCTGGTTCAGTATCTCCGGCGAGCTCTCTCCCGGTGCTGACAGTGACAGTCAATGGTAGTAAAAAGGTCGCTCGCATTTTCTGCTTCTGGATTAATCATTATTTGTAACCACATCGTACTTCACAGTTCACACGCAGCAATTAAGAAAAATGTCCAGATTCTCTCTATCCACGTGGGTGCTCCCCATACCCCACACGGTGAGGGCCAATGAGATGAAATCTCCACTAGAGGTTGGATGGGTGGAGATTCTAATTCATTGGTGCTCCCCCTGTGGGGAGCAACCACGCGGGTAAAGGATCAACTGCACTTAAGAATCATGTGCAGGTTTGAATTAGGGGTGTTAATCGATCGGTTAAGTTTTGATAGAATTTGGTTTGGTTTGATCTGTTATTTTATCGGTTTTTCGTTTTTTTTGGAGTTTGATTTTATTTCGGTTACATGTATGCATAAGGAAATTAATGAAAAAAATATTCTACCTTTTTTGGGTTTTCGGTTTTTATCACGTTACTATTGGTTTGGTCTTTTTTTTTTTTTCTTCACTTACAGTGCATTTCTAGGCCTTTGGCTTAAATTGTCCCACGAGCCTATATTAACCCTATAATCAAATGGATTGGGATTGAATGAGAATTATTTAACTTTCACCGAAACAATAAAGAACAATAAACACCCATGTGACTAACTCCAAGGAGGTAAGAAAAGTATTAACTTAGGTCAAATCCCGATTTGTTCTTATTTTAGGAACTGGTATCAGACTGCCAATTTCAATCGAATCTAATTGAAATCAGCTGTATCTGATTACCGATCTTAATTTGAAAAATCAGTCCAATTCAAGGATTTAGGTCAATTCCGGCTGAATCAGAATCCATAGAGACCGATTCCACTTATTTGAACCTTGCCTTCACATAACAATAAATAATACTTGATAGTGTTTGTGCTAAAATGGCCACCATTTGCGGCTTTCACTACCCCTCTTAAAATTTGGCCGCCCACCAGCTGAAGTTGTCTTTGAAGCATGAAATTGCTGTAGTGAATGAAAAGGTGAATGATTGAAACAACATACAGGTAAAAAAGAGCACTGTACACCCAGACGAACGGAGAATTGAAACTAAAGGCCCGTTTGATTTTGTTTTCATAAACATGTTTTTCTATTTTTCTATATTCAAAAAGGGAAAAACACCTTAAAAACCGTTTGATTTTTCTTTTTCATTTTACTTGTTTTTTGAAATAGAAATAAAAATTTATACCTATTTCTATGTATAAAAACAGGAATAGAGAAATAAATCAAACTTATATTTATATTTTTAGAATTAAGTGAGAGGGACAAAAATTGTAAAAAATTCGATACTTCACTCAACCTACCCCAATCCTAACCATTGTTGAAATTAGCAACTCCAATCTGGTTGTGCAAAACTCACAGTTCTAAACTACCATCATCCTTCTGAAACTCATCTCCACAAAGCAAACCTGCAACTCTAACGTTGTGCCTTCACTCGTGAGTTGCATAACTACAACGTCATGCCTTCACTTAAATCTCAAACCCAACTACATTATTGAAAACATTTAGAAAACAGAAAAATCAAATACTTTTTTTCAATTCTAAAAAATGTTTCTTAGCACATAAATGAAAAAAAAAAACCGGTTTTGTTATTTCTAAACACAGAAGTAGCAGAAGCAAAATTAAACTGGCCTTTAGTTATGAAAAGACATCCATGCCTTGACTTCACTCTAGGTGAACTTTATTGTGTTTATGTGTATTCATATATCATGACTATAACTTCTCTGGAGATGTAACATATATGTGATAACATATTTTTCCTATGCGTCTTGGGTTTAATGTAACATACTGAAAACACTTCCCAAAATTTTGACAAGTAATAAGATTTATCTTTGCTGTAACAAACTAACTGATTCCCATAACATATAATTGAATCTTACAGTAAAATGAAATCCCTTGTACAAGTTTAGTGTCTAATCCATTTGAGCCTTAATATTACAACCCTTTAGTTTTGGTGTAGGCACGCTAAATTACAACTTACAGAAAAGCATCAACGTCCCACTTTAGCCCACAATTTGAAATGCTTGATTTGAAGACCCAGACAAATCTCAATCTTCTTCTCTTTCAGGGGGCAGACCGCACGGCAATAGCATTTTCTGCACAAAAGATAAATAAACCAAAAGAGTTTATCAATAAGAACTCCTGTATCAGCAAACAAAGTATGTCACAAAGCATGCCTTTTTAACATACTTTTTCATTTGTATACTTTTGAACATGTGGCAGTTGAATCTACGATTCTCAACAGACGAGAATTGTATAAAGTTCCAAAATATCACAGCCAATTGAGTGCTCCATCACTCACGGAATGACAATGAAGGAACTAGAAAGAGATCAGGCAAAAAACTTAGATAGTCGGAAATTATAGACAACATAATGGAGAAAACAAAGATTAAGCAATTTGAGCAAGGTCACAGAATTGTCGGTAAAGTGAACAAACCTAAAACTTGGGAAGAAACTGAAATTTACAAGTGATTCTGAAAGCAGTTATTGTGTATATCTAGTTTATCAAATAAGTCATCTCCCGTGTGAACAATGGAATAAAAACTCTCCAGTAAACTGAGTACAAGATTATGTTTGGATAACTTCCTAGCCAATCTTACAATGCTAGAGTCAGAACTGAACTCTTGCCTTCGGAACTGGCTTTATTCATGGTGATATTTCATATCTTATGGCTGCTTCACTTTTTGCAATTTTTTCCTTGTATCAATCAAAAAGCCAATGAACATGGCATCTCCCTGGCCAAAATTGGAGTAAATAGACCAGAACTTACTAGGAAAATCTTCCAAAATTCTCTTCCCTATCCTTTTATTGTAAATGAAATCAGAACCAACCAAAATGAAAAACCATTTAAATCTTGACCAACATTATAGGGAAAAGACACAACAACAGCACCAAATTCACAATAGAACAATTGTAACCCTACACATTAAGAAGAAGAAGACCAGTTAAAAATCACATCAAACAAAAAAAATCCTTCAAGATTTAGCAACAGTAATGTCTTAGTTCAATTTCCCATTAAAAAACAATCAGTAATCACCTATCATTGAGGTATATTCACAACCTTTTGAGACCCAAAAAAAAAAAATCCCGAAACTGTGAACACCCACTAATCTACTCATTTGCACTCACACAAGACCTAAAATAAATAAAAAATAAAAGAGGATAAAAGGGCACAAAAACTCTTAACTATGCAAAGCAGAGTCAGACCAGTGAATTATTTAAGCATCATGCATGTGCAGTATTAATGACACTATGGAAACACGATGATGTAATCTCAACAAAATTGAGGTATTTCAAGCAAGGAATAAAAATAAAATAAGACAATGCAGAGTGGATGACAAAAAAATGTTAATTTACCTGCATAAAATTGTAACGTTCTCTTCCTATTGATTCATTTTCTGCAATGGCAAAATAAGCAAGTATTGGATAATGGCCAACGTATGATGCGTAGCTGTCACGTTGGATGTTCACTGCTCACTCACTGCAAACACATAAATAACAAAAGAATACACTTCTATCAAAATTAAGAGGAGGGGGGGGGGGGGGTTGAGGAAAAACAGAGAAGGAAAATTCAAGACGCCTAAGGAATCAAGGACTCACAATCTATTCAAGTCAGCATGCCCAGTTCCAACATATTTGGCTTGGAAATGTTCAAGCTGTGAATTGATGTTGAACCTGTCACTAGCCTGCATTATGTGGAAAACAATAAGTACTAAGTAATAAGAGGAAAAACAAAGAGAAGTGGGACTATGGGAAGAGGAAGGACATAAATAACTAAACCTGTAATACTAAAAGCAAACTAGGTAGGAAAGAACTTCTTTGGTGGAAAAGCCAAGTATTCTAGTACCAAAGATAAGCCTAGATCTTAAGTTACGATAATAAAAGAAAAAAGATGAAGAATAATCCTTAAGAAATGTAGAAAAGAAGCAAATCCATTTTCAAATTCAAATGAGTTATTTTAACTAAGGGGAAGGAAAGTCTATTCACAAAATTGCAATTTTACAACACCACCCCCCCCCCCCCCTCCCACCTCAGAAACAGAAGTATAAAATTGCACAAACCAAAATTATGATCCTCAATCTCCCAAGACAAATCCAACTGGTAACAAAGGATACTCTATTATCACCATCAAAACCCTAGGTTACAAAAATCTAAATTAAGAATGTCTTGATATTTTCCTTCTAAAGCACACCTACCAATCATCATCCATGTCAATTCAATCCTGTAAGCTTTAACCTATCATTACTAGCTCCACCTCGTGTGAATTTATTAGTCATGATAATCCACCTGATAGAATGAGCTCGTAGCATATGAGCAAAGGGGCAATGGATGAGTATGTGTGGAAAGAATCACTTATTCTTCTTAAATACTCTATTAAGTATCCCAGCAAGTTCAGTCCAGGACTAAAATGAAGACAATGAGGATGGGAGCGGTAAAGAACCCTGGCTGTTGATTGCCATCATAACAGCTATATAGCAAAAAGAAAGATTACTTTTCTAAATCCCTGCTTCTCATTCATTGTTAAGAGGTGCAGAAATTGGAAAAAAAGAAAATAAATAAATTAAATACCACCCCAATTAATATAAAAATTAAAATTTAACGATGGATAATGATCTCTGCAACAGATGAAAGAGTTAAAGATGAAAGATTAGATCACAACCCTAAACCCTAACAGTGCCTGAAATCTATTGCAACAGATGAAACAGTTAAAGAGGAAAGATTAGATCACTATGAGTGTGTGAAATCTATCATTTTATCTCCACTATGAATGTTAATTTGTTAGGAGAAGGAAAACTCAAACTCACCTGCATAATTGCCTACGACTCAAAAAATGCCTCCAAAATCTGCTTTAACCTGTCAAATAATTAGTAATTAGTTTAAGAACAAAATGAAAAGAGAGAGCGGTAACGAAAGCCCTTAGGGCACCGGGGCAATTGGATACCTAGTGTGAAGAATGGAAGGCGAATAGAGAGAGAGAGAGAGAGATCTTACCCTTTATTCCTTTAACCTTGCCGGGCCGATGCATAAGTTAATCTAAAGCTGGAAACCAAAATGGCTGATTGATGGCCAATGTGTCGTGTTTGTCGACTGTCAACGATTTTAAACTTGGAATCGGGATCGGATTGAAATTTACGACGTCGGTCCCAAAACGCTAGAATCAACCCGTCTGATCTATATTTTGCTAACTCGGCTCGTCTTTAAGGCTATGTTTGGGAGCCAAGAGAAGAAAATAAAGAAAAAAAGAATCGGGAAGAAAAGAAATAAAATAATGAGAAAATAAAAAATACATGTATATTTGGTTATCATCAAAAGAGGAGAAAAGAATTTTTTTTTTTTGTATTTTCTCATGTTTATTTTTATGAAATTCAATAAGTGAATCTTCTCTTGATTTAAGACATGCCAAGATAAAAGAGAACTTAAACTAAGAAAAAAAGTACAAATTCTTTTTCTTTTTTTTTTTCGTAGAATTCTTTAGGAAGAAATATTTATGAAACACCATGCCTACAAACTCAATAAGTTTTTGTATGAACTCAACGGGCTTGGTTTGATCGACTAAGCTCATTCCTCATTGAAAATGATTTCATGGGATAAAAAACTGATATTTCACTATTTATATATCACAAAGAGGCAAGAACTTTATACATTCTAATTTATGTGGATGACATCATCCTCATTGACAGCAGTGATGCTCTTCTAAATAGCTTTCTTAAGAAGATTGGGCAGCATTCGCCATAAAAGACTTGATTCTATTACACTATTTTCTTGGAATCAGTATTACTCGATTATCACAAGGGCTACAACTCTCTCAACAACAATATATGCTAGATGTACTAGCATGAGCTAACATAACTGATTGCAAAACCATCTGTGCATCTATGTCCGCAGCTACACACCTTACCAATTTTGAACGTACCCCTATGGATGATCCAACACTATACTGAAGCAGTGTTGGTGCTCTCCAATATTTAACTCTTGACTAGGTTTTTCAAAATTTAACTCAACTCAAGTGACTCATCCTATCAAAACCTGATTGCCAGCTATGATATGAAAACCATATAATCGAGATCATGCCAATTTAGATCACAAGATGTTGATTCGACCAATCCAATTCCAATGAGAGAGAGAGAGAGAGAGAGAGAGAGAGGGCACATCCTGTTGTTTTTCTTTAGAGAAAATTGCATTGCCACCCCTGAAATTTGGTCATTATTCAACGTCACCCTTTGGACTTTTTGAAACGTTAAAGCCATCCATTAAAAATTCCAACAATTTCAAATCGGTCTCTGCCGTTAACCGACCGTGTTAAGTGAATGAAAATCTGTTAGCTTTTTTACAATATATCCAAAACACTCCCATCTATTGTGAGAGGATAATATTGCCCTCATTGCGCTTTCGCTTACTCAGAGGAGCAGCAGCCTATGCCCACCGATGCCGATACCGACGCTGCCTATCAACTTATGATGCTTTCTCACGGCAATCCTCTGTCTCCGGCTTTCCCATCACATTCATATATATACTCAAGCTCAGATAGAATTGAGGTCCCTCTTCAAACCACGGGGGACTTGTCAAAGAGGTGAATAAGGGATGACGACAATGACGACGGCGACGAGTCACAATCAGCTGGCGCACGAAACTCAGAATACCTACCTCAAACCATCATCAAGAAAATCGAGGAGGAGGAGGACGACAAGGAAGATGAGGGAGAGTCGGGCAGCAAGACCTCCACTGATGATGATTACAGCTCACTCATCCGAGGCCATCGACCAATTGAGTCCGATCAGCTGTCTTGCATGTTTGAGATGGCTTTGGGTCAGAAGGAGAAGAAACAGATGAGAAGGAGGAAGAAGAAAAAGATGAAGTTGAGAGATCTGGAAAGGGTCGTCGTGGTGGAGGTGGGTCCGATTGATTACAAGAAGCAGCGGCATGACCCAACGACACTGTCATTGTCTGACAGATTCAAGTGCAGGACTTGCGATAAAACCTTCCCTTCGCACCAAGCCCTAGGTGGACACAGGTCAAGCCATTAGATGGGCAAGAGCGTCCCAATCATAACCACCACAGATGTGGACGACGATTTGACGATTGACCCAAGTTCAACAAGAGAAGGAGGAGCAGAAGAAGGAGAAGAATCGAAGACACAGGCACGGTCGCCCTATCGCTGCAAAATTTGCAGTAAGACGTTCCCGACGGGTCAGGCACTTGGAGGGCACCAGAGGTGTCATTGGACGGGCCCAACCGAAGCAGTTCATCCCTCCAGCTCCGTGGTATCATCGGTGGGGGTGTTTTGGATATATTATAAAAAAATTAATAAATTTTCATTAACTTAACATGATCAACTAACGGCAGGGATCAATTTAAAAATATTTGAATTTTTAAGAGGTGGCTTTGACGCTACGAAAAGTCCAAATGATGACATTAAATAAGGATCAAAGTTCAGAGAGTAGTAATGCAATTTTCTCCTATCTTTGTCTCGCGAAATTTAACTTTAATAATCCAATCATTTAAGAAACAATCAATTCTGAGGTGTTTGAGACCCATCGAATCATAATCAGAATCAGAAGGGATCAATTTGATCCCCAGTTACAGATAGAGCTTTCCACATCGCCATAGTGGGATATCGCACTAATTATAGGACAAGAGGTGAATTCCTTATAAGTGATGATCCCCATTTTATCCACCAAGAAAAGAAAGAGAGTATCGATTTTCCATTACTTTTCTTCAATATTTCTCGCGTCCAACTCACTAACACGTGGTCCGTTCACCATAACAATCTTTTTTTTTTGGTGGAAGTTCACCATAATGACCCCATGGTGTCCATTTAACAAACGAGGCTTTAGAAAAAATTAAAAAAAATATCATGCTGCGAGTGTGTACTTTCTCCCTCACGAGATTTTTTCGCTCATTTATTTTGAAAATTTTGAATTTTATAAAGATAAGAAGAAAGAATCTTAATTGAAAGTGTGTAAGTGTGAAAGACAACGTTGTCTTGTACTGAAGATGCTTGTATATATTGTTCCATTGGTTGTGGATATTGATGTATATGTCTTATCAAGTAGTTCTTGCCCAAATTCAAGGGGGTTTAGTGTAGTTGGTAAGCAACGAACTTAGTATGAGCCGTAAACTTGAATGTCCTAAGTTTGACTCCCACTACCCAAATAGGAAAAAGGAACATTATATTTTTAGGACACCTTGATATCATGGTTTGAGAAAATAGATATGATCTATAAAGACCAGTCGGATTGCAATCAATCAAACTATAGATCAGATCTATAGTTTGATTGATGCTGATTCTTAACCAGTACGATACCGATGTATCCATAAAAACAAAGGATAAAATAATTTAAAAAATAAATTTTCAATTGAAAGCATAGGTTTTTTCTATCCGATCCTTGTCGACTCAAACCATGATTGGCATGGTGTGTAGATTCTTCTCCACAGCCAGTGTGTAAAGTAATACCACTTCAGCAAATCTTACCACTTTAGAGTCCTTGAGTACAATATCCGATAAACTAGAGTTGTCTGGTGCAGTTATAATCGAATGTGGTTCAACTCCCTTTGGTGCCAGTTCTTGTCGTTTCGTTTTACCTTTTCCTCATTTTTCTCAGAGTGTGGGCGCGGTTGGTTAGGTGGAATTAGTATGTCACAGCTGTCGTTTTCCCCCAATAACTACAGTTATAAAACAAGATATCGTCTTGCGAATGGGAAAGCAAATGAAAGGGTAAAGAAGAATAAGAACAAGCATGGAAGGCTTAATTCCTTACATCGTGAAGGCCCTCAAGAAGCAGAAATCCCAAAGCAGCCATCGCTACCTTTCCTCCGAGATCAGTTCTAGCCGCAATTACTACCAGCCGTTAAACAGTAAAGGATCGTCGGACGGATCTTCTCACCGGCGAACCAGATCCGATTTCCAGCCACCGCCAGTGGCCGATTTTCTTGGACAGCGTTCCAGTGGTGTTCAACTCCAAGTCTTACACTCACGAAGCCTCAACACGGAATCTTCTCTCTATTCATCAGATTCAAAGGAGACTGCTTTTAATTCTCATCTAAGAAGGTAAATATGTAAAATAGATAGGAACAAGAGTTCGTGAAAATCACCTCAACGGAACCGCAAGGATTTTCAACTCTCAAGATCTTCTTGATCTTCTTCTATATTGATTTATTGTTGTTTGTTGTTGATCTTAAAAGTATTGAAACTTTGTCCAATTTTGAAATACCATAGGATTAGCTAAATTTCATGAAATCGGTGAAGAATTTTCGAGGCGTTTGAGTGTTCAAATTTCAAAGTCAGTCAAAGAGGAGGAGGCGATAAAATGTGGCCCACACTTCTTTGAAATCTGTGTCTGCCATTGAAAACTTGGGTGAAGTAGGTATAATCATCACCTAATTGATTTGATTTTTATCCAATCAATTAAGTCGGGGCTAAGAAAAAAGTGTGTCATTGTGACTTGCTGAATTTGCCTATTGGCCCATTTACTATATTCTATATCTTGAGAATGATCCGAATAAGTGACGTGTTAAACTGTTAAGTGCTTCAAGTTCATCACTGTGGATCTTTTTCCATCCCATTATAGTCTTGTTCGACCGTTTAGTGTCCAAGAATTTTCAATTCCTTGCAAGGTTTGAAGAATCTGTTCGGATCGGTTTGAGCTGATGAGAATGGATTGGTAACGGCACCATCCGAATCCAATTCTTGGCCTGTATCGTTGAATTGGTCGTACGGAGTAAGGGTAATAAGGTTAAGAAATTGTTTTATTTTAACAACAATTAAGGATACTTTTGGTCGATCTAGATCTATATTGACCTTAATTTTAATTGATTCCAAGACCGACTATAGTATCTTAAACCATGATTCCTTGATTCTAAGATCGATATTGACCTTGATTGATTTCAAGATCGATTCTGTTAAATTGTAAAATGATTATTTTTTTTTATGTATTTTAAGTTGATTATTGCTTTAATGTATAGGGAAATGAAGGGTTGAAATCGTCTGCAATTCCGATCTCGTACAATTCCGTGCAATACCATCTTCAGGCGATGACACGTGTATTGATACCAATACAATGGTCCAGATCTGGTACAACTAATAAAACATTAAATCAGTGAAGAAGCATTTAAATCAGATATGGACCATTACATTGGTATCAATACACGTGTCACCCCCTGAAGGTGGTATTGCACGGAATTGTACGAGATGAGAATTGCAGACGATTTTTTTCCGGGAAATTAAAGTGCTTGTGAAGGAGATTCTTTCTTTAATGTGTAGAAAATTTTATATGCATATAAAGGAGATTATTTATTATTGAGATTATTTATTATTTCTTTGACGTGTAACGAGAGCTTTCTTAACATTTTTTTAAGATGAATTATTAGTGTCAAAAATATTGGTTATTACTTCAAGCGTCACAAGACATCTTATCTTATTAATGCCGGACAGATAGTCTATTTTGATTAGGGTTGCAACAAGATCGGTTGGGCTAGGCTTTTTAAAACCTCAGCCCAACCTTTAGTCCCCTTAGTTGGGCTCATATCTGGTTTAACCTTAATTCATGATCTGAAAAATCTAACTTTGACCCACCCTTCAAGGTTGGATGGGTTGACCATAAATGGCCCTAACAATGAAAAGGAGGAAGGTGGATGTAGGGGTTGGGTCTGGCTAGGGGGGGAAAAAAAAAATCTTCAAGATTGGATGGGTTGACCATAATTGGCCCTAACAATGAAAAGGAGGAAGGGGGATGTAGGGGTTGGGCCTGGCTAGGGACGAGGAGAAAAAAAAAAAAAAAAAA
>NC_056563.1:31438280-31451288 GCF_013358625.1 Macadamia integrifolia | reverse complement strand
AAAAAAAAAAAAAAAAAGGAGGAGGAAGAGAGGGTTGGGCTGGTCCATGGCAGGCTCAGCCCGAGGCCTCAATTTTGACCCTCTTTAGCCTTGACTCAGGTTAAAATGTTCTCAACATTGACCCCACCCTCAAAGCCATGGTATTTCAACCCAAGTCATTTTCGAGCTCAAGGTCATTCTAATCAGGTTAAACTTGCATCTCCTAATTTTGTCCCTTGAATAAGGAGGACATCATCTAGATTAGTCACATGTCAATTTTTCTAATTCAATCAAATATTCTCATTTGTATTGATAGATATCTTATATATGTCCTTATAAATGTGTATTGTACTCTTAATATTATTGTAAAAGTTTCCCAACTTACACTAGGAATAGAATATTTAGATTAACCTTTATAAATAAATAAATAAATATTATTTAGATATATTTTTTTTTGGGTAAGGAATTATTAACAAAACATAAAAAATGGATGGCTGATATACTTTTTTTCTTGTACTTTTCGAAAACATCATCATCTATTAATTTCTCAAAAAAAAATTTTTTTTTTCTTATCTGAGTTAAAATTTGATTGATGACATGACACTCGGGTCTTCCATCATATGGATCCACCTATGTCCATTCATATATGTCGGGGAGGGGTACATTGGTTATTCAATCATCATGCTCTTCAACATCTTCACAAAGATCCAATAATTCTTCATTCCTTGTCAACCATGGTTTGAGGAATCAGAAATAAATCATCAATTTCGAATAAATTGGATCGGATTGCAACTGCTTCAAATTTGATCGATCCATACGTTTTTCTTTTAGGGTTCGGACCAATGACGATTGTATCTAAATCGGAATCGGAGTCCATGGAGGTGGATTTCATTGCCGATTCTGCTTAATTGAACCACGGGTGTTTACATGGATGCCACTTGTAGTTTTTACTGATTAAGTATTGGTGATAAAACAAACTTGATAAACTGATTTTTTAGGCGTAATTGGTAGCGTAGGCAGATCGTCTCGACCGGAATTAGTAGGACTCAATCTGATTTGGTCAGACTCATTAATTAGGATCGATGTCGGTTTATCCCAAGCCAACTTACAATTGTACCATATTGGACAAATATATGTTGGCCAGGTCTTTTCGATAAATTTATTAACATAGGATCATTTGAAAAGAGCAGAGCTAAATTTTCGCCAATAGAACCATACCTGTCAGTAATAAAGAAAGGTTTCACAGTCGGCTGGGCTATCAATAAGTGGATAAAAATCGTTTGTTTTCCTTCATCCTGTTTTGCTGTGTTTTGTTACGTTTTGTTACCTGTAGAAGAGGACATGTGTTCAATTTTGCATCAACGGTCAAGATTAGATTGGCTTGAAAGGGTTATTAAATCCAGTTTAAATGGATCACTCGAACCAACCATTTTTGAACTGGTGTATTACCAAACAACTCATTCGCAGGTTTGAATTTCAAATCCCTAAAACCCATTTTTGAATTTCATTCCCCGTTGGTTGCTTTCTCTCTGAGAAACCGTCTCTCTGTCCCTCATATCTCTCGAAGCTCACGAATGGAAATCTCCCGTTGGTTGCCCTCTCTCGCTCAACGCGCTCTCTCTCATCATTCTCTCTGTCCCTCACATTTCTCGCTGCTCACAGAGGAGAAACCCTAGCGGTGGAGTTGAAATCGTCTGCAATTCCGATCTCGTACAATTCCGTGAAATACTACATTCAGGGGGTGACACGTGTATTGATACCAATACAATGGTCCAGATCTGGTACAACTAATAAAACATTAAATCAGTGAAGAGGCATTGAAATCAGACCTAGACCATTGCATTGGTATCAATACACGTGTCACCCTTGAAGGTGGTATTTCATGGAATTGTACGAGATCGGAATTGCAAACGATTTTTTTCCCTAGCGGTGGTTTCTTCTGCTGCTCCAGGTCAAGGTCGAAGCTCACGAAGGGGTTTTACCTGTAGCCGAGGGGAATTTTTTGCTGAGTTTGAGTCACTATCGCGCCAAACTTTTTTCTGGGTTTGATTCATTCACTGTTAGTTTTTTTTTTTTTTTTTTTTTTTTTTTTTTTGCTTGGTGTTGTTCTACAACTGAGGTTTCTTGCCACGAAGGGCTTTCTCTGCTCTGTCGCGGTCTCCTCCGCTCGCGAAGGTCTCTCTTTGCGAACGAAGGTCTTTCTTCCTCCAGAGGTATGTTTCCAGATCTGAACAAGTAATGTAGTGTTGTCATCGTGTTGCGTCTCAGTTGTAAATGTGGATGCTGTTGAACATGTCAATATGGTTGTTTTATTTTAAAAATTCTATTGGATATTCCTTCTTCTCTATTGTGCCCGTGTCTGTGGTTCGCTGTTAATTCATTCATTCAATGTCTATCGGATCATTTTGCATTGCTTATATAAATATATAAATATATATATATTTATATATTGTTCTTGATCCAGCCTGTAATTGAAGCATAGAAATTTTGATTTTCATGATCAACATGTTATGTAGGAAATTGTAGACCTATTTGCAAATCCATATTTCCGATCGGAGACAGGTTTTTCATTAAATTAGAATCAATCATGATTATAGGTTGCAGTTGTTTGTTCTCTTACAGCATTTGTTCTGAAGCGTATATATAAAATTGAAGTGGGCTTTGATTGATCTGCCTTTTGTTAACTCACATAACAAAAGGGGTACTAGGCTGTTCAAAACAGATTGGAACAATACCTAGAAGTATTAAGACCATATCTAGAACAATATCTAGAAGTGGGTAAGGAGTCTTTAGCTCAAAATGGTAGAGCATCTGTGTTAATGCCCAGGTTATGGTGGTTCGAATCCACCAAGACTTTGGACAAAACACTTTTGAAACACTGTTTGTTTTGAGTTTTTGATGAATGTAGGTTTGGTGTTATTTTTTTGGGTTGTAATTGTATGCTTTCTGATGAATAAACTACTTCACTTCTCTGATTTCTTGAATCTGAAGTTTATGTTTATGTTTCTGGTTCTGTTGATGATAAAATGCTAATGAATTGAGTTCAGATTTGAATTAGTTTTGTAAAACCAGAATGACAGTATTGTGTGCTTCTCATTGTTACGGAAACTACTTCTCATTGTGCTTCTCAATGTTTCTCTATCCGAATTTGTTCACTCTTCAGTAGAATCATTTTTTTAGGTTATGAGGTGAGAAAAAAGTTCTAGTCTATGTATTTCTTTCTTCTATTAGTAGAAAACCACTCTGGTAGTTGATACCATTGCATAATGGTTATCTCACTCTTTTGAGTGTCATGACCTGGTGACAACAGGGCCAAGTCCTTAACAGCTTTCAATTAGAAAGAAGGAACTATTAGTATGGAGAGATGGATAAACAGGTTGTTGAGGTGCATTATATTAAATGTTTCTTGGCTTTGATCAGATGTTGTAGGAGCTACACTTAGTGAAGCATGATGATGGTAAATAGTCCTGGTTTCTAACTTGCCAAGAAAATAGGTGTTAGTGGATATATACTGGAAGGAGTTCTGAGAGTTAGTGATATGGACTGGTTAGCTCTGTCGTGCGACAAGGCGTGTAGTGCAAATTCAAGGGCTGGTATCCATGCCTTGGGCCGTGTCCAAGGGCTCCCAACCCTTGGATCTGTGCCACACTGTAAAATGCTCTACAGAGGAGCCAGATCCTAGTGATTCCAGTTGGAAACAATCCAAGTAATGGTTACTTTTTTTTATTGTACCAATTGGGAAACATAAATTGTTCATCATAAGAAAAAAAAATATCCTGTGACAGTGAAAGGAAATTTTCCTATAATTGAGATTCCTACACAAAAAATACATTGGAGCATACTTTTGTATCATCAGGTGCATCATGGATATATGTACTTAAATCTTGGCAAAAGGTACAATATCTATTCCTGGTGAGCACACACAATAAACCGCATGCATCAACTCTCAATCAGCCAAGCTTCCTCTTAAATGCTTCAACATATCATAGGGTGATGGCTTGGAGTTGCAGCTCATCTGTTGTGGTGATCAACTTGAAAATCTGCCTTTAAATTTATTCTTCTAGCAAAGTCCACCTCACACTGCTACTCTTATGGATTATTGCCTTATTGTTGTGTATTTTCTATGATCCATCCAATATCTACTTATGGAACCAATAGACCATGATGTCAGATTGCCCCCTCCATCCCCACCTTAGTTAATTCGTGTGAGCTTTTGGCTGATCCTGTGATACTGCAACTAAAGTAGATTTGCACCCTTTGACAAGTTTCATATTGATTTGCTTGAATGTATGGTTTAACATTGCTGAAATGCTTGATTATCTAGATTCGGTAGTAATTAAGATTGCTGAAATGCTTGAATATCGAAATGATATTTGGTGATTCATATGCATTTGGTGATGGTGAAGTCAAACATGCCTGATGAGGAGAATGATCATGATATTGATCATGGTGGTATTATAATGCCTTTTGTTGGGTTGGATGATCTTGACAAAGCACAGGCAGTTGAAAACTCAGATGAAACTTTTTTTTTTTCATTGTCAATCATTATTACTTACATAGCATTAAGGAAGTATTGAAGTCCAAGTACATACTCTCATTTCCCATTTCATATTCAGTCCAATTACATAACCATTTCATTTCCTACTAGTGACCTTGTGAAACGCAGAGACCAAAATCTTCTTCAGGAACAGTGGAAGATAAATTCCAATTGGTACTTAAATGCTATTTTCCTTCACTTCAATGCAATTGGAGGAAGAAAATAAGTGTGAAACACTATTTTCTCCTCTTCCTTCCTTTATTCTGTCTTCTTCTCACTACCACTACCACCACCAACCAAATGGTGGTGGGATCTGAAGACCAAATAAAACATCCCGGATATTTTTCGCCTACCGGACATCTCTAAAATCGTCGTCCAGGATTCTTCGACATTCGAGAAGCTCGGATCATCACCTCACCATAGCTACACATCCGTTGTTGTGCATCCATTTCTCTGTAAAATGCAATATCCATAAGAGAAGTACAAATAAAGCAGGTTACTTGATTCAATGCAAAATTTAATATATGATTTCTTCATACACTGATAAAAACTGATCATGTTCTGTTTTTTGGATTGGTTCTTTACTGCCAATATGAAATAATACATTTCTTTCAGATTGAAAGAGAGATAGAGTTGGTTGAACTTTTGGGTTGTTGAGAGTTTCATTGAGATTCTAAATATGTGGGAAATAATGTTGTTAAGTTCTGTTAACACTAATCTTACAGAAAAATGATAAAATAAAAATCCGGGTTCATGCTTTCATGAATTCCCTTCAAACAACAGAGGGCAAAGACGACAGCATTTCCCTTACCCTAAGATAAACCAGTCTTTCCTGCAACATTAATAACTTTCATCAACCAAAGCAAAAACGACCCTAAATCTGAAGAGGTGAACTCCAAAACCAATTCAGACAAGGGAAAGAGAAAACATAAACCTGGTAAACAAACTCGTTAATTCATCTAGAAAGAAAAAAAGAAAAAGGGAAAATTAGAACAAAAGAAGAATGGAAAAGTGACTAATTGTTTCTTGGACATGTGGGTGGATCAATGCTTTCCCTTAAACTAGAATGTTGTAGTCAATAATTGAAAGATATAATCAAGGACGGACAGGGAAAGAGACCAACCCAAGAATTCAGGTCGTAGGGTATATCCTTGACTTTAAGGTTGCAAGAGAGTGACTGAGCGAGAGAGAACCTTATTCACATTGCTTTTACTGGTGCATCGGCATCGTAACTCAAACGGTGGAAGAGCATTGCAAAGAAAAGGATTGGGTTTGCACAGAGGAGGTTTTTCAGGGGTAAGCCAAACAAGATAGAGAGGTCGAATAATGACATTTAGGTTTTACAGAGATTGAGATGAGAGAGCGTGAGAAAGAGGGATATAGCAGAGAGAGACAGACCTTGTGAGGAGAGAGAGACCGACCTCGGATGCAGAGAGAAACCTTCGCAGAGCAACAGAAGAAACCACCGCTAGGGTTTCTCCTCTGTGAGCAGCGAGAGATGTGAGGGACAGAGAGACGGATGAGAGAGAGAGAGCGTCGTGGGAGACAGGGCAACCAGCGGGAGATTTCCATTCGTGAGCTTCGAGAGATGTGAGGGACAGAGAGACGGTTTCTCAGAGAGAAAGCAACCAGTGGGGAATGAAATTCAAAAATGGGTTTTAGGGATTTGAAATTCAAACCTACGAATGAGTTGTTTGGTAATAGACCAGTTCAAAAATGGTCGGTTCCAGTGATCCATTTAAACTGGATTTAATAACCCTTTCAAGCAAATCTAATCTTGACCGTTGATGCAAAATTGAACACATGTCCTCTTCTCCAGATAGCAAAATGATGAGCACATTTATGTGTGAAATCTAGGGTAGTAAAACATGCATTTTACATATTTAGAATGGAGCTACCTTGGGTTTTACTCTCTTTTTGCAGGTTTTATATTTTCAAGGCCTTAAGGACTATCGGGAGCTATATCTTCAATTTTACACGTAAAGAGGTCCTATTTCTTTCCATGGTTGCGAAGAGGACGAAATTATGAGCAAGATGGACGTGTTCAATTAAAAGTACACATTCGTTTGGTCACCCGTACAAATGATTATTCTTTTTCGGGTCAAAAAAAGAATAATTGATCAGAACTGAACCGAGATGCAGAACCAGCCCGTTTGCAATTGTCCCAGAGGTACAAGGAATATTTCAAATGCCAACAAGGATCGATGGACCACATCTTTAAGTGATTAAAGATTTGTTTTTGGTAACAACAACTACCTAGCTTAGTTGGTGAGCTATGGTGTACAAAATTCTCTTGCTCACCAAGAGGTCTCAAGTTCGAATCTTATGGTTGTTTTTTTAGAAGATTTTGTTGAAGATTTCTTGCTTTTCACTCACTTAAAGCACTAAGGGCATGGAGGGGATTTCCACATCAAGTTAGAAGCAAGCAAAATCGTGGAAGCAAGAAGAGAAGAAAAAAAAGGAAAGAGAAAAAAAGGGGAGAACCAAAGATTGTCCAAATCTTCTCTCTCCTCCACATCATCACCAAATATTGTTCAAATCACACAAAGAAGAAGAAAATCGTCCCTAGGAGAGAGAAAAAGAAGAAAAAAAATTAGGAAAAAAAAAAGGAAAGAAAATAAGCAAAAAATTTTAGGAAATTTCTCAAAATTTATTTCTCTCTTCTCTCTCCTCCACCTTAGCACTTTTGGTCTCAAAAGATCTCACAATCAATTGTGGGTTTCTCTCTTTTAGGAAAGAGAAAATTGTTACCCTACCTCTCCATTCCCTATAAATACAACTCATGTAAGAGGAGGAGAGACAATTCATTCTTCTTCTAGTTTTTTTTAGTTGCTCTCTCTTTCTCTTGCTCTCTCTTTAGTTCTAGTTCTTCTCTATTTTTGCTTTAATCACTTTTGTAATAATTTTTTTTTAATGTCAATTAATGCAAGCACTCTTTTATTCTTATTCAGCCTTTTTATGTTTATGATTTATGCAATTGAGTTGTAATTTTTTAAGTTATAGTTCTAGGCTTAGATCTAGGTGGCAAGATCACGAGCCGTGGAGCAATTTTTTTTTAAGTTCAAGCATTAATTCAAGTAAGTAGGCTCCTTCAGTAGTCTTCTCTCCCCCCTCTCATTCCCTTTTCTGACTACCCTTTCTTTCTTAATTTAGGATTTTTATTTTCAGTCGTTACATTATTGCTATCCCTTTCCCCCAAGGTTCATGGCTAGTGTATATGTTGGCTTTGCCCCTCCTAGCCATAGAACCATCAATTTATTGCTTTTATTTTAATTGTCTCCCTTTCCCTAAAGCCAAGTAGAGTAACCCTTGTAAGAGTGACTCTCTGGTCAAGAGGGAAGCTCATATTATAATGCATCCCTTAGGTTAAGTAGAGAAACCTATTTGTGAGTCTCTCTAACTTTATCCCCTTTCTTTTACTTTATTTTTATTTCAGCATTTTTTTCCTTTATTTTTTTTATAATTGCGTGGGTTGTTTATTTTCAGTTATTTATTTATTTAATTTTAATTGCGTGGCTTGCGTCTTTAAATTCTTAGATGACGAATGGTTAGGACGTTATTTTAGATACATATGTTTAGGACGGTAATTAGAATTAGATCACAACCATTAATCAGTTCACTTTTGCATTATTAAAAGAAAAAAATATAAAGTGGTTGCTCTCCTTGTGTTCGACCCGTATCTACACTGATCCGTACGCTTGCAGTTACATTTTAAAATCTCAAATAAGTTTTTGACACCGTTGCAGGGGAGACAGTTCCATGTTATTTTTCGCTTTCTTTTGGTAAATCGGAGTGCTTTGTTTGCTTTGTTTTGTTTTTCCTTTTCTTTTATTGAATTCCTGAGAAGAACAACTTGCAATAATAGTTCTATCGGTGGAGGTCGCCATGCCTCACAGTATGATAAAGCCAGGTTTCGCCCTGTAGCAGAACCTCAGGAATTGACCTGAGCAACCCCGGATCCCTGCCGGTAAGCTCCCTAAAAGCCAAAAAAAAAATCAAAAAAATCAGAAAAAAAAGGTTTTGCTATCCATTCTTTTGTGCTTGTCTTACTCTAGTTGTGGGTAGTTTTCTGTTGCATGAGTGTTAGGTGGGTACGTAATACTAAGAATCTGTTAGACAGAGAGATCCAACAAGTAGTGACCCTAAATGTTTGCTCTCTTTAAAACCTTTCAATATGGGAGACCAACATCAAAATCCTTCAGACAAATCTCTAAAAGATAGGTTCTACCATGCTAAAACAACCCAACCTTCCTACACAGTTTTGAACTCAAATCTCAATAATTTTGAACTCAAATATCAATACATCACTATGTTGCCCCACTTCCATGGGTTGACCTCTGAGGATGCATACCTATTTCTAAGGAAATTTGAAGAGGTATGTGTTCTAATTAAGATCCAACTGCTTTTTGATGATGTTGTTAAGCTTAGGTTTATCACTTTTGCATTAAAAGACCAAGCTAAGAAGTGGTGGTATGGGTTATCCACAAATTCCATAACCTCATGGGAACAATTCACAATTATCTTCCTTAAGAAGTTTTTCCCAACTCACAAGACCAATAAGCTTAGAAGTGATATCCTTCAGTTTAGGCAAAAGCCTAGTGAGTCATTTTCCAAACTTATAGAGAGATTCTAGGATCTACTCCAAGAATGTCCTCACCATGGCCTAGACTTATAGCATTTATGTTGAATAATTTATGAGGGTATTGATTACCCAACTAAACAAATGATAGAGTCTATGTGCCCTGAGGGATTCACATCCTTTACAGATGAAGGAAAGACATGAGAATTCTTACTTGACTTAGCTGACAAAACCTGTGAGTGGGAATCAACCCAAGAGAGTGAAAGAACTATAGGAGGAAAATGATCTTTTGTGGATGACATAGTTGCCAAGGAAGTCCATTTGGATAGCTTAATCAAGAGAATTGAGGCTATTGTTCCTAGAGAGCCATCATCAGTCAATTTGGTTAAGATTTGTGCTTGGTGCCAGTCCCCTGGACATGTCATCAAAGAATGCCTTAATACCTCTAGGAGCACTTCTAATGATAGTGTTAATGCCTTATACCAGAATAATCCATATAATAACACCTACAATTCAGGATGGAGAAATCACCCAAATTTCTCTTGGAATCAAGACAACTAAGCAGGGCCTTCCAATTTCCATAATCAAGGTCATCCTAGACTCCAAAGGCCTCCCTTTACACAACAATGTTTTTCTCAAAATAATTTTTCTAGGTCAAATGTAGGACCTTAGGCTAGTTTTTCTAGGGCCCCTCTCCTATCATCTTATCAGCAACCCCCTGGGTTTACCAACACTGGAGAGGCAAGTAGAATAAGTGAGTTGAAAAAAAATATGGCCCTCCTCATGACAAGCCATTAAAATCTTACGAGAGAACTCACGCAAGTTGTCTCAATTATGTATGAGAGGGAGAAAGGAACTTTACTCCGTCAACCAGAGCCTAACCCTAGGCATCATCAACCTGTTAGTTCAGAAACACCAACTAATGCACCACTGAATATAGTACAAGGTCAGACCTAACAAAGGCCCTCTAACCAATGTAATGTTGTTTATGCCCTTAGGAGTGGTAGAGAGTACCAACAGAGCGTTCCTAAATCTTTCCCATCTATTACTCCTGTTAACTCTCCTTCAGTTGAGGACACAAGTGTGCCTCTTATTCCAGGTTCATCTGATGAACCTAAAGATTCTTTTGAAACTAAATATGATTTGGTTGAGGAAACGAAAAATGATTCTTTTGAAAAAGGGTAAGTCCATAGCAGTCCTTATGTTCTTCCTATCTCATTTCCTAATTGCTTGGTACACAAAAAGAAGACTGCTTCTATGGATAAAATTTTAGAAGTCTTCAAAAAGGTAGAAGTGAACATCTCTCTTTTGGATGTGATATCCCAGATCCCCGCCTATGCAAAGGTACTAAAAGATTTGTGTATTCACAAACATATCACTAGTGTGCCCAAAAAGGCGTTTTTGGTAGGTAACATTAGTTCCATAATTACTCAGCCTATAGCAGCCAAGTATAAAGATCCAGGGAGCCTTACCATATCTTGTGTCATAGACAACACCTACATTGAGCATGTCTTACTTGACCTTGGCGCAAGTGTGAATCTTTTACCGTACCATGTGTAGAAAAAACTTGGATTGGGAGAATTGAAAGCCACTGGAACTACTCTTCAATTGGCAGATAGGTTTGTTAAGATTCCTAAAGGGATGGTTGATGATGTCTTACTAAAGGTGGGGGAATTTATTTTCCCTGTTGATTTCATTGTGTTAGATACCAAGCCCTTCTCAACTAAGGATGAGATCCCAATAATTCTAGGAAGACCATTCTTGGCTACCAGTAATGCATTAATCAACTGTTGGAATGATTTTCTAAGATTATATTTTGGTAACTAAACTGTTGAATTTAACATGTTTAGGATAGGCAAGCAACAACATATGGAAGAAGAGATCAATATGCCTGAGGATTTTTTGGATTTTTTTGATGATTTAGTTACCAACTTTGATATTGATTTTGATTAAGAATTTCAAGAGTGTATGAATGAGTTGGATGATGATAGTAAAAATTTCTTTTCTGAAGTCTTGAGTCTTCACACACCTGTGGAGCCCTTAGGACCACTTTCCAATTCCATTCCCAAACCTTCCATAGTTGAGCCTCCTAAGCTAGATCTTAAGGAGTTACCATCTAATTTGAGGTATGCTTTCCTAGGGCCTGACCAGATTCTTCCTGTAATAATTTCTTCAAATTTGACTTCTAGCCAGGAAGAGGAGTTTCTTAAAGTGTTAAAAGTTAATAAGGAAGCCCTAGGTTGGACCATGACTGATATCAAGGGTATAAGCCCTTCTATTGTGCAACATCATATACATTTTATGGAGGA
The DNA here is from genome assembly GCF_013358625.1 of Macadamia integrifolia. Lineage (NCBI taxonomy): Eukaryota > Viridiplantae > Streptophyta > Magnoliopsida > Proteales > Proteaceae > Macadamia > Macadamia integrifolia. The sequence continues at coordinate 31,439,884 of NC_056563.1, read as the reverse complement.
TTTCAAACCATCCACGGAACCCCAAAGAAGAGCTAACCTAGTGATGATGGAAGCCATTAAGAAAGCAATCCTAAAGTGCTTGGATCATGGAATAATTTATCCTATTTTTGACATCCAATGGGTAGGCCCAGTTCACATAGTGCCTAAGAAGTCTAGTGTGACTGTAGTTCCTAATGCGAATAATGAACTAATTCCAACCAGTGTCCAATCAGGGTGGAGAGTGTGCACAGACTACAAGAAACTTAATGTGGCAACTTGGAAGGACCACTTCCCATTACCATTCATTGACCAGATGTTAGGGAAGTTAGCTGAACATGAATACTATTATTTTCTTGATGGATATTCTGGCTATAACCAGATCCCAATTGCTTTAGAGGACCAATATAAGACCATTTTTACATACCCATATGGAACATTTGCTTACAAGCGTATGCCCTTTGGGCTTTGCAATGCTCCTGCTATATTCCAACGATGTATGATGAACATCTTTTCTGACATGGTCAAAAAATTCTTAGAAGTATTTATAAATGACTTTTCAATTCATGGGAATTCCTATTCTGAATGTTTTCATCGTCTTCCTCTAGTTTTGAAAAGGTACATATCTAAGAATTTGGTTTTAAATTGAGAAAAATGCCATTTCATGGTTAAATCTTGTATTTTTTTTGGCCATGTAATATCCAAGGAGGGAATTAAGGTAGATAGAGCCAATGTGGATTTAATTGATATTTTATCACCTCCTCAATCTGTTAAGGATGTCCGATCTTTTCTAGGGCATGAGGGCCTCTAGAGAAGGTTTATTAAGAACTTTAGTCAGTTAGCCTGACCTCTCACTTCATTACTTGCCAAAGATCAAACTTTTGAGTTTTCTAAAGAGTGGTTAGAATCCTTCAAACAAATTAAGAAAGAGTTGACCAATGCACCCATTGTTCAACCACCTGTTTGGACTGAACCTTTTGAACTAATGTGTGATGCTTCATATTTTTCCAAAAGAGCTGGGTTAAAGGATTATTAAGTTGCCTACTGTCATTTACTATGCTAGTAGGACCTTAAATGATGCACAACTCAATTATACAACCATTGAAAAAGAATTTTTAGCGGTTGTGTTTGCATTAGAAAAGTTTCGGTCTTACTTAGTTGGTTCACATGTGGTGGTGTATACTGATCATTCTGCTCTCAGATACCAAGTTCACAAGAATGATGCCAAAGCCCATCTCATTAAGTGGGTTTTACTTTTGCAAGAGTTTGATTTAGAAATTATGGATAAAAAAGGAGTTGAAAATTTAGTTACAGACCATTTATCCAGGCTTCCCAATTCCTTGATTGTCGATTCTCCAGTCAAGGAGAACTTTCTAGATGAGCAATTATTTGTAATGTCCAGTGAACCATGGTTTGCTGACATTGTCAACTTCTTAGTTTTAGGTGTGACTCCAGATCACTGGTCCACCCAAGATAAGTGTAGATTTCATTCCCAAGATAAGCACTTTTTCTGGGATGATCCTTATTTATTTAAGATATGTCCAGATCAGATTATCCGACAATGTATTCTTGATGATGAGAAACATTCTATTCTCTTTTTATCATGATCATGCATGTGGTGGACACTT
>NC_056563.1:31359317-31438260 GCF_013358625.1 Macadamia integrifolia | reverse complement strand
CACCCATAAGTTATCTACCCCTTATCACCCTCAAACTAGTGGCCAAGTGGAGGTGTCTAATAGGCAGATCAAACAAATCTTGGAGAAAACCTGTTAATCCCAACCGTAAGGATTGGTCCCTTAGGCTCATTGATGCCTTATGGGCCCATCGGACTGCATTCAAGACTGACCTTCGCCAGTCTCCCTACCATTTGGTGTATGACAAAACCTGTCACTTACCAGTTGAGTTGGAGCATAAGGCCTTTTGGGCCATCAAGAAGCTCAACTTTGATTTGTCTGATGCGGGAATTCATCGTAGGCTCCAACTATCTGAGTTGGAGGAACTTAGGAATGATGCCTATGAAAGTTCTAGGATTTACAAGGAAAAGACCAAAGCTTTCCATGATAAGCACATTCTGCGTAAATCTTTTGCAATTGGTGATAAGGTCTTATTGTACAACTCTCGATTGCATCTTTTTCCTGGTAAGCTTAGATCCTGATGGGATGGCCTATTTTTTGTCCATAATGTATATCCCCATGGGGCTATAGAGATTTTGAATCCAGGAACAGGGGTAATTTCGAAGGTTAATGGTCAGCGTTTGAAACCGTTCCTCGAGTTTCCTACTACTGGTAGTGAAGAGGTCATGAATCTCCATGAACCTCTTTACACTGATGATTAAATTTTAATCAGGTATGACCCCCTTGCATTGTCTTCGCTTTTAATTTTTTCCATGCATTGAGGACATTGCATGACTTAAGTGTGGGGGAGGGAAACCAGTTTTTGCTTTTTCTACTTTGTTTTGTTTGTTTTTCTTTTTATTTTTGAGCTTGCTAAGGATGAAGTCCTACTTTGACTTTTGTCAAGACACCATTCGGTTGCTTGATGTATGAAAATAAAAGTTTTGACTAAGGTACCCATTTTGAATGTATAAAAATCCTGTTGAGAAGAAAGAAACAAGTCTGTGTCTTGAGATGGGACTTTCTTTTGAAAAATAAGAGACCCTTGTTTTATGGTGTTGGACCAAATGTAAGTCTGTGGGTTCCTTGTACTTTTGATTTGGAGTTGAGACATTCTTTTTAATTTGGCATGAGTTGACAAATGCATAACTTTAAATGAAATCTGAAATTTGGTATAAAGAAGAGTAAGAGTTGATTCCCTTGGAACTAGACAGGTCATTGCACCTCAGGAAGCGTGGTGTCTTGATCGAAATTCCTAGGGAGAAAACTTCTGAAACATCACTGTCTTTGTGGGAATATGCAAAAAGCGAAGCTATATAGTAACTTGGATGTCTGGTGTTTCCTCCACCATGTCATTCAGTCCAAAAGTAGTGGAGTAGAATAGAGTTTATTAAGCGAAAAAAGGAGAAAAAATATGCAAATGTCATTAATGCTTGGTAATATGTTTTGGTAAAAAACACTCCAATGCCTTAGTCATTGGTTCCCTATTTCTTCACAAGTGGTTTTACCTTAAGATAAGGATGTTTTGGAAGAGACGAGGTGAGTTCCAAATTAAAAAATATGCTAGTGCCTAGAATTGATAAAGGGTAATAAAAGTTCAAGTGTGGGGGTCCCTTGTAAGAAAAATTATCTTTGTTCCGGATCGGTATAGGCCTTAACTTTAGCCAAGGTTGGGATTTATTTATTCTGAATTTTGAGTGTATATTCACTGTAAACACCCACGAGACACAATTCATCAACTAGGGATGACCTAGGGGTTTAAAGACTTGTTGCACATGCTAAGTGCAACCGTGATTCCTACGAAAGTGAGTTAGGTTTTTTGTTTTTATTATTTTTCATTTTATTTTGCTCGAGGACTGGCAAAGTCTAAGTGTGAGGGAATTCTGATAAGCACATTTATGTGTGAAATCTAGGATAGTAAAACATGCATTTTGCATATTTAGAATGGAACTACCTTGGGTTTTACTCTCTTTTTGCAGGTTTTATATTTTCAAGGCTTTAAGGACGATCGGGCGCTATATATCCAATTTTACACATAAAGAGGTCCTATTCCTTTTCATGGTTGGAAAGAGGATAAAATTCTGAGCAAGATGGACATGTTCAATTGCAAGTACACATTCGTTTGGTTTACCGTACAAGTGATTATTCTTTTCAGGTCAGAAAAAGAATAATAGATCAGAACTATACCGAGATGCAGAACCAACCCATCTGCAGTTGTTCCAAGGGTATAAGGAATATTCTAAATGCCAATAAGGATCGATGGACCACATCCTTAAGTGATTGAAGATTTATTTTTGGTAACAACAACTACCTAGCATAGTTGGTGAGTTGTGGTGTGCAAAATCCCTTGCTTATTAGGAGGTCTCAAGTTTGAACCTCTTAACTACCATTTCGTTGAGGTTTTTATTTTAGAATATTTTCTCTTTCCTACTCATCACTCAAAGGAGATTGGCCAAAGGGTTTCTTAAGCAAGATGAGAGAGAAATAAGAAAATAAAGAGAAAAATAGAAAAAAGGGAGAAAAAATAGGAAAGGGAAAAAAAATTGAAATAATCGTCCAAGATGTTGCCCACATTTGAAGAAGAGAGAGAAAAAAAATAAAAAAATAAAAAGGAAAAAGGAAGCAAAATCGTTGGAGATTCTCTACTTCCTATAGTTCTCTATCTTCTCTCTCCTCCACCTCATCAACAAGATAAAAAATTTTTTTTTTTTAGAAACTAAAATCTTTAGCTTCCCTCCACCATTCTCTATATAATAGAATTGACACAAGGGGAGGAAAAATTCATTATTTTTCTAGGGTTTTTTTTTTTAGTTGCTTTATCTCTTTCTCTAGTTTTCTCTTTCTCTAGCTCTAGTTCTAAGTTTATGCTTTAAACACTTTTGTAAGTTATTTTTATTCAATTAATGCAAGCATTTTTTTTATTCAATCTTATATTTTTATTATTTAAACAATTCAAGTTGTAATTTTCAAGTTCTAGTTCTAGGCTTAGTTCTAGGTGACAAGAACAAGCTATGAAGCATGTCTTTCATGTTCAATTTATTTTTTCTTCAGATTTGTTGCTCTAGTACTAGAATTTTCAGATTTGGTTTATTCCAGATCTGGTTTTTAGTACTGGTAGTATCTCAAATCGATCAAGTTTTCAGTTTAAGGTTTGAAGTTCAAGTAAGTAAGCTCCTTTAGTAGTCTTCTCTCCCTCCTCTCATTCCCTCTTCTGACTACCCTTTCTTTCTTAATTTAGGATTTTAATTTCAGTCGTTACATTATTTCTTTCTCCCAAGGTTCATGCCTAGTGTATGTGTTGGCTTTGCCCCTCCTAGCCATAGAACCATCAATTTATTGTTTTTATTTTAATTGTCTCCCTTTCCCTAAAGCCAAATAGAGTAACCCTTGTAAGAATGACTCTCTAGTCAAGTAGGGAAGCTCATATTATGATGCATCCCTCGGGCTAAGTAGAGAAGCCAACTTGTGAGTCTTTCTCTAGCTTTATCCCCTTTCTTTTACTTTATTTTTATTTCAGCATTTTTTCCCTTATTTTTTTTAATTATGTGGGTTGTTTATTTTCAGTTATTTATTTATTTAATTTTAATTGCATGGCTTGCGTCTTTAAATTCTTAGATGAAGAATGGTTAGGAAGTTATTTTAGATACATATGTTTAGGATGGTAATTAGAATTAGATCACAACCATTAATCAGTTCACTTTCACATTATTAAAAGAAAAAAAATAAAGTGGTTGCTCTCCCTATGTTCGACCCGTCGCTACACTGATCCGTACGCTTACGATTGCATTTTAAAATCTCAAACACTAATCCTAATAGGGTTAACATGAAGGCTTGCCCTATTTGGTTGTCCGTAAGTAACCATGACTTGGCGATGCTAAAGAAGACTTTAAGATGAGCCTTAGGGTCCCCTAACCCATCAAACCTATCAGTCTACCACTTGAATTTCTTGGGAATCCTTATCCCAGAAAAGAAACTCAATTCATCAGAATCCACTATTTGACTTTTCGAGCCTTTTTTCTCTCGAATCATATTCTCCAACTTCTCTAATTGCTTTTTGAGTTTCCTTTCTTTCTCCATCTCTAGAGGCTCCATTCGGACATATGCGGTGAACTCCTCTTCCTCATCTTCAATCACTACCCTGGGAGGAGGGACCCTGGAATAGGCCCCTCATTGACCATTTGGATGGGTAGGTGAAGCTCCTCTCTGACCGGGTAGCCTACTTGTTCTGGTTCTCTTGAGTCAACTAGGGAAGAATTTCCACGATGACCTGTAGGTCCGTTCTAATCCAACTCTCCTATGGCTTATGCTGGTTCAGCCCTGGGAGGGTTTTGAAGTGCATACAATATCTGAGCTATTCCTCTCTTGACCTCGGCCATTTCTGTCTACAAGGTCTCTATGGGGTGGACCCAGGCTTGCTTGGGTGATTCGAGGTTGTGTGGATCCATGCTAATTGGGCTATAATCACTTGGTGGTACACAATTGGAGAGACGATGGAGTGACACTAGACTTAAACGAGTTAACCGACTATCCTGACGTGTCCAAATGGATTGCGAAGAATACTTGAGGTGTGGAACTGTGCCTGAACCAAAAATGATTTATTTTACGATTCTTGAATTCCCAACCCCTTATTCATTCATTCACTAGATTAACAACCAATGATCCATATAAATTTAGTCTGTTTGATGATAGGGGTGGGTGGGGGTCGATGCCCCTAGTCCACTCAATTCATAAGCAAGAGATTCATACAAATAACTTGACCGAAATACTCCTTTTAATACATTCTCTACCAATAAAGTCATGCTTTCTTCATATCGTATCCCACTAGGTGACCTTCCTCCTAGTTTCCTCGGGTCGAAGGACATCTTTTATCCAAAACCCGCTTAGGCGAGCATTTCTTTATGACTAGAATATATCATGGGAAAATTCCTTTTTAAGACCTCAAACAAATTCTACAGATCAGCTTATGGTGTTCCTAGCGTTCTCCATCTATTTCCTACATGATGCAAATATGTAGTGGATGCAATAGATCGACAAGGCTTCATTGACAGGATCTATGTACCCAAGGTACGTGATCCTTTTGATATACCCATCGGTACGAGGTCAAGGGGGTGAATTCCTTGCCCATTACTCGTGACTACATATGAGGTTAAGCAACTGGCCATAGGGTTGTGGAATCATAAGTGATTGTGTGCAAAAGTGTAATGCGGGTAAGGGTGTCAATCGGTTCGATTTTAGTTATTTGGCTCGGTTTCGATTCGGTTTCAAATGATGATATAGTGGACCATAACTGAACCGAGAACCAAATCGGTTCCATATTTAGGTACTCAAACTGACTGAATTTGGTTTTATTTTGGTTCTAATTTAGTTCTGATATTCGGTTTTAATTTGGTTCTGTACCTCGGTTTTAATTCGGTTCTAAAAAATAGTTCCACTTTTGAACCATGACTGTGATTGACCAAAGGCCATAATGGGCCCAAGTTACCGACTCGGTTCTCTATTTTTTATCTTACACATTCTATCAATCATAAAGTCTCTTCAGATAATCATTCAAAATCACCTATCAAAGATAATAAAACCCATCAAAATCTGACCATAGCATAGTCAAAACATGTATCAGTTTACGACCTATAGAATGAAATTGAAAATGCCATTCTCAAGTATGAACTAAGCTAGAATAAAAAAAAAGTATAATAACATGTCCAACTCGCCCAACCCCCTCTAAGAGTCAAAAACTCAAAAGGGAATATGGAAAATCCCTCCTAAGTCTTAGTGATAGTAGGGTTTTTTTTTTTCATTTTTTGGTTTAAACTTTTAAGAGCAATTCGATTCGATTTCGATTTGAACCGACAGTTTATCATCCTAAACTGAAACCGAACCAAACCGAATAGCAATACTCACATACCCAGATCGAATATAAACCAAATTTATTTAGTTCAGTTCGATCCAATTAATTGGGCTCAGTTTCAGTTTTGATATTCGGTTTCAGTTTGAAATTGACACCCTTAAATGCAGGAATATCAGTATTCGATCTCAGAACGTCATAAAGTGCATGGACCTCCATGAGGGTGCTGGAACAATTATGAACATCCTCACCAATTAACAATACCCCACACCCTTGTATAGGAAGCGGCTACCATTTGCTCTTAAAGTACTCTCCATGACATGCATTGACCTCCCCGAGGGTGCAGGTATGACAGGGAGTCCCTTGCCAAATGATTTCACTTCGAGCATGATGCATGATGCGAATAATGAATACAATTACAAACATTGGGTTAGCCAAACATGTTTTCAAACAAATGTGATGGTGAAAAATGTTCTTGTATTTAATGGTAGGATCTAGTGTCGGAAGCTTGACATTTATCCCTAGTGGAGTCGCCACTATGAGAGTAGTGGCAAGAAAATTGACTTTTTTCTCCCTTTGGTGGGGGAAAGGACTCGCATTGATTCCATCCTCTCTCCTCTCTTTCTTTTTTATAAGGGAGGGGTGTGTCGTGTGTGCTTATCCTGTGGACCCTGCAACGCCTATCGCCTCTTGGAGATACGTGGAGACCTATTTCGTAAGAGTGTAAAGTTCATCTTTCAAGATGGAGATTTGATGATGGTCCAATAAGAGGATTGGGATCATACAAAAGGGTTTGGAGTCACCACTTATGATTATGGGCCTAAGACCTAGGGGTGGGCCCAATTCTTGAGAAAAAGCCCAAAAGTTGGTCTGGTCCAGAGATTTAGGGTAAGTGTCAGGTTATAGAATTGGAAAGGTGTTAGGCACCCAATCTACCCGGTTCAATTGGGCTTCCCTCTAGATGCTTAAGAATGAACATTTTTCACAATTATTCCTTTCCATATGCATGGCTAAGTTATCACACATATATACATTGATTGAATTTAAATAACTATTTACACTAAAACAAGGTCTATATAAAGTCTACATTGTGCTAATTCTGTTGAGAAATTATACCTAAGCTTGACCCTTGTTTCTGGTCAAGAGTGGACCCCCTGGTTGATGCTAGTACGAACTTTCTTATGGATTCTCTCGGCTCAGGGGAATATGGTCTTGACCTCTAACTTTTTTTCTTGAGAGATGCTGACTGTGATAATATTCTGATAGAGTTCTGGCTAGGAACGATTACTTTCGGATTTGGGTTCGGATAGAGCTTTGGCTAGGGAAGGTTATTTTTGGGCTTAGGATGAGGTGGCACTCAGACAAAGCTTCCGCTGGGGATAGGCTAAGGGAGAGCTAGGAGGAAATTTTTGCTCAAAATCTCACTCAAAGAAAGCAAAGGATTGAAAAGTCCCGAAGGCCCAAAAAACACTTCGAAGATCCAAAGAACACTTCGGATCTTATGAAGATCTCTCTGTAGACATGGAAAACCTCAAGGGGGAAAGGGGAGGAGAGAGGGTAGAGCTTCACTACTATGGGATGTAGTGGTGTTGTGTTGGTGTGTCAAATCCAAAGGAGGGGGTATTTATAGAATTTTTGGACCAATAGGGAGGATGTAGACACCCAATTTTGTCACCCTCCTCCAGCTATGATGAAATGCGGATCTTGGATGCGACTTTTGACTTCTTATCAACAAAGATGATGATTGATTGAGAAAACCCAAAAATATTCCCCACTGCCTAAAAACCTTAGAAACCCCTAGAGGGAAGGAAGAGGGTCCAATTTTGACTTTTCATATACAAAGGAATCCAGTCCAAATGACCGTACAGATGGATAGTACTCAAAAATATGATTCCGACGATATATGGTACGTCAAAATCAGATCGTCAGATTTCCCACAAACTTTCCTGGAAAATCATATTTTTTCACACATATGTTATGCACATAGACCAGCTAAGCCAGCCAGCTAGCCCAGCCAAGCTAGCCAACCTGCCAAGCCAGCCAGCCAGCCAGCCCAGCCTACCTCACACCACCTGCGCACCCTCGTTGCACGCTGTGTGTGTCCCTGCTGCATGACCTGTGTGACCCAGTTACCTGCCCTTGAGCCCTCGCTGCATGTCCTGTGCACCCCCTGGCTAATGGCCTGCATGCCCCCACAGCATGCTGTGTGTGCCCCTACTGTGCAGCCAAGCATGCCTTCGCTACATGGTCGGCTTGCCCCCACCGTATAGTCTATGCGCCCCTGTCGTAAGCTGTACATGGCCCTGCTGCGTGGCCGCATGAGCCTGCCTACTTATCACGTGCACCTTGCCTATACCATGCACATGTTGCACCGCACAGTTCAACCTGCCGTGCACGCGCGCCATATTCCGCACACCCATGCCAACCTCCCTGCACACCCTTGTGCCAGGCCCTTGCCCAGCTACACACCATTACCCGCACACCCTGTGCACATTGCCTGCATGCCCTATGCATTTCAACCCAACCTTGTGTGTTGCCGTCAATGGCCGGGATTGGTGTTCCCCTAACCTGGTGGGTGAAGAAAGTCCCTCTTCACCCACTTAAGACCAAAAAACCCCTTTTTTACTAAGGACTCTCTCTCCAAGAATCCAATTTTTATCCATTGGACAAGAACCTTCCCCCACCCATTTTTGTCTGAGAACCTCTTTTACCCGTTTTATAAAAGCCCTATCCCCCCACTTTAGGCATGAATCCTTCTTTCGTCCATTGGATAAAGATGTTCCCTCTTTCCCATTAGCTGGAAAAAATTATAAATACCCCCTCCTTTGGATTTGACACACCAAAACCCCACTTCACTCCATAGTAGTGAAGCTTTGCCCTCTCTCCTCCCCTCCCCCTCTTGATTTTCTTCGGGTCTTCAGAGTAATCATCATCAAGATCCAAAATCCTATTCAGATCTTCGAAGTGTTCTTTGGGACTTTGAAGATCTTCAATCCAAGTTCCTAGTCTGATCCAGTTTTTGCCAAAAGTAGTATGTTCTTCAACCCCCTCCTTTGAGTGTTCTTGAGTTTTACCCAAAGTAGAAACCCGCCCTTTAAGGTTCTTCGGGTCTATGGAGAGATCTTTGTCAAGATCTGAATCTCTGTTTGGATCTTCAAAGTGTTCTTTGGGGCTTTGGAGATCTACAGCCCATTTTTAGGTCAATCCATTTCTTTAAAAAAATAACAGTTCCTAGAGGAAGCCCTATTCGAGTGCCCCTAGAATCTTTCCAGAAATAGCCATTCTCAGTGGAAACTCTGCCAAAGTGTCACCGCAGCCTAGCCTTCCCCTAGCCTATCCCCAGTGGAAGCTCTATCAAAGTGCCACCTCAGCCTAGCCCTCCTATAGCCTATCCTTAGCAGAAGCTTTGCTAGAGTGCCATCTCATCCTAAGCCCAGAAATAGCCTTCTCTACCCAAAGCTCTATCCGAGTCTAAATCTGGAAATAGCCTTCCCTAGCCAAAGCTTTATTCGAATCCAAATTCAAAATTAACCGTTCCTAAGCCAAACCCTCTCTGCATACCATCAAAATTAACATCTTTCAAGAAAGGAAGTTAGAGGTCAAGACCATCTTCTCCTGAGCTAGGAGAACATGAAAGACAGTCTGAGCCAGTACTAATCAGGGGCCCACCCCTCTTGACCCAAATTAGGGGTCAAATTCAGGTATAATCTCTCTCCTCATTTAAGTATAATGTAGATATCTAATAGACCTTGTTTTAATGTACATAGTAGTTTAAATTCAATCAATGTATATATGTGTGATAACTTAGCTATACATGTGGAATAGTAATAATTATGGAAAATATTTGTTCTTAAGCATCTAGTAGGAAGACCGGTTAAATTGGGAAAATTGGGTGCCTAACACCTTTCCAACTCTATAACCTGACACTTACCCTAAATATCTAGACCATACTAACTTTCGGGCCCTTTTCTTTGGAATTGGGCCCACCCATGGGTCCTATGCCCATAATCCTAGGTGGCGACTCCAAACCCTTTTGTATGATCCTGATCCCTACATTGAACCATCATCAAATCCCCATCTTGAATGATGAACTTTATACTCTTCCAAAATAGGCCCCCACGTATCTCCGAGCTACTCTACGGTGGTGCGGGGCCCATAGGATTAGAATACACAACACGAACCCCTCCCCTCACATTAAAGAGAAAGAGAGAGGAGAGACGTCGGGATGCAAGTCCTTTTCACCCCTAAGAGAAGAGAGACATCAATCCATCTCTTGCTGCTACCCTCATAGTGGTGACTTTGCTGGGGATAAATGTTAAGCTTCCGATACTAGATGCTACCTTTAAATGTAAAAACACTATCCACCACATTTGTTTAAAAACGTGTTTGACTAACCCCATGTTTGTAATTGTATTCACTAACGGCATCATGCATCTTGCTCGAAATGAAATCATTTGGTGAGGGACTCCTTGTCATGCCCGTACCCTCGGGGAGGTCAGCGAATATCATGGAGAGTACTCTAAGAGCAAATGATACCCGCTTCCTATACAAGAATGGAAGGTATCGTCAAATGGCGAGGATATGTAATTGTGCCAGAACCCTCAAGGAGGTCTGTGCCCTTTATGAAATTCTGAGATTGAATGCATCATCAAATGGCAAGGATGTCCGTAATTGGGCCAGCAACCTCAGGGAGGTCCGTGCACTTTATAGCATTTTGAGATCGAATGATGGTTACCCTACATTACACTTTTGCTCACAATCACTCACGGTTCTACCACCTCATGTGTAGTCATGAGTAATAGGCAAGGAAGTCACCCCCTTGATCTCGTACCTATGGGTATATCAAAAGGATCACGTACCTTGAGTATATAGATCCTATTAAGGAAGCCTTATCGGTCCTATTACATCCACCGCATGCTCGTATCATGTAAGAAATAGATGAAGAAGCTAAGAGTGCCACAAGCTAACTGTAGAACTTATTTTCGATCTTGAAGAGGAATGTTCCTATATTATATTCCTGTTGTAAAGAATTGCTTTCCTAAGTGGGTTTTGGATAAAAGGTGTCCCTCCTCCTTAAGGAAAAAGTCTAGATGCATGACTCATGGGCAATCTCGTCAGAGTCACGTCAAGTCTTGAGAAGTCTCGAGAAAATCAAGAGGAAGGACACCTAGTAGGAAAAATAATAAGGAAAGCATGAATTTATTACATGGAATGTCTTTGGGAATATTCTCGACATGCCATTTGTATGAATCTCAAACTTATGACATTGGGTGGACCAGGGGCATCGAACCCTATCCACCCCTATCATTAAGCAGACTAACTTTGGATGGATCATTGGTTGTTAATCTAGTGAATGTGTGAACAAGGGATTGGGAATTCAAGAATCCTAAAATAAGCCACTTTTGGTTTAGGCACAATTCCCCACCTCAAGTATTCTCCGCGGTCCCTTTGGACGTGATAGGGTAATTAGTTGACTCACCTAAGTCCAGTATCACCTTCGTCATCTCTCTAAGATTGTCTACTACCAAGTGATTACATCCCAGTTAGTATAGATCCACACGACTCTGAATCACCTAAATAGGCCTGGGTCCATCCTATGGAGACCTTGCAAATAGAAATGGCTGAAGTCAAGAGAGGGGTAGCTCAGATATTGCATACACTTCATAACCCTCCTAGAGCTGATCCTAGGAATGAGCTGACACCGGCTATGGGAGATGTGGAATATAATGGAGCTATAGGTTATAGTGGGAACTCTTCCTAAGTTGACTCAGGAGAACCCGAGCATATCAAACCAACTGGTCAGAGAGGATCTTCACCTACCCGTCCAAATGGTCAGCGAGGGGCCTATTCCAGGGTGCCTCCTCCCAGGGTGATTATTAAAGATGAAGAAGAGGATTTTGCAACACACGTCCGCATTGTGCCTCCAGAGACAAAGAAAGAAAGAAAACTCTAAGAGCAATTAGAGAAGTTAGAGAACATGATTCGAGCGGGGAAAAGCTCAGAAGGCCAAGTAGTGGATTCAGAGGAAATGATTTTCTTTTCTGGGGCAAGGATTCCCTAGAAATTCAAGTGGTAGGATGATAGGTTTGACTGGTCAGGGGACCCCAAGGCTCACCTCAAATTTTTTCTCAGCATCACCAAGTCATGGCAGCTTGCAGATAACCCAAATGGGGCAAGCCTTTATGCTAACCCTATTGGGACCAGCACTAAGGTGGCTCACACAGTTGGAGTCATCCTAAACTTAGAATTAGGTGACAATGGTGAAAGCCTTCACCAAACAGTACTCATACAACACCGAAGTGGATGTGAAGCGATGAGAGCTTGAGACTTTGAGGCAATAAGCTAGAGAAGGATTCACCACTTTCTTGATGAGGTTTGGAGATAAGGCTACCAAGATGGCGGATTGGCCTTCAGAAGCAGAGCAACTGAAGATGTTGATAGAAAACCTGTCAAAGCCCTATTATGATGTTCTTTACTATTATCATTTGCAAACTTTTGGTGCCCTAATAGCCACTGGAACATGTGTGGAGAACAAAATTTTGAGAGAGGCCCAGTATCAAGGGACCTCCCAAGAAGCAAGCAAGAACACCTGAGTCTGATAGGGAAAGGGTCTAGAAACTAATGTGGTGAGTGCAGTTTAGCAGTTAGTCTCACCAACTACTTCTTCACAGCCCTTTATAACATAGGCAGATGCACCCTCCTAGAAGGCCCCTTGTCTGAGAAGGCAGTTTTTTGACTTGGCAATGCCTATAATGGCTGCATATAAGAAGTTAAAGAAACAGGGATTGCTAGGGATAGTGGCTCTAAGAGTGATTAGCAACCCTCCTCTAGCTTGGTATAGGGATCATAAATATTGTGCCTACCATACTCAGAAGAGGCACAACACTGTAGACACCCAATTTTATCATCCTCCTCTGGCTATAATGAAATATAGATCTTGGGCGAGACTTTCGGCTTCCGACTGACAGAGATGCTGATGGAAACATTTCCCTGCCCAAAACCTTAGAATCCCCGCACTAGAGGGAAGGGGTCCAAATTTGGCTTTTTATATACGAAGGAATCTAGTCAAGATGACCGTACAGATGGATAATGCTCAAAAATACAATTTTGACGATATATGGTGCGCCAAAATTGGACTGACGGATCTCCTGCAACCTTCCCTGAAAAATCACATTTTTTCTACGTGTATGTCGCACACAGCCCAGCCAAGCCAGCCAGCCTAGCCTGGCCGCACACCCCTGTCTCATAGTGCGGGTGCCCCACCGCACACTGTGCATGGCCCCGCCTCACACTGTGCATGGCACTGCCGCATGCGGTGCATGCCCCTACTGCATGGTCGTGCATACTGTGCCTACACGATGCCCAGGTGGCTTGCACCATGCATAGGTGGCTCGTACACTATGCACATTACCCACACACCCGCGTGTGCATGAACCCACTATACATATTACCAGCACACCCATGCATTCGTGCACCCGTGACATCACCTACACTCCCCGGCTAGACCTTCTATCTCCTCTCGCTTTTCTGAAAACTATCTTTTTTGGCTAAACTTTCTCTCTCATCCCACTTTTTTGAAAACTACCTTTTTTGGATAAACTTTCTCTCTCTACTCGCTTTTTTGAAAATTATCTTTTTTGGCTAAACTTTCTCTCTCCTCTTGCTTTTTCGTAAACTAACTTTTCCGGCTAAACCTCCTCTCTCCTCCCTCTTTTTCAAAAACTATCTTTTCTGGCTAAACTTTCTCTCTCCTCCCACTTTTCTATCACCTTTTTTCAGCTAAAATTTCTCTCTCCACCCATTTTGCTTTTAAAACCCCCTTTACCCATTGGATAAAAATCCTATCTCTTTACTTTAGACAAGAGCCCCCCTTTCGTCCACTGGATAAAGGGATTCCCCCTCTCCTATTTGGCTAGAAAAAACTATAAATAACCCCCTTAGAAAAAGCACACCAATAGACTAGAATCCCCTTTCAGAGTGAAATTTTCCTCCCCTCCCCCCTCTTGATTTTCTTCTGATCTTCAGAATGGATATTTCTGAAAACTCACTCGGATCTTCGAGTGTTCTTTGAGATCTTGAAGATCTTTAATCCAAATTCTTAGTTAGATCTAGTTTTTAGCCAAAAACAGTATGTTCTTGAGTCACCTCTATTGAGTGCTCTTGAGAGTTATTAAACATTCTTGAGATAGAAACCCCCCCTTTTTGAGGTTCTTCAGGTCTACGAAAAGATCTTTATTAAGATCTAAAACTCTGTTAAGATCTTCAAAGTGTTCTTCGAGACTTTGAAGTTCTTCAATCCATTTTTAAGTCAGCCCATTTCTTTTCAGAAATAGCCTTTCCTAGCCGAACCTCTGTTAGAGTGTCCCTGAATATTTTAAAAAATATCCATTCCTAGAGGAAGCTCTGTCAAAGTGCCACCTTAGCCTAGCCCTCCCTTAGCCTATCCCCAGTGGAAGCTCTGGCGGAGTGCTACCTCATCCCAAGATAAAAAATAGCCTTTCCTAGCCAAACCTCTGTCCAAGTGTCCCTGAAATATTTTTAGAACTAGCCATTCCCAGTGAAAGCTCTGCCGAAGTGCCATCTCAACCTAACCCTTCCTTAGCCTATCCCCAGTGGAAGCTCTGCTGGAGTGCCACCTTAGCCCAAGCCCTGAAATAGCCTTCCCTAGCCGAAGTTCTATCCAAATCAAAATCCGAAAGCGATCGTTCTTAGTCGAAACTCTATTCGGATACCATCACTATCAGAATCTCTCAAGAAAGGAAGTTGGAGGTCAAGACCATCTTCCCTTGAGCTAGGAGAACACGAAAGACAATTTGAGTCTATACCAATCAGAGGCCCACCCCTTTTGACCCAAAATAGGATTAAGTTCAGGTATAATTTCTCAACCAACTTGTCATAATGTAGACTTTAAACAGACCTTGTCTTAGTGTATATAGTGGATTGAATTCAATTAATGTATATATGTGTGATAACTTAGCCATACATGTGGAATAGTAACAATTATGGAAAATGTTTGTTCTCCAACGTCTAGTAAGAAGACCGATTGAACTGGGCAGATTGGGTGCTTAAAACCTTCCCAACTCTGTAACCTGATATTTGCCCCAAATCTCTGGACCAGACCAAATTTTGGGTCTTTTTCTTAGGAATCGAGCCCACCCTCGGGTCCTAGGCCCATAACTCTAGGTGGCGACTCCAAACCCTATTTGCATGATCCCAATCCCCGAATTGGACCATCATCAAAACCCCCATCTCAAATGATGAATTTTACACTCTTACAAAATAGGCCTCCACGTATCTCCAAGCGGTGATATGGTGGTACGGGGCCCACAAGCGAAGCACATACGACTCGAACCCCTCCCCCCTCACATGATGGTCCAGAGAGAGAGAGAGAGAGGATGGGGAATGCATAGCCCATCCATCTTCGGCAGCTACCCTCACAGTGGTGACTCCACTGAGGATAAAGGTCAAGCTTCCAATACTGGATGCTACCTTTAAATGCAAGAACATTTTCCACCACATTTGTTTGAAAACGTGTTTGGCTAACCCCATGTTTGTAATTGTATTTGCTAACGGCATCATGCGTCATGCTCGAAGTGAAATCATTTGGTGAGGGACTCCCTATCATGCCCGCACCCTCAAGGAGGTCAGCGCATGTCATGGAGAGTACTTTGAGAGAAAATGATACCCGCTTCCTATACAAGAGTGGAAGGTATCACCAAACGGTAAGGATGTTGTATTTGTCTCAGCACCCTTGGGGAGGTCCGTGCACTTTATAACATTCTGAGATCGATTGCGTCATCAAACGACAAGGATGTCAGTATTTGGGCCAACACCCTCAGGGAGGTCCAAGCACTTTATGGCATTCTGAGATCGAATGATGGTTACCTTACATTACACTTTTGCACACAATCAGTCATGGCTCCACCACCCCATGGCCAATTGCTTAACCTTATATGTAGTCATAATTAATGGGCAAGGAAGTCACCCCCTTGATCTCGTACCTACGGGTATATCAAAAGGATCACGTACCTTACGTAGATAGATCCTGTTAAGGATGCCTTGTTGGTCCTATTACATCCACTGCATGCTCGCATCATGTAAAAAATAGATGAAGAAGCTAGGAGTGCCACAAGCTAATTGTAGAACTTGTTTGCAGTCTTGAAAAGGAATGTTCCTACACTATATTCCCATCGTAAAGAATTGCTTTCCTAAAGTGGGTTTTAGATAAAAGTTGTCCCTTCTCCTTAAGAAAAATGTCCAGATACGTGACTCAAGGGCAATCCTGCCAGAGTCACGTCAAGTCCCGAGAAGTCCCGAGAACATCAGGAGGAAGGACACCTAGTGGGAAAAGAGCAAGGAAAGTAAAACTTTATTACATGGAATGTCTTATAGGAATATTCTCAACAAGCCATTTGTATGAACTTCCCGCTTGTGGCATTGGGTGGACCAAGGGCATCGAACCCTATCCACCCCTACCATTTAGCGAACTGACCTTGGATGAATTAACATTTGTTAATTTAGTGAATGTACGAACAAGGGGTTGGGAATTCAAGAATCCTAAAATAAACCACTTTTGGTTCAGGCACAATTCCACATCTCAAGTATTCACCGCAGTCCCTTTGGACGTGTCAGGGTAATCGGTTGACTCGCCTAAATCCATAGTCACCTCTGTCATCTCTTCGAGATTGTCTACTACCAGGTGATTACAGCCCAGTAAGCATGGATCCACCCAACATGAAAACACCCAAACAGGCCTGGGTCCATCCTTGGAGACCTTACAGATAAAAATGGATGAAGTCAAAAGAGGGATAGCTTAGATACTGTATACACTTCAGAACCCTCCCCGAGTTGATCCTAGGAATGAGCCAGCACTGGCAACAGGAGATGTAAACCAGAATGGAGCTACAGGTCATCGTGGGAATTCTTCCTGAGTCGACTCAGGGGAACCAGAGCATGTCTAGCCAACTGGTCAGATAAGATCTTCACCTACCCAGATTAATGGTCAACGAGGGGCCTATTCCAGGGTCTCTCCTCCTAGGGTAGTGATCGAAGATGAAGAAGAGGAATTTATAGCACACGTCTGCTTTGAGCCTCCAGAGACAGAGAAAGAAAGGAAGCTCAGAGAGTAGTTAGAGAAGTTAGAGAATATGATTTGAGCAGGAAAATACTTAGAAGGCCAAGCAGTGGATTCTAAGGAAATGAGTTTCTTCTCTAGAGCAAGAATTCCAGAAACATTTAAATGGTAGACTAATAGATTTGATGCGTCAGGAGACCCCGAGGCTCATCTAGGTCTTCCTCAATATCGCCAAGTCATGGCAACTTATAGATAACCAGATGGGGTAAGCCTTCATATTAACCCTATCAGGACCAGCATTGAGGTGACTCACATAGTTAGAGTCATCACAAACTTAGAATTGGGCGACGGTGGTGAAGGCCTTCACAAAATAATACTCCTACAATACTAAGGTGGATGTGAAACATCACGAGCTTGGGACATTGAGGCAACAGCCTAAGGAAGGATTCACCGCCTTCTTGATGAGATTCAGGTACAAGGCTGCCAAGATGGCAAATAGATCTTCAGAAGCAGAGCAGGTAGAGATGTTAATAGAGAACTTGTCAAATCCCTATTATAATGTTCTTTACTATCAGCATTTTGTAAACTTTTGATGCCTTGATAGCCACCGACACATGGGTGGAGAATAGAATTCTGAGAGAGGCCCAGTATCAAGGATCCTCCTAAGATGCAAGCAAGAACACCTGAGTCGGATGGGAAAAGGGTCCAAAAACTAATATGGTAAGTGTAGTTCAGCAGTCAGTCTCACCAGCCACCTCTTCACAACCCTTCATAATACAAGCAGATGCACCCGTCCAAGAGGATCCTCGCCTAAGAAGGCAGTTTTCTGATCAGGGGATGCCCATAATAGCCACATATGAGAAGTTAAAGAAGCAAGGATTTCTAGGGATAGTGGCTCCAAGAGTGATCAGCAACCCTCCTCCTGCTTGGTATAAGGATCATGAGTGTTGTGCCTACCACACTCAGAAGGGGCATAATACTGAAAGATGTTCAGGTTTGCAGCATGCAATTCAGGACTTGGTAGTGAATGGAACCATTGAGTTCAAGATCAAGTAGCCTCCCAATGTCAATACCAACCCACTCCCTGATCATGTGAACAATCTGGACGAAGAAACTACGGAGAGTGACCCCACTCAACTCATTATACCTAGAGCTCAAAAGAATCATATGAATGCCCATGCTTATAGGAAAATCATGAGTCAAAGGGCTGAAGTCATAAGAACCCCCAGAAGAAGAGAATCATCAAAGGAAGAGTCAAAAGATCTGGTGCCCCCCGTCCGTCCCTCCTCATCAGAAGAATCCACTGCACCCCATTACCAGCCTCCACCACATTATCAGCCTCTGTCATATTGTCAACCTTTCCCCCACCATCAAAGGGGAGGAACCTCTTCATCCTATCACCCTCAATCTTCATATCCTACCTCTCACATTACATCATCTTCATACCATCCCACTTTATATCCCTCATCACCCCCATACCAATCCCATTCTCAAGGTTTAGTGTATAACCCAAAAGAAGGATGGATGGACGGGTATGATTAGAAGGATATGCTTGCACTACCAGATTGCCCAAAGATGACTTCATCAACAGGGTCAGTAAAAGCATCAAGGGAAGACCAAGAGAGTGCTACCAAGAGAGTGCTCCCATTTCTCTAATTCAACCTACTATAACTTCAGAAGACAATCCAAAGGTAATTGAAGAGATTACAGCTTATCTTCTTAGAGCAATAACCACATTGGCCATAGGGGAGCAGATCAAAGAATACACTTCCTTAATCCACAAAGGAAGTGACACTGAGGATGATAAGTCAGGACTAGTCTAACTTTGAGCTAGTAATGATAGGACCAAACCTATGCAAATCTTTCAATCCATACGCTTTGGATACTACGAGCATTTGGATGCCAGAGAATTTGATGGTCCTGAGGAATCTGATGAAGATTCAAGTGGGAGTGAAATCAACAAAGAAGAGGATAATAACAATGACAATGAGGACGAAAATGAAGATGAGAAGGATGGAGATGGCTCTGAGGATGATGGGTATCCAGACTGGGATGACTACCAAGGGCCTTGATACAATGATTATGATTATGAGTCAGAATATTACTCACCAGAACATCAAACATGTTTCTTAGTCTATGCAATTGGCAATGATGGCCTAATAGCTAATCCAACAGGTGGCATTTACCCTTCCCTATATATGGAGAGAGATGATTCTACATCAGATTCAGAAAATGAGGGGGAATCTATAGAGCCGACGCAAGTTTATATGGACAAACAATACTCCACATTTGAGTTGGAAGAAAAACTGTGTGAAATGTATTCCAACACATTGAGAATGCAAGAAAGGATAGAAGAAATTGATAAAATGTTAGGGGAAGTAACCGTCAGGGATCTTTACTACCTGGAGCAATTGGATGATTTGGAGGAAATAGGACTAGATGACATAATCGTAGATGTGGTACGCGCTACATTCCAACATCTTTCTAATACAATCAAGAAGCTACGAGCCAGGGTAGTGGATATTTGTGGAGGTCCTCGACTTCCCACCCCAACCAAGGAAGGAGAATTAGAAGAAGATGATTCTATGGTGGGGATAATCATCCTAACCAACAGTGATGATGATGAAGATAGTTATCCCACTGAGATTATTATAAAAAACCAATCAACGTGATGGAAACTAGAAGTGGGAAAGACTATAAGGGCAAGGCTCTAGCAGTAGAGCAGCCAAGGGCAATGAAGCTAGAACTAGCAGTGTAAAGAAAGAGGTAGCGAACCCAGTCTTGGCTCAACTCAAGAAGTACCAGGAAAACATCTCCATTTGGGGATTTTTGATGGCATCCCCTAAGCGCCGTGAAGCAGTCTTGAGGTCTCTTGCTAATGTGTAAGTGTCGATCGAGATAAATCTGACGTACCTCGCATATATAGTAGGAGCATCATATGCAGTGCAATCCCTGATGTTCTCAAATTCTGAGCTTCCTAAGGAAACCCAACACAACCGGGCTCTCCACATTACAGTTGAATTCCTTAACAAAGTAGTTCCCCATGCTCTTATTGACAAAGGGTCCACTTTGAATGTGCTGCCATTGAGATTAGCAAAGAGTATCGATGTCAACTTGGAAGAAATGAGGCCAATCACCCAAACCATAAGGGCATACAATAATATCAAGAGGAAGATCCTTGGCATCATTACCCTTGCTATAAAGATTGGCCCGGTGAAGTTTGATGTTGATTTCCAAGTCATTGATATACTGACAACTTTTAACATGCTCTTGGGAAGACCTTGGTTGCATCCTGCGAAGGCGGTGTCCTCTAGTCTCCATCAAAAAATGAAATTCATTCATGAAGAGAAGGTGGTCTCAGTGGCCGAAGATCTTAAAGTGATTATCACTCTTGCCAACATTGAAAATGGGGAAGAACAAGACCAGGAGGTGCAACTGAGTGGTTTTGAAATAGGCACCACTTGCGCAGCCATTGCCAAAGAAGTTCCAAAGGAGAAAATCCCGACTAACTATGAAGCCATCTGGAGTTTGCTAGTGAATCAGATGATGAAGAACATACAGTATTTTCTTGGCATGGGACTGGAGAAATATCACCAAGGAGTTCCAAAGCAGCCTAGTTTGGCGGAGAATAAAGGAAAGAATGGTCTCGTGTACACTCCTCCAACTATCAAAGGGTAGAAAGTGCTGAGGATGACTAGGAAGATCTCTGTCCCTTACTACCCTACTCTTAATGGATACTTTGTGAAAGAAGGAGAGGATTTCCCCTTTTGTGGGAATATGGAGCCATAGTTTGATGAAACCGCCGCCAAGATGCAACAAGGACTTGAAATTTTCTTCCAAGATGAGGTTGATTGGGTGACTCATGAAGTGGAACAATAGAAAATTCTAGTCAAAGAAGGTGACCAAGATAGTTGCATCACTAGGATAGCAGAAATTGCACTGATTGGGATTGGGTCTTCCTCTAATGATCCTACAACATTGATCCAATCAAAGGAGGCACCTAATCCTTGAGTTCTCATGAAGAGAGAATGGGAGAAGAAGATAAGACTCATCTGGAGTCTGCCGCTTCCCATTGATTTAAAAGGTTTCATTTGCTCTCTCCTACAAGAGCTACATGAGCTTAAGCCCCATCCTTTCCAAGGAAGAAGTGTGTATGCAAAACAGAAGAGAGCACAGTGGATGATGGTTTGTATGTACTATGCTCGAACCAATTGCACTGAGAAGGCTCGTGAAGGTGGTCAAATATGTGACCGAGGTATCGGGATGGCATCCCTTAAAAAGCTCAAAAAGATAGACTTTATAGAAAAAGGATTGAGCAGTCTCCATCGATCTTCACCCTTCAAAAATTTTGACTTATGAGAGCACGAGATTGATCAGCTAGTATTTATGAAGAAGCAGGAACCTGTCCAGAGGAACCATTGCACCACTAAAGAAATAGCAGCAACTTTTTCAGAAGGTGAAGAAGGCACTTTGCCACATCTCCTCATTCATCGAGCCACTGAACCACTTCTGAACTAGACAAGCATTGGAGAAAACTTCAAGTTTGCTCATACTATTGAGTCAACTAGCCTCGTATCGAGTCTGTAGTCAAATATGTTGTTTGTGATTTTGTGTCAATCTCCCCTTTTGAGAAGAGTCCAGAGTCCTTGTACAACGAGTCTGTTACTCCTTCTTTCATGAATGAAATTTCTGATTCCGAGTATGACTTGCCTTCTTTTTTTGATGATGATCATAATAATTATCAAGAATTAATAAAGCAATGCAAACCAAAGAAATCCTAACCCATCCATGAGGATACTCGGGTTATTAATCGAGGAACCGACCAATGCCTTCGAGAGGTAAAAATTAGCACTACCCTTGATGACAAAGAAGTAGAACGAATAAATAATCTTCTAAAGGAATTCACCAAGGTCTTTGCTTGGTCATACGAGGATATGCTTGGTATCGAACCCAACATTGTGCAGCATCGATTGCCGACTTACCCTACGGTAAAGCCAGTAAAACAGAAGCTCCAAAGAATATGGCCAAAATGGAGTGAGAAGATCAGAGGAAAATTTGTAAGGCAATGGAATGCGGGTTTCTTACAAGTGGTAAAGCACCCCCAATGGTTGGATAATATTGTACCAGTATTGAAGAAAGATGGAAAGGTACGAATGTTGCTAGACTACTGAGATCTTAACAAAGTAAGCCCTAAAGATGACTTCCCAATACCTCAAATTGATGTATTGGTAGACAATATGGCAGGGCATGCTTTATTATCATTTATGGATGGATTCTCGAGATACAACCAACTAAGCATGCACCTAGAGAATCGTGAGAAAATAGTCTTCACCACTCCATAGGGATCCTATTGTTACAAGGTGATGCCTTTTGGACTGAAGAACACTGGGGCAATATATCAAACAGACATGATGAACAAAGATGTGGAGGTCTATGTGGACAACATGATAGTAAAGTCTAATTAGTAGTAGGGGCATGTTCCCACATTAAGGCGATTCTTTGAAAGAATCAAGAAGTATCAGCTGAAGTTGAACCCTCAAAAGTGTGTACTCGGGGCAACATCGAGAAAGTTGTTAGGCTTCTTGGTGAGTGAAAGAGGCATTGAAGTCGGCCCTATCAAGATCAAGGTAATTCAGGAAATTCCCATGCCTCGAACTGAGAAGCAAATACGAGGATTTTTAGGTCACATCCAATATATTAGCAAATTCATAGCTCAGTTGACTACAATCTGTGAACCAATTTTCAAGCTGCTAAAGAAGGATCATCCCACAAAATGGAATGACCAATGCCAATAAGCCTTTGGCAAGATCAAGGAGTACCTTATGAACCCACCAATATTGACACCACCATTGGAAGGAAAACCAATTCTGTTGTACCTGTCCGTGGGAGAATATTCCATGGGCTCTTTGCTAGCATAGAAGGAAACAAAAAAGGGGGCAGAGCATGCCATATATTACCTCAGCAAGAAGTTTCTGGAATATGAGACCCGATACACATCTTTGGAAAGAACTTGTGTTGTATTGATTTGGACAACTAAAAGGTTACGACACTACATAGTTTCCTATCTGGTGCATATGATCTCAAAGATGGATCCCATTAAATATCTCTTCAAGAAACTGACCTTAACAAGAAGGATGGTCCGTTGGTTGCTTTTGCTATTAGAGTTTGACATCACCTATGTTACTCAAAAATTTATCAAGGGGCAGGTCATAGCTGATCATTTGGCTGCTCACCCCACAGAAGATGGAAGATCCTTGGATGATGTTTTTCCTAATGAAGGAATCGCAGTGGTAGAGGAAGAAGATACAGTTAATGAATAGAATTTATTCTTTGATGGAGTACCCAATCAAAAGGGATGTGGTGCTAGAATATTGCTTGTCACTCCTGATGGTCTTTATTTACCTTCGTCATTCTGCCTCGACTTCTCCTGTACCAATAATATTGCTGAGTATGAAGCTTATGCTTTGGGGCTTGAAACTGCTTTAACCATTGGGGTGAAAAGTATCAAGGTTTATGGTGATTCATCCATTGTCATCTGTCAGACACAGGGAAAGTGAAAAACTAGAGATGAGAATTTGAAGGCATATCAAGAACATCTAGAAGAGGTGATTAAACACTCTAAAAAAATTTCGTTCAAATACTTCTAGAGAGATAATAACAGGTTCGCTGATGCCCTTGCAAGCTTGGCTTTTATGGTAGTGTGCAACCCTATGGCTAGAGTCTAACCATTCTTGGTAGAACAAAGAAGTAGGCCCATTTATCAGAATTCAATGAACTCTCTCACTGTGGATGGTCGGTCTTGGTTCGCTCACATAATGGATTTCATTAGGGAAATGAAGTATCCAGTTGAAGCAACTGACAGAGAGAAGAAGTTTCTGAGAAGATATGCCACCTAGTTTATTCTCCAAGGGGATCTGTTATACAAGAGATCCTATGATGGAATACAGTTATTGTGTGTAGATGAGGAACAATCTACAACTATCATGGAAGAAATTCATCAAGGTCTTTGTGGATCCCACATGAATGCCAAGATGTTATCTAAGAAGATCCTCAGGCTAGGATATTACTGGAACACAATGGAAGCGGATTGTATGGAGTTTGTCAAGAAATGCCACAGGTGTCAGATATTTGCTAACATCATACATATCCCACCAATAGAGTTGCATTTTCTCAGTTCACGTTGGCCATTCTCCACTCATTGATATCATTGAAAAGGTCAACTCTAAAGCATCCAACGACCACGAGTTCATCTTGGTAGTCATTGATTATTTCACCAAGTGGATAGAAGCTCAGTCCTATGTAGTCCTCACATCTACTAATGTGGTAAGTTCATCCAAAAACATTATTTCCCGATATGGAGTACCTCAAGAATTGATATCAGATCAAGGTTCCCATTTCTGCGATAAAATCGATAAAATCTGCACAAAATTTGGTATCAGAAGGCATCGCTCTACCACTTACAGGCCGCAGACCAGTGGGGCAGTAAAAGCAGCTAACAAGAATATCAAAGTCATTCTACAAAAAATGGTGGAAACACACAAGGATTAGGCTGATAAGCTATCCCTTGCCTTATGGGCATACCGGACTTCTATACAATCTTTGATAGAGGCAACTCCTTTCTCTTTGGTGTATGGAGTTGAGGCGGTTCTACCCATGAAAATCCTAGTACCGTCCCTGGGTGCTTCTTGATAGTCAGCTACCTGAAGAAGAGTGGGTGAAGACCAAACATGACGACCTCAACTTTCTCGATGAAAGGTGCATAAAGGCCATTGATAATCTGAAGAAGTATCAACTAAGAATAGCCAGGGCCTTTAAAAAAATGTGAAGCCCCACCATATGGAGGTGGGAAAACTTGTTCTTCGAGAACAAAGGGCCCTAATTCATCACCCAATAGGAAAATTCAGGCCCAATCGGAGCAACCCATTCACTATCAAAGAAATTCTACTAGGCAAAGCTATGAAACTCCTAGACCACAACGGCGAAGAAATATTCGAACTGGTTAACATGGATCAAATCAAGAAATATTATATCTAAAAGGGTGAATATCCTAAACTACATTAGAACTGATTCCTTTCGAGGGATACGTAGGCAACTTAACATGTGCAAGTGTGGTCTCAACCATCTAAGGCAATAAATTGTTTCTTTGATTAATAATCAAAGTACCTTAAAAAATCATCATAGTTTGTGTCCCCTAAGAAACACCATTTGGCATGGAAGGCCATTAGATATCTGTCACCCACCCATTAGTCCATCACTTCTTACCTAGGATTCTATTCCCCAAGAATCACCATTTGGCATGAAAGGCCATTAGGTATCTGTCATTCACTTATGGTTCGTCCATTCTTATCCAAGATTCTATCCCCTAAAAGAAATCGCCACCTGGCACCAGTTTATCAAGGCCAGTTTATTCTCCACCCTTGATTAGTCAAAGTCAAAATAAAAGAAAAGAGCTTGATGCAACAGTGGTAAAGGCTTGTTTGAATCATAAGCCAATGCGTAATGCTTTGATAAATCATCATATCTCATTGTTTGTATTGATTTCAGGAAAATTCATGGGCTCATTGGATAAGATGTTGAGAAAATGGACCTTAGACATAAATGTGAGGGCACCAGGATTGCTAGAATCCATAAATGTGTTATTTCTTAGCCAAGTTAGATATGTGAAGCTATATCACCAATTACTTTGACAGGTGCCTCAACACTGGGATGCCGACCTGCATGTATTTCGGTTTGGATTAGCAAAGATTTGCCCAACTCTTGAAGAATTTTGGGTTTGTATGCTATATCCACCCAAAGGCAGTTTGTTCCAACCCTCTTTGAAAAAAGATTGCTTAGAGGAAATTCAGGATTTCTTCGGATGGAAAGAAGAAGAAGTAAAGCAGTTTGTCAGGTATGGGTAGATCAACATTCTGAAGGTGGCTCAGATCTTCATCCTGTATCTACCAATGAGAAGAATCCATCAGTAGCGATCCCTAAATGCTTATTTACTTTTTATGATAGCTCGTTATGTCCTCCGCACTCCAAGGCATGGTGCACCATCTGTTCTGATTAAGGTAGTAAAACAGTTGAAGAATGGAGGTGACATCATCCCTACGGTTCTTGCAGAAACATTCAAGGGATTTGATGACATGAGCTATGGCCATAAATTTGGACTAGATCATTATCAGGGAAGTCCTGCTATTTTCATATTTTGCTTCTCGAGAAACTAAAGCTCACCACACCATTAGGGGGAAGTCCACTCAGAGTTCTTTGTTACCAGGATAAGAGAGAAGTTTTCGCATTGAACCTTATCACCGATTGGGAAAAGTACCTACAGGAAAGGACTGTGCAAGATATTATATAGAGGTTCCTAAGGAAGCCACAAGAGGATTTTTTGATGAAGACCCCTGGCCACAACTATATCAAATTGCTGGGATTGACTCACATGTCCTTTTATTTGCCTATGTACATCAACCAACAATATAGGCTCGAGGAGACGGACCCAGAAGAGTTAGTGAACTTTCACCCACCTCAAGAATTGTCTCCCCACCTTGTTATTCACAAATCCCATCTGTGGTAGGAAAGTGGTCCCCTTTTTCATGTAATGGAATGAGGAAGTATTTGGATTTTCATGTTATCCCGATTATTCTAATTATGACTTGAGTTATGGAATTGATTATGCCTAAGCATTGCAAACAAACAAAAAAAAAAAAAGGAAGAAAGATTTTCTTTATGCCAAAAGTAAGTTTTCATAGAGGTGCTGAAAAAAAATAATTAACAAACAAGGGGAGGGAAGAAGAAAAAAGAAAGAAAATATCCATGTGTTTGTGTTTGCATGAAATATAGGAACAAATCCCTATGGGTCAGAAGCCATCATCTGAACCGTACTATGAACCATCCTCATAAAGCATCGGGGAGTCCACAGATGCTACTCTAACCTACTCCAGGCTCTGGGTCAGATCCTCAATCAGTGCACCCTACCAGGCAATTATTCGATCCTTGGTAACTACCACCTCGCATAGGCCATAGTGCATCCTCCTAATCTCAGTATAGACCTTCGGGGACACCTAAGAAAGAGCACATCAGCTAAAGGAAGTCAAGAGTTAACTGGAAATTGATCAAATACTCACATAATCATAAGGAATAGGTAACCCAAGGGAAGCATCTACATCTGTGGTCAGCTCTAGAAAATGAGGGAGACTGGGGCTGGCCACGTTGGGATAGGTCTAGGCAGGGAAGCCACGAAAAGGGACGTTAGCAACTTTGAGAGACCCACCAACACTGGTAGAGGGCCTTGTTTGTGAAGGATTGGTAGCACTGGCATGTGACCGAATAGTAGAAGGATCTACACATCTCACTCTCCCCTGAAAGAACATTAGTTAAGACCAAAACAAGGAAGAATCTGCAGGAAATACTCAAGAAAGGGCAATATACCACTAGACCATTGGGACCGAGAGGGGTGCACACTGTCTCCTCCTCTAGGAAGGCTCTGTAGTCCCTATTCGAATAAAGAAAGGAGTCCTCTCATACTCCATTAGCCAAGTACTTCATCTCGTCTACAGGGATAATCTCTGGACAATGCATAGTGGGTGGAGGAAGACCAGGAGAAGGATGTGGATCTATGTCTAACCACTGGGGTATTACTCTCTCTCCTAAGTACCAGGTATAGCCCCATAAGCCCTGGAAATGGACTCGGTTCTCAGACAATTGATGAACCCAGTCGACTTTCTTAGAATCCAGAAACATAAGGTCACGGAATGGTCTCCAAGTATCATCCAAAACCAAGGAAGGGTAAGTACAGCATCAGGAGAATAGAATTTTAATATCACACATGGCATACCTCAATGAGATCATTCAAAAAAGAACAAGCGGTGGTCCCCGAAGGATGGCGTCTGGTCTGGACCACCTGGTTATCTCCCCATTTTGCGGCCAAGGGGAAGAAGAATATCTTAGGATCCCTTAGTTGAGGGGCTATGGTCCCCAAGTGCTCAAAACACCAAGGTTGTTTCAAGAAATCAAAGTAAGAAAGTACAGACCAAATGACTGAAAGAAATTAGATATGAGAAGGAAAGTTACCTGGATGATGTAGCTTGCCCCCTTGAGGCCCCTATCTCCATAGGTCCAGGGACTGTAGAAGATATGCATGGGCAGCCCCACCCCAGTCCCAGGTATCTACTGTGCGGAGATCTTTGAGGAAGAACACCAGGTGGATATCTACTCCCCCTTAGAGGTCACTAAAGAGGCACTGGCCCATGGTAAATAGTAGGAAGGAACGTGCTATCTAAGACATGTTACCTGGATTCTCCCCCAGGCCAACTTTCCACCATCGGACACTAATCTCCCCTAGGCAGATGCACATCTGGCTAGCCTAGCAGTTGGGAATCCTATGGGTAGGGTCATGGTTCTACCCCCAAATGGAATGCCTGTCAAGGCATAGAAGCACATAGGCGTAATGGGGATATCGCCAATAGGAAGGTGGAAAGTGTGAGTACTCAGCCACCACCGCTCCATCAAGGCCCCCACCAATGCCGGATTATAGTTTTGGGTCTTTACAAGGGCCAGCCGGCACAGATAGGTATCATCAACCATCTCCTTCACCCTGCGAGGGAGCATCCTATGCCATGACTGAACCATGTTCGGATGGCCATAGGAGGCCAAGGTAGGCGGTTCCTTCCCCTCATGCTAATGGAAATAATAAGTAAATAATAAAAGAAAAGAAGCAGAAAAAAGCAAAAACAATACAAAACAGTAATAAAAGATGATCAAAATAATGAATGAAATGTAAAGACTTACCTAGGAACCCCATATGGAGTTGCAGATGTGATTCCGGCTATTGTGAAGGGTTTGCCCAGAATACCAATCGGCCTGGCCCTCATCCCTGTGGGAAAGACTACTGTAACTCTCGAGCTAAATCTCCCAGAGTCTTCCTCTTCCTCCTATCAGCCATATTTTTAAAAATTAAAAAAAAAAACTTTCCTAAATTGTAAAAAGACCTATAAAGTTTCTCAATTTGCACAAGAGCCCGTGAGAATGTCAAATTCTCTAAATAGCTCCTCCCTTAAGAAAAAGATGAATACCTTCAAGAACTCCAAGAGCAAAATGAAGAACACCAAGAACAAGAGGAAAAACTACAAGAGAAACCAGAGGGTTCTAGGAACTCACTTCCATCAGAAAAGTTAGAATGAAGAATGAACAAGGGAGGGGACCCATTTTATACAAAAAAAAAAAAATTGAAGATTCCAAATCAACATCAAGAATCAAAAGATTCTAAATCAACATCAAAAATCAAAATCAAAATCAAATTCTAAACCTAAAATCAAGAATCAAGGAAAAATTAAGACATAATTTACTCAGCCCCAGGCTGTCCAATCTCATTAACCTGGCCCCAGGTGGCCCAATCTTATTGACTCGGCCCCAAGTGGCCTGATTGCATTTACTTGGCCCCAAGTGGCCCAATCTCATCAACTCGGCCCCAACTGACCCAATTGCATTTACTCGGCCCAAGGAGGGCCTTTCTCTTTAAGTCGGATCCGAGTGGCCCGATCTCATAGATCAAATCCCTAAACTGGAACATGTGAAGCCCAGCTAAGGAAAATCCAAGCATCAAACATTTTTTTTTACTTTTTGCAAGATTGGAAGAACAACGAATTTCTCTCCTATAACCATTGGTCCCAGATAGTCAAAATTGGCTTGAAATACCTAGCCTGGAGACCACAATTTCCTGCACTGGCATATGCGAAGCCCAGCTAAGCAAGAATCAGGAATAAAGTACTAACTTTTTGTAGGATTGGAAGAGCAGCGAATTCCTTTCCCCAATTGGCAGACCAGGTAAGTCCTAAAACTTTAGAGATATTATTTATTGCATTTTTTTAACTCCGTCGTAACTGAGCATGATGACGGTAGTATATGCTCCGGGTGACAAAATGTGGTCATTCTTTTCTTTGCCCTTCGGTCATTGGCATAGGCCTCGGCCAAAGAGGGGCATTTTGTAGACACCTAATTTTATCACCCTTCTCTGGCTATGATAAAATATAGATCTTGGGCATGACTTCTGGGTTCCGACCGATAGAGATGCTGAAAGAAACATTCTCCTCCCCAAAACCCTAGAATCCCTATGTAGGAGTGAAGGGGTCCAATTTTGGTTTTTTATATATGAAGGAATCCGGTCAAAATGACCATACAGATGGATAGTGCTCAGAAATATGATTCTGAAGATATATGGTATGCCAAAATCGGACTGACGGATCTCTCACAACCTTCCTTGGAAAATCACATTTTTCTACGTGTATGTCACACATAGCCCAGCCAAGCCTGGCCGCACACCCCTACCGCATAGTGCACGTGTCCCTGCCGCACACTGTCCACAACCCCGTCACACACTGTGCACCCCTGTTGCATGGTCGTACACACTGTGCATGCACCATACGCAGGTGGGCCGCACACCAGCGCGTGCACGCACCCGCTGTGCACATTGCCCACACACCCATGTATTTGCGCACCTATGACATCACTTGCACTCCCCGGCTAAACCTTCTCTTTCCTCTCGCTTTTTGAAAAATTGCCTTTTTTGGCTAAACTTTCTCTCTCCTCCTGCTTTTTTAAAAACTGCCTTTTCTGGATAAAATTTCTCTCTCCTCCCTCTTTTTTAAAAACTACTTTTTTTGGCTAAACTTTCTTTCTCCTCCTGTTTTTCTAAAAACTACCTTTTCAGGGTAAACCTCCTCTCTCCTCCCGCTTTTCTGAAAACTCCTTTTCTAGCTAAACCTTCTCTCTCCTCCCGCTTTTCTAAAAATCACCTTTTCCAACTAAAATTTCTCTCTCCACCCATTTTTCTTTTAAAACCCCCTTCACCCATTGGGCAAAAATCCTATCTCTTCACTTTATGTAAGAGTCCCCCTTTCGTCCACTGGATAAAGGGATTCCCCACTCCTATTTGGCTGGAAAAAACTATAAATACCCCCTCCCTTAGAAAAAACACACCAACAGACCAGAAGCCCCTTTCAGAGTGAAATTTTCTTCCCCTCCCCTATCTTTATTTTCTTCTGATCTTCGGAGCGATCTTTGTTAAGATCCAAAAACTCATTCAGATCTTCGAAGTGTTCTTCGGGATCTTGAAGATCTTCAATCCAAATTCTTAGATCCAATTTTTAACCAAAAATAGTATGTTCTTGAGCCTCCTCCCTTGAGTGTTCTTGAGTGTTCTTGAGCATTCTTAAGCATTATTGAGATAGAACCCCCCCTTTTTGAGGTTCTTTGGGTCTGCGAAGAGATCTTTTTTAAGATCTGAAACTCTGTTCGGATCTTTATAGTGTTCTTCAGGACTTTGGAGTTCTTCTATCCATTTTTAGGTCGGCTCGTTTCTTTTTAGAAATAGTCTTTCCTAGCCGAATCTCTGTCCGAGTGTCCCTAGAATATTTTTAGAAATAGCCATTCCTAGCGTAAGATCTGCCGAAGTGTCACCTCAGCCTAGTGCTTCCTTAGCCTATCCCTAGCAAAAGCTCTACTAGAGTGCCACCTCATCCCAAGCTCAGAAATAGCCTTTCCTAGCCGAACCTCTGTCTAAGTGTCCCTAGAATATTTTTAAAAATAGCCATTCCCAGAGGAAGCACTGTCGAAGTGCCACCTCAGCCTAGCCCTCCCCTAGCCTATCCCCAGTGGAAGCACTATCGCAGTGCCACCTCAGCCCAATCCCAGAAATCACCTTCCCTAGCCGAAGCTCTGTCCAAATCCAAATCCAAAAATAGCCTTCCCTAGCTGAAGCTCTATTCAAATCCAAATCTAAAAGTGACCATTCCTAGCCAGAACTCTGTCTGAATACCATCATAATTAGCATCTCTCAAGAAGGAAGTTGGAGGTCAAAACCATCTTCCCCTGAGCCGGGAGAACACATAAGACAGTTCAAGCTGGTACCAATCAAGGGCCCACCCCTCTTGACCCGAAACAGGGGTTAAGTTCAGGTATAATTTCTCAACCAACTTGTTATAATGTACACTTCAAACTGACCTTGTCTTAGTGTATACAGTGGATTGAATTCAATTAATGCATATATGTGTGATAACTTAGCCATACATGTGGAATAGTAATAATTGTGGAAAATGTTTGTTCTCAAGCATCTAGCAAGAAGACCGGTTGAACTAGGCAGATTGGGTGCTTAACACCTTCTCAACTCTGTAACTTGACACTTACCCCAAATCTCTGGACCTGACCAAATTTTGGGCCCTATTCTCAAGAATCGGGATCACCCCCGGGTCCCAGGCCCATAACCTTAGGTAGCGACTCCAAACCCCATTTGCATGATTTCAATCCCCGAATTGGACCATCATCAAAACCCCCATCTCAAATGACAAATTTTACACTCTTATGAAAGATGCCTCCACGAATCTCCAAACGGTGATACTGTGGTGTGGGACCCTCAAGCAAAGCACACAAGACTCAAACCCCTCCCCCTCGTCATGAAGGTGAAGAGAGAGAGAGGAGAGAGGACAAGGATGTATAGCCCATCCATCTCCGGCCCCTACCCTCACAAGCACTGAAAGATGTTTGGGTCTATAGCATGCAATTCAGGACCTGGTAGACAATGGAACCATTGAGGTTAAGGTTAAGCAACCTCCCAATGTCAATACCAATCCACTCCTTGATCATATGAACAATCTAAATGAAGAAGCCATAGAGAGTGACCCCACTCAACTCATTGTACTTAGAGCTCGGAAGAACCATACGAATGCCAGTGCTTATAAGAAACTCCTAAGTCAAAGGACTGGAATCATAAGGACTCCCAGAAGAAGAATTAGAAAATCTGAAACCCGTCATTCATCCTTCCTCATCAATAGAAGGGTCCACAACACCACATTACCAACCCCCACCATACCTTCTACCTCCACCACATTATCAGCCTCTGTCATATTGTCAACCTTTCCCCCACCATCAAAGTAGAGGAACCTCTTCATCCTATCACCCCCAATCTTCATATCCTACCTCCCATATCACTTCATCTCCATACCATCTCGCTTCATACCCATCATCACCCTCATACCAACCTCACTATCAAGGTTTGATGTATAACCCAAAGGAAGGATGAACAGATGGGTACGATTGGAAGGATATGCTTGCACTACCAGATTTCCCAAAAAATGACCTCATCAATAGGGTTAGTGAATGCATTAGGGGAAGACCAAGAGAGTGATCCCACTTCACTAATTCAGTCTGTTATATCTTTAGAGGACAATCCAGAGGTAATTGAAGTGGTTATAGTTGATCTTCTCAGAATAGTAACTGTATTGGCCATAGGGGAATAGGTTAAGGAACACATCTCCCTAATCCATATAGGGAGTGACATAGAGGATGATGAATCAGGACTGGTCCAACTTTGAGCCATTGATGTCAAGACCAACCCTATGGAAATCTTTCGGTCTATACGCTCTAAATACTACGAGCATTTGGATGTCAAAGAATTTGATGGTCCAGAGAAATCTGATAAAGAACCGAGGGAGAAATCAGTGAAGAAGAAGATGATGACGATAACGATGAGGATGAGAATGAAGATGAGAAGGATGGAGATGACTCCGAATCTCAAGAAGATGATGAGTATCAAGACTGGGATGACTACTTAGGGCTTGGGTACAATGATTATGATGATGAGTCAGAATACTACTCACCAGAACATCCTACATGTTTCTCTATCTATTCTATTAGTGGAGATGATTTAATAGCTAATTTGACAGGTGGCATTTACCCTTCCCTCTATATGGGAGGAAATGATTCTATATGAGAGGAGATGATTCTATGTCAGATTCATGAAGTGATGAAGGATCTAGAGAGTAGATGCAAGTTTATCTGGATGCATTAGAGATGGAGGACAAGCTATGTGAAGTGTACTCCAACACATTGAGAATGCAGGAGAGGGTGGAAGAAATTGATAACATGCTGGGTGAAGTAACTGTCAGTGATCGTTACTATCGTGAGCAGTTGGATGACCTAGAAGAAATAAGGCCAGATGAGACTTTCACAAAGGTGATAGATGCTGCATTCCAATACCTTTCCAATGTAGTCAAGAAGCTACAAGCCAGGGCTGTGGATATTTGTGGAGGACCTCGACTTCACCCCAAGTAGGGAAGGAGAATCAGAAGAAGAAGATGATTCTATGGTAGGTATAATCACCCTAACAAACAATGATGATGAAGACTGCTATCCCACGGAGATTATTGTAAAGAAACCTATCGAGGTGATGGAAACTAGAAGTGGGAAAGACTACAATGGCAAGGCTCTAGCAGTAGAATAGCCAAGGGCTAATGAGGTCGGAACTAGCAGCTTGAAGAAAGAATCGGACAACCCAGTCTTGGCACAACTCAAGAAGTTCCAAGCAAACATCTCAATTTGGGGATTGTTGATGGCATCCCCCACACCGTGAAGCAGTCTTGAAGTCCCTCATTAATTTACAGGTGCTAATCGAAAGAAATGCAACACATCTCGCACATATAGTAAGGGCAACATATGCGGTGTAATCTCTGATGTTCTCGGATTCAAAGCTTCCTAAGGGGGTCTGGCACAATCGAGCTCTCTACATCACAATAGAATGCCTTGACAAAGTGGTTCCCCAGGTTTTTGTTGACAATGGGTCCGCTTTGAATGTGCTACCATTGAGATCGGCAAAGAGTATTAGCATTAACTTGGAAGAAATGAGGCCAACCACCCAAACCATTTGAGCGTATGACAAAACCAAGAGGACGATCCTTGGCATTATTACCCTTGTTGTAAAGATTGGCCCGACAAAGTTTGACATTGATTTCCAAGTTATTGACATACCAGCAACTTTTAACATGCTCTTGGGAAGGCCCAGGTTGCATCCTGTGAAGGCAATGTCCTCTAGTCTCCACCAAAAAATGAAGTTCATCTCAGGAAAGATGATCACAGTAACTAGAGATCCCAAAGTGGTGAATACCTTGGCCAACATTGAAAATGGGGAAGAACAAGACTAAGAGGTCTAACTAAGTGGTTTTGAATTAGATACAACTTGTGCAACCATTACCAAAGAAGGGTCAAAGGAGGAAGTCCCAGCTAACTATGAAGCCATCTGGAGTCCTCCAGTGAATCAGATGATAAAGAATATGTAATATTTTCCTGGTATGGGACTAGGGAAATATCATCAAGGAATTCCAAAGTAGCCTAGTTTTAGCGGTGAACAAGGGAAAGAATGGTCTCGGGTACACTCCTCCGACCACTAAGGGGCAGAAAGTGTTGAGGATGACTAGGAAGATCTCTCTCTCTTACTACCCTACTCTCAATGGGTATTTTGTAAAAGAATGAGAGGATTTCCCTTTTTGTAGAAATGTGGTGCCATGGTTTGATGAAACAACCATGATTTATAGTGTTTTTTCAAGATGAGTTGACTGGGTGACTCATGAAGTGGAACAACAGAAGATGTTAGTCAATGAAAGTGACCAAGATAGTTGCATCACTAGGATAGCAAAAATTACACTGATTGAGACTGGGTCTTCCTCTGGTGATCCTACAACATTGATCCAATCGAAGGAGGCACCAAGTCCTTAAGTTCTCCTGAAAAGAGAATGGGAAAAGAAGATAAGGCTCACCTGGAGTTTGTCGCTTTCCATTGATTTGAAAGGCTTCATTTTCTCCCTCCTACCAGAGCCAAGAACCCAAGAGTTGCATGAGGTCAAGCCTCATCCTTTCAGAGGAAGAAGTACATACGCAAAGCAAAGAAGAGCAAAAAGAATGATGGTCTATATGTACTGTGCCCAAACTAAATACAACGGGAAGTCTCGTGAAGGTGGTCAAAGATGTGACCGAGGCATTGGGATGGCATCTCTCAACAGGCTCGAAAAGATGGACTTCATAGAAAAAGGATTGAGCAGTCTCCACTAATCTTCAAACCTCAGAAAGTTTGACTTCTGAGAGCAGGAGATTGATCAGCTAGCATTCATAAAGAAGTAGACACCTATCTAGAGGAACCATTGCCACACCTCCTTATCCATCAAGCCACTGAACCACTCTTGAAATGGACAAGCATTGACAAAAACTTCAAGTTTACTCATGCTTTTGAGTCAACTAGCCTAAATACCCCTAGCAAAAGCATTAAATCAGTTAAGTTTGTAGTCGAGTCTGTTGTTTATGATTCTGTGTCAACCTCCCCTCTCAAGGAGAGTCTAGAGTCCTCGTATGTTGAGTCTGTTAGTCCTTCTCTCATGAATGAAATTTCTGATTCCGAGTACGACTTGCCTCCTTTTTCTGATGATGATCTTAATAAATACCAAGAATTAATAAAATAAAGCAAACCAAAGAAAGCCCAACCCATCCATGAGGATACTCGGGTTATTAATCTAGGAACGGACTAATGCCTTTGAGAGGTAAAAATTGGAACTACCCTTGATGACAAAGAAATAGAACTGATGATAAGTCCTTTAAAGGAATTCACTGAGGTATTTGCTTGGTCTTATAAGGATATGCCCAGTATCAACCCCAACATCGTATAGCATCGATTGCCAACCTACCCGGGGGCAAAGCTGATAAAATAGAAGCTCCAAAGAATGCTATCAGAATGGAGTGAGAAAATCAAAGAAGAAGTTGTGAAGTAGTGGAATGCAAGATTTTTACAAGTAGTGAAGTACCCCCAATGGTTGGCCAACATCGTAGCAGTACCGAAGAAAGATGGCAAGGTACGAATGTGCATAGACTTCCAATATCTTAATAAAGTAGGCCCTAAAGATGACTTCCCATTACCTCACATTGATGTATCGGTGGATAACATAGCAGGGCATGCTTTGTTATCATTTATGGATGGATTCTCGGGATACAACCAAATAAGTATGCACCCAGAAGATCGTGAGAAGACAACCTTCACCACTTCATGGGGAACCTATTATTACAAAGTGATGCCTTTTGAACTGACGAATGTAGGAGTAACTTATCAGAGAGCATCCATGGCCATATTGCATGACATGATAAACAAAGATGTGGAAGTCTATGTGGAAGACATTATAGTGAAGTCAAAAAATCGGTAAGGGCATTTTCCCACACTAAGGAATTTCTTTGAAAGAATTAAGAAGTATCAGCTAAAGTTGAACCCTCAGAAATGTGTATTTGGGGCACCAACAGGAAAGTTGTTAGGCTTCTTAGTGAGGGAAAGAGGTATTGAAGTCAACCCTATCAAGATCAAGGTAATTCAGTAAATGCCCACACCTCGGACTGAGATGCAAATACGAGGATTTTTGGGTCACATCCAGTATATTAGCCGAATCATAGCTCAGTTGATTACAATTTGTGAACCAATTTTCAAGCTACTGAAGAAGGACCAGCCCACGGAATGGAATGACCAATGCCAACAAGCTTTTGACAAAATTAAGGGATACCTCATGAACCCACAAGTATTGACACCACTAGTGGAAGGAGAGCCACTTTTGTTGTATCTGTCTGTAGGAGAATACTCCATGGGTTCTTTGCTAGCATAGAGGGAGACAAAAGAAGGGGCAGAGCATACCATATATTATCTCAGCGAGAAGTTCTTGGAGTATGAGATGTGGTACACATCTTTGGAAAGAACATGTGCGCACTAATTTGGGCAACGAAAAGGTTACGACACTACATGTTTTCTTATCTAGTGCTCTTGATCTCAAGGATGGATCCCATCAAATATCTCTTTGAGAAACTAGCCTTAATTGGAAGGATGGCCCATTGGTTGCTTTTGCTGTCAGAGTTTGACATCACCTATGTTACTCCGAAATCTATCAAGGGGCAGGCCATAGCCGATCATTTGGCTGCCCATCCCACAGAAGATGGAAGATCATTGGATGATGCCTTTCCCGATAAAGGAATCAAAGCGATGGAAGAAGAAGATATAGTTAATGAATGGCAGTTATTCTTTGATGGAGTAGCCAAGCAGAAGGGATGTGGTGCAGGAATATTGCTTATCACTCTTGGCGGTCTTTATTTGCCTTCATCATTTCGCCTCGATTTTTCCTATACCAACAACAATACTGAATATGAAGCTTGTGCTTTGGGACTGGAAACGACCTTGGCCATTGGGGTTAAAAGGATCAAGGTGTATGGAGATTCATCCATTATCATCTGCCAGACATAGGGAAAGTAGAAAACTAGAGATGAAAAACATAAGCCATATCAAGAACATTGAGAAGAGGTAATTGAACACTTTGAGAAGATCTCATTTGAATACTTCCAAGGAGATAACAATAGGTTTTCTAATGCCCTTGCAACCTTAGCTTCCATGGTAGAATGTAACCCTATGGCTAAGGTTCAACCATTCTTGGTAGAGCAAAGAAGCAGGCCCATCTATCAGAATTCGATGAATCCTCTCACTATGGATGGTTTTAATTAGGGAAATGAAGTACCCGGTTGAACCAACTGACAGAGCAAAGAAGTTTCTGAGAAGATATGCCACTCAGTTTATTCTTCAAGAGGATCTATTATACAAGAGATCCTATGATAGAATACAATTGTTATGTGTAGATGAAGAACAAGCTACAACCATCATGGAGGAAATTCATCAAGGTCTTTGTGGACCCCACATGAATGCCAAGATGTTATCTAAGAAGATCCTCAGGCTGGGACACTACTGGAACATAAAGGAAGCAAATTGCATAGACATTGTCAAGAAATGCCACAAGTGTCAGATATTTGCTAATATCATACATATCTTGCCAATAGAGTTACCGTCGCTCAGTTCACCTTGGCCATTCTCCACTTGGGGCATTGACATCATTGGGAAGATCAATCCCAAGGCATCTAATGGTCACGAGTTCATCTTTGTAGCCATTGATTATTTCACCAAGTGGGTAGAAGCTCAAGCTCAATCTCATGTGTTCCTCACATCTACTAAGGTGGCTAAATTCATTCAAGAAAACATCATTAGCTGATTTGGAGTGCCTTAAGAATTAATATCAGATCAGGGATCCCATTTTTAGGGTAAGATCGATAAAATATGTACAAATTTTGGTATCAGAAGACATCGTTCTATCACTTACAGGACGCAGACCAATGGACCAGTAGAAGCGGTCAATAAGAACATCAAAGTCATCCTACAAAAAATGGTGGAAACACACAAGGATTGGATTGATAAGTTACCCCTTGACTTATGGGCATACTGGACTTCTGTACGATCCTTAACATGGGCCATCCCTTTCTCTTTAGTATATGGGGTTGAGGCAGTTCTACCCATGGAAATTTTGGTACCATCCCTAAGGTGCTTCTTGATAGTAAGCTACTTGAAGGAGAGTGGGTGAAGGCTAGACATGATGAACTCAATTTTTTTGATGAGAGGCTTATGAAGGCCATGGATAATCTGAAGAAGTATCAACTGAGAATGGCCAGGGCCTTTAACAAAAATTTGAAGCCCCACCACATAGAGGAGGGTGAACCTGTTCTTCAAGAACAAAAAACCCTAATTCATGACCCAAGATGGAAATTCAGTCCCAACTGGAGTGGCCCGTTTACTGTCAAAGGGATTTTACAAGGCAAATTCATGAACTTATAGACCACAACGACGAAGAAGTACTGGGACTAGTTAACATGGATCAACTCAGGAAATATTATGTCTAAAAGGGTGAATAGCCTGAACTACGTCAGACCTAATTCCTTTCGAGAAATATGAAGGCAACTTGATATGTGCAAGTGCGGTTTTAGCCATCTAAAGGCAATAAATTGGTTTCTAGATTAATAACTAAAGTATCTTAAAAGATCATCATAGTTTGTGTCCCCTAAGAATCACCATTTGGCACGAAAGGCCATTAGGTATCTATCATCCATCCATTGGTCCATCACTTCTTATCCAGGGTTCTATCCCCCAAGAATTGCCATTTAGCATGCAAGGCCATTAGGTATCTGTCATTCACCTATGGCCCATCCACCGTTATCTAGGATTCTTTCCCATAAAAAGAAAATCACCACCTGGCACCAGTTTATCAAGGCGAGTTTATTCCCCACCCTTAATTAGTAAAAAAAAGAGCTTGATGCAATAGTGGTAAAGGCTGGTTTGAGGCATTAGCGAATGAGTAATGTTTTGATAAATCATCATATCTCTTTGTTTTTGTTGGTTTCAGGAAAACTCATGGGCTCGTTGGGTGAGACGTTAAGGCAATAGACTTTAGACATAAATATGTGGGCACTAGGATTGCTAGAATCCATAAATGTGTCATTTCTTGGTTGGATTGGATGTGTGTAGCTACATAACCAATTACTCTGGTAGGTGCCTCAACACTAGGATGCCAACTTGTATGTATTTCAGTTTTGATTAGTCAAGATTTGCCCAAATCTTGAAGAATTCCGGGTTTGTCTGTTATCTCCCCCCAAAGGCAGTTTGCTCCAACCATCATTGAAGAAAAATTACTTAGATGAAATTTAGGACTTCTTTGGATGGAAAGAAGAGGTTTGTCTGGTATGGGAAGATCGACATTCTGAAGGTGGCCTAGATCTTCATCCAATATCTACCAATGGGAGGAATCCATCAACAGAGATCACAGGATGCTTATTTACTTTGCATGATAGCTCATTCTGTTCTTCGCACTCCCAAGTGTGGTGCACCGTCTGTTCTGATTAAGGTGGTAAAACTATTGAAGAAGGGAGGTGACATCATCCCTACGGTGCTTACAGAAACTTTCAAGGGATTTGACAACATGAGCCATGGCCATAGATTCGTACTAGATCATTATCAAGGGAATCCTGTTATTTCTCATATTTAGCTCCTCAAGAAACTGAAGTTAACCAAGCCATCAAAAGGAGGCCCATTCGGAGCCCTTTGCTACCAGGATAAGAGGGAAGTTTCAAAATTTGACCTCATCACTGATTGGGAGAAGTACCTTCTAGAAAGAATTGTACGAGATATCGCATGGAGGGGCCCAGGGAGGCCACAAGAAAATTTTTTGATGAAGACCCCTGGTAACAATTATGTTAGGTTGATAGGATTGACTCATACATCCTTTTATTTGCCTATGTACATCAGCTGACAATATGGGCTTGATGAGATGAACCCAGAGGGGTTAATGAACTTTCACCCACCTCAAGAATTATCTCCCCACCTTATTACTCACCTATCCCGTCTATGGTAGGAAAGTTGTTTCCCTCCCATGTAATTCACTTGGTAATAGAATGAAGAAGTATTTGGATTCTCGTGTAATCTCGATTATTCTAATTATGATTTGGATTCTTGTGTAATCCCGATTCTAATGTATATAAGAGTCGAAGCTCTGTCCAAGTCTAAATTTGGAAATAGCCTTCCCTAGCCAAAGCTCTATTCGAATCCAAGTCTAAAAGTAACTGTTCCTAAGTCGGAACCCTGTCCGCATACCATCACAATCAACATCTCTCAAGAAAGGAAGTTGGAGG
Organism: Macadamia integrifolia; assembly: GCF_013358625.1. Taxonomy (NCBI): domain Eukaryota; kingdom Viridiplantae; phylum Streptophyta; class Magnoliopsida; order Proteales; family Proteaceae; genus Macadamia; species Macadamia integrifolia. The sequence goes on along the minus strand of NC_056563.1, from coordinate 31,397,080 downwards.
TTAAGACCATCTTCTCCTGAGCCAGGAGAACACGAAAGATAGTCCGATCCGGTACTAATCAGTGGCCCACCCCTATTGACCTGAAACAGAGGTCAAATTCAGGTATAATCTCTCTTCTCATTTAAGCATAATGTAGATATCTAATAGACCTTGTTTTAATGTATATAGTAGTTTAAATTCAATCAATGTATATATGGTGATAACTTAGCCATGCATGTGGAATAAGTATAATTGTGAAAAATGTTCCTTCTTAAGCATCTAGTAGGAGGACCAGTTAAACCGAGCAGATTGGGTGCCTAACACCTTCCCAACTCTATAACCTGACACTTACCCTAAATCTCTGGACCAGACCAACATTCGGGCCCTTTTCTCTAGAATTTGGCCCACCTGGGTCTTAGGCCCGTAATCCTAGGTGGCAACTCTAAACCCTTTTGTATGATCTTGATCTCCACATTGGACCATCATCAAATTCCCATCTCGAATGATGAACTTTTTACTCTTGCGAAATAGGCCCCCATGTATTTCCTAGCGGCGATTCTGTGGTGTGGAGGCCGTAGGATAAGCACACACGACACAAACCCCTCCCCTCACATGAAAGAGAAAGAGAGAGGAGAGAGGTCAGGATGCAAGTCCTTTTTCCCCCAAGGGAAGAGAGACATCAGTCTATCTTCGGTCGCTACCCTCACAGAGGAGAGAGAAAATTCCTTAACCAATGGTAGTAAAAAATAAGTTTTCTAAACCAATGGGGTGAAAGTAAGAAATTTTGGACCAATGGGGTGGAGGGTAATTTTCCATGGCCAATGGTGTGAAAGGTAATTTTTTTGGACCAATCATGTGAAAAGATTCTTTTTTGGACGAATGGGAGGCCACGGTGTAGGGTACACTAATGGAGCAGTGTAGGGTACATAGGAAGGTGAAGAGGGAATTCCTTCTCTAATCCGGTAGCCATAAGAGGGATTCTGATCCCCGACGGGAGTAACGGAGGTTTTTACAGGGGTGTAAAAGCTTCGGCAGAGGTGCTGGAGGTCCAACAGGGGTGCTGGAACTCCAGCATGGGTGCTAGAGCTCCAGCAGGGGCGTTGGAGCTCCAACAGTGGTGATGGGGGTTCAATAGTGGTGCGGGAGTTCCGGTATGGGTGATGGGGCTCCAACATGGGTGCAGGAACTCAAAAATAAGTGCTAAAACTCAATCGATTATGCGTAAGGCTTGGTCGAGCATGCGCGGGGCTTAGTTGGGTTCGCACTGGGCTTGGCTGGGTGCACGTGGGGCTAGGCCGTGTTCACCTGGGGATTGGTTGTGTGCACTCAGGGCTTAGTTGGATGCACACGAGGCTTGGCCATGTGCATGCGGGGCTCGCATGGGCGGGATTTGGGCAGTCATGGGTGCTTGCATAGGCGGTGTTTGGGCACTCAAGGCAAGGTGTTTGAGAAAAACACGCAAGCCACGTAATTAAAATTAAATAAATAAATAGCTAAAAATAAACACCCCACACAATTAAAAAGCAATGAAGGAAAACAAATGCTGAAATAAAAATAAAGTAAAAGAAAGGGGATAAAGCTAGAGAGAGACTCACAAGTAGGTTTCACTACTTAGCCTGAGGGATGCATCATAATATGAGCTTCCCTACTTGACCAGAGAGTCACTCTTACAAGGGTTACTCTACTTGTCTTAAGGGAAAGAGAAACAATTAAAATAAAAACAACAAAATGATGGTTCTATGGCTAGGAGGGGCAAAGCCAACACATACACTAGCCATGAACCTTGGAGGAAAGGGATAACAATAATGTAACGACTGAAATTAAAATCCTAAATTAAGAAAGAAAGGGTAGTTAGAAGAGGGAATAAGAGGGAGGAGAGAAGACTACTGAAGGAGCCTACTTACTTGAACTTCAACCCTTGAACTGAAAACTTGATCGATTTGAGTTACTACCAGTACTAAAAACCAGATCTGGAATAAACCAAATATGAAATTTCTAGTACTAGAGAAAACAAATCTGAAGAAAAAAATTGAACTTGAAAGACCTGCTTCATAGCTTATTCTTGTCACCTAGAACTAAGCCTAGAACTAGAACTTGAAAATTACAACTTCATTTGTTTAAACAATAAAAATAAAAGACTGAATTAAAAACAAAAATGCTTGCATTAATTGAATAAAAAGAACTTACAAAAGTGTTTAAAGCATAAACCTAGAACTAGAGCTAGAGAAAGAGATAGAGCAACTAAGAAAAAACCCAAGAAGAAGAATGAAGTGCCTCCTCCCCTTGTGTTAATTCTATTATATAGAGAATGGGGGAGGGAAGCTAATGATTTTAGCTTCTAAAAAAAAGATTTTTTTAATCTTGTTGATGAGGTGGAGGAGAGAAAGGAGAGAAAACGTGTCGAGAGAGATCTCCCACGATTTTTCTTGCATTTTTTTCCTATTTTTTCTCTCATTTTCTATTTTTCTCTCTCTTCTTGCTCAAGAAACCCCCTTTGGTTGATTTTTCTTGCTTGGATTTTGACAATATTCTATTTTAATGGGAAATTCCATCCAAGCCCTTATCTCTTTTTTTTTTCTTCTTTCTTATTTTTTCTCTTTATTTTCTCTCTCTTCTTCAAACTTGCATACAACCATCTTGGCCAACATCCTTTAAGTGATGAGTATGCAACTAAGAGGTTCAAACTTGAGACCTCCTACTAAGTAAGGGATTTTGCACACCACAACTCACCAACTACACTAGGTAGTTGTTACCAAAAATGAATCTTCAATCACTTAAGGATGTGGTCTATCAATCTTTGTTGACATTTGAAATATTTCTTATACCCTTGGGACAACTACAGATGGGCTGGTTCTGCATCTCGGTTAAGTTCTGATCCATTATTCTTTTTCTGGCCCAAAAAGAATAATCACTGGTATGGTTGACCAAACGAATGTGTACTTACAATTGAACACATCCATCTTGCTTAGAATTTCGTCCTCTTCATAACGATAAAAAGAAATAGGACCTCTTCATGTATAAAATTAGAGATATAGCACCCGATAGTCCTTAAGGCCTTGAAATTATAAAACCTGTAGAAAGAGAGTAAAACCCAAGGTAGCTCCATTCTAAATATGTAAAATGCATGTTTTACTACACTAGATTTCACACATAAATGTGCTCATCAAAATTTTTCCACACTTAGACTTTGCTAGTCCTCGAGCAAAACAAAAAAAAAAAAAAAGAATAAAAACAAAAAACCTAACTCACTTTCATAGGAATCACGGTTGCACTTGGCTAGCATGTGCAACAAGCCTTTAAACCCCTAGGTCGCCCCTAGTGGACGAGTTGTGTCTCATGGGTGTTTGCAGTGAATATACATCTAAAATTCAAAATAAACAAATCCCAACCTTGGCTAAAGGTAAGGGCCATACCGATCCGGAGTGAAGATAATTCCTCTTACAAGGGACCCCCACACTTGAATTCTTATTACCCTTTATCAATTCTAGGCACTAGCATATTTCTTAATTTGGAACTCACTTCGTCTCTTCCAAAACATCCTTATCTTAAGGAAAAATCACTTGTGAAGAAATAGGGAACCAATGACTAAGGCATTGGAGTGTTTTTGACTAAACATGTTACCTAGCATTAATGACATTTACACATTTTTCTCATTTTTTCGCTTAATAAACTCTATTCTACTCCACTACTTTTGACCTGAATGAGATGGTGGAGCAAACATCAGACACCCAAGTTATTATGTAGCTTCGCTTTTTACATATGCCCACAAAGACAGTGATGCTAGAGTTCTTTCAGAAGTTTCCTCCTTAGGAATTTCGATCAAGACACCACGCTTCCTGAGGCCCAATGCCCTATCTAGTTCCAAGGGAATCAACTCTTATTCTTCTTTATACCACGTTCCAATTGCTTTAAAATTATGCATTTGTCAACTCATGCCAAATTAAAAAGAATGTCTCAACTCCAAATCAAAAGTACAATGAACCCACAGACTTACATTTGGTCCAACACCATAAAACATGGGTCTCTTATTTTCTTTCTCAAGTCCCATCTCAAGACACAAGCTTGTTTATTTCTTCTCAACAGGGTTTTTATACGTTCAAAATGGGTATCTTAATCAAAACTTTTATTTTCATATATCAAACAACCGAATGGTATGATCATTAGCTAAAAGCCAAAGTAAGACTTCATCCTTAGCAAGCTCAAAAATAAAAAGAAAAACAAACAAAAAAAGTGAAAAAGCAAAAACTGGTTTTCCTCCCCCACAGTTAAGTCATGCAATGTCCTCAATGCATGGAAAGAATTAAAAACGAAGACAATGTAAGGGGGTCATACCTGATTAAAAGTTAGTCATCAGTGTAAAGAGGTTCATGGAGATCCATGACCTCTTCACTACCAGTAGTAGAAAACTCGAGGAACGGTTTCAAACGCTGACCATTAACCTTTGAAATTATCCCTGTTCTTGGATTTAGAATCTCCACAGCCCCATGGGGATATACATTATGGACAATAAATGGTCCATCCCATCGGGATCTAAGCTTACCAGGGAAAATATGTAATCGAGAGTTGTATAATAAGACCTTATCACCAATTGCAAAAGATTTACGTAAAATGTGCTTATCATAGAAAGCTTTGGTCTTTTCCTTGTAAATCCTAGAACTTTCATAGACATCATTCCTAAGTTCCTCCAACATAGATAGTTGGAGCCTACAATGAACTCCTGCATCAAAGAAATCAAAGTTGAGCTTCTTGATGGTCCAAAAGGCCTTATGCTCCAACTCAATTAGTAAGTGACAAGCTTTCCCATACACCAAATGGTAAGGAGACTGACCAAGGTCGGCCTTGAATGCAGCCCGATGGGCCCACAAGGTATCAATGAGCCTAAGGGACCAATCTTTATGGTTGGGATTAACAGTTTTCTCAAAGATTTGTTTGATCTGCCTATTAGACACCTCCACTTGGCCATTAGTTTGGGGGTGATAAGGGGTAGATAACTTATAGGTGATTCCATATTTTTTTATTAAGGCCTCAAAAGGCCAATTACAAAAATGAGTACCCCTATCACTAATTATTACACGTGGGGCACCAAAGCGGGAAAAAATGTTCTCTTTGAGAAACTGGACCACCACTTTGTGGTCATTAGATTTACAAAGTATGGCCTCTATCCATTTAGAAACGTAATCAACAGCCAAAAGTATGTACAAATTTCTAAAGGAATTAGGAAATGGTCCCATAAAATCGATGCTCCATACATCAAAGATCTCAACTACCAAAATAGGGTTGAGGGGCATCATGTTCCTCTTATTGATACAGCCAAAAGATTGACAGGCAAGACAAGCCTTGTAAAAATCAAAAGCATCTCTAAAAAGAGTGGGCCAATAAAATTCCGCATTGGAGAACCTTTGCGGCAGTCTTCTTAGGTCCAAAGTATCCACCACATGCATAATCATAGCAAGAAGAGAAAATAGAATGTTTCTTATGATCAGGAACACATCGTCGGATAATCAGATCAGAACATATCTTAAACAAATAAGAATCATCCCAGAAAAAGTGCTTAACTTGGGAATTAAACCTATACTTATCTTGGGTGGACCAGTGATCCAGAGTCACACCTAAAACTAAGAAGTTAAAAATGTCAGCAAACCATGGCTCACTGGACACTACAAATAACTATTCATCTGAAAAGTTCTCGTTGACTGAAGAATCGACAGTCAAGGAATAGGGAAGCCGGAATAAATGGTCTGCAACTAGGTTTTCAACTCCTTTCTTATCCCTAATTTCTAAATCAATCTCTTGCAAAAATAAAACCCACCTAATGAGACGGGCTTTGGAATCCTTCTTTTGAACTAGGTATCTAAGAGCAGAATGATCAATATACACCACCACATGTGAACCAACTAAGTAAGACTGAAACTTTTCTAATGCAAACACAACAGCTAAAAATTCTTTTTCAGTGGTTGTATAATTGAGTTGTGCATCATTTCAGGTCCTACTAGCATAGTAAATGATAGTGGGTAACTTATTAATCCTTTGACCCAAAACCGCTCCTGTGGCAAAATCCAAAGCATCACACATCAGTTCAAAAGGTTTAGTCCAAACAGGTGGTTGAACAATGGGTGCATTGGTCAACTACTTCTTAAGTTGTTTGAAGGATTCTAGGCACTCTTTAGAAAATTTAAAAGTTTGATCTTTGGCAAGTAATGAAGTGAGAGGTCGGGCTAACTGACTAAAGTTCTTAATAAACCTTCTGTAGAAGCTTGCATACCCTAGAAAAGATCGAACGTCCTTAATAGATTGAGGAGGTGGTAAATTACTAATTAAATCCACTTTGGCTCTATCTACCTTAATTCTCTCATTAGATATTACATGGCCTAAAATAATACTAGATTTAACCATAAAATAGCATTTCTCTCAATTCAAAACCAAATTCTTAGATATGCACCTTTTCAAAACTAGGGAAAGATGATGAAGATATTCAGAATAGGAATTCCCATGAAATGAAAAGTCATCTATAAATACTTCTAAGAATTTTTCGACCATATCAGAAAAGATGTTCATCATGCATCGTTGAAACATAGCAGGGGCATTGCAAAGCCTAAAGGGCATACGCCTATAAGTGAATGTTCCATATGGGCATGTAAAAGTGATTTTATATTGGTCCTCTAAAGAAATTGGGATCTGGTTATAGCCAGAATATCCATCAAGAAAACAATAATATTCATGTCCTGCTAACCTCTCTAACATCTGGTCAATAAATGGCAATGGGAAGTGGTCCTTCCAGGTTACCACATTAAGTTTCCTGTAGTCTATGCACACTCTCCACCCTAATTGGACACGGGTTGGGATTAGTTCATTATTAGTATTGGAAACTACAGTCACCCCAGAATTTTTAGGCACTATGTGAATTGGGCTTACCCATTGGCTATCAGAAATAGGATAAATTATTCCATGATCCAAACACTTTAGGATTTCTTTCTCAATGTCTTCCATTATGACTGGTTAGCTCTTCTTTGGGGTTCCCTGGATGGTTTGGAATCCTCCATAAGATGTATATGATATTGCACAATAGAAGGACTTATACCCTTGATATTAGCCATGGTCCAACCAAGGGCTTCCTTATTATCTTTTAACACTTTAAGTAACTCCTCTTCCTAGCTAGAAGTCAAATTTGAAGAAACTACTACAGGAAGAGTTTAGTCAGGCCCTAGGAAAGCATACCTCAAATTAGATGGCAACTCCTTAAGATCTAGCTTAGCGGGCTCAACTATGGAAGGTTTGGGAATGAAATTGGTAAGGGGTCCTAAGGGCTCAACAGGTATGTGACGACTCAAGACTTCAGAAAAGAAATTTTTACTATCATCATCCAACTTATCCATACACTCTTGGAATTCTGAATCAAAATCAATATCAAAGTTGATAATTAAATCATCAAAAAATCCAAAAAATCCTCAAGCATATTGATCTATTCTTCCATATGTGGTTGCTTGCTTATCCTAAACATGTTAAACTCAATAGTTTGGTTACCAAAAGATAACCTTAGGAAACCATTGCGGCAGTTGATTAATGCATTACTGGTAGCCAAGAATGGTCTTCCTAGAATTATTGGGATCTCATCCTTGGTTGAGAAGGGCTTGGTATCTAATACAATGAAATCAATAGGAAAAATAAATTCTCCCACCTTTAGTAAGACATCCTCAACCATCCTTTTAGGAATCTTAACAGACCTATCTACTAACTGAAGAGTAGTTCTAGTGGTTTTCAATTCTCCCAATCCTAGTTGCTTGTACACATGGTAAGGTAAAAAATTCACACTTGCGCCAAGGTCAAGTAAGGCATGCTCAATGTAGGTGTTGCCTATGGCACAAGATATCGTAGGGCTCCCTAGATCCTTATACTTGACTGTTATAGGCTGAGTAATTATGAAACTAATGTTACCTGCCAAGAACACTTTTTTGGGCACACTAGTGATACGTTTGTGAGTATACAAATCTTTTAGTGCCTTTGCATAGGCTGGGATCTGGGATATGGCATCCATAAGAGGGATGTTCATTTCTACCTTTTTTAAGACTTCTAAAATTTTATCCATAGAAGCAATCTTCTTTTTGTTTACCAAGTGATTAGGAAATGGGATAGGAGGAACATAAGAATGGTTAGGATTTGTCCCTTTTCAAAAGAATTATTTTTGGTTTCCTCAATCAAATCATCTTTAATTTCAAACGAATCTTAGGTTCATCAGACGAACCTGGAACAAGAGGCACACTTGTGTCCTCAACTAAAGGAGAGTTAACAGGAGTAATAGATGGGGAAGATTTAAGAAAGCTCTGTTGGTACTCTCTTCTACTCCTAAGGGCATAAAAAACATTACATTAGTTAGAGGGCCCTTGTTGGGTCTGACCTTGTACTATATTTAGTGGTGCATTAGTTGGTAATTGTGAACTAACAAGCTGATAATGCCTAGGGTTAGGTTCTGGTTGACTGGGTAAAGTTCTTTTCTCCCTCTCATACATAATTGAGATAACTTGGGTGAGTTCTCTCATAAGATTTTGATGGCTTGTCATGAGGATGGCCATATTTTTTTCTAAGTCACTTATTCTACTTGCCTCTCCAGTGTTGGTAAACCCAGGGGGTTGCTAATAAGATGATAGGAGAGGGCCCTTAGGAAAACTAGCCTGAGGTCCTATATTTGACCTAGAAAAAGTATTTTGGGAAAAAGATTATTGTGTAAAGGGAGGATTTTGGTGTCCAGGTTGACCTTGATTATGAAAATTGGAAGGTCCTGCTTGGTTACCCTGATTCCAAGAGAATTTTGGGTGATTTCTCCATCCTAGATTGTAGGTGTTACTATATGGATTATTCTGGTATAAGGCATTAACACTATCATTAGAAGTGCCCCCATAGGTATTGGGGCATTCTTCTATGATATGTCCAGAGGACTGGCACCAAACACAAATCTTAACCAAATTAACTGATGATGGCTCTCTAGGAACAATAGCCTCAATCCTCTTAATTAGGCTATCCAAATGGGCTTTCTTAGCTACTATTCCATCCGTAAAATATCCTTTCCCTCCTATGGTTCTTTCACTCTCTTGGGTTGATTCCCACTCACGGGAAGTCATGTAAGAATTCCCATGCCTTTCCTTCATCTATAAAAGATGTAAATCGCTCAGGGCACATAGACTCTATCATTTGTTTAGTTAAGTAATCAATACCTTCATAAATTATTTGACATAAATGCCATAAGTCTAGGCCATGGTGAGAGCATTCTTGGAGTAGATCCTTGAATCTCTCCATAAGTTTGGAAAATGACTCACTAGGCTTTTGCCTAAATTGAAGGATATCACTTCTAAGCTTATTGGTCTTGTGAGTTGAGAAAAGATTCTTAAGGAAGACAACTGTGAACTATTCCTATGAGATTATGGAATTTGTGGATAACCCATACAACCACTTCTTAGCTTAATCTTTTAATGCAAAAGTGATAAACCTAAGCTTAGTAGCATCATCAGAAAGTTGTTGGATCTTAATTAGAACACATACCTCTTCAAATTCCCTTAGAAATAGGTATGCATCCTTAGAGGTCAACCCATGGAAGTGGGGCAACATAGTGATGTATTGAGATTTGAGTTCAAAATTATTGCCCTGGACTTGTGGTAGAATTATGCAGGAAAGTTGGGTTGTTCTAGCAGGGTAGAACCTGTCTTTTAGAGATTTAGGTAAAGGGTTTTATATAGGTCTCTTATATTGAAAGTTTTTAAATAGAGCAAACGTATAGGGTCACTACTTGTTGGATCTCTACTCTCTAACCGATTCTTAGTATTACGTACCCACCTAACACTTATACAACAGAAAATTACCCATAACTAGAGTAAGACAAGTACAAAAGAATGGATAGCATAAATTTTTTTTTTATGAATTTTTTTTTTATTTTTTTGATTTTTTTCCTTTATGGGAGCTTACCGGCAGGGATCAGGGGTTGCTCAGGTCAATTCCTAAGATACTGCTACAGGTTGAAACCTGTCTTTATCATACTGTGAGACATGACGATCTTCGCCGATACAACTATTATTGCAAATTGTTCTTCTCAGGAATTCAATAAAAGAAAAGGAAGAAAAATAAAACAAAGCAAACAAAGCACTTCGATTTACTAAAAGAAAGTGAAAAATAACATGGAACTATCTCCCCGGCAATAGCGCCAAAAACTTGTTTGAGATTTTAAAATATAACAGCAAGCGTACGGATCAGTGTAGCTACGGGTCAAACACAGGGAGAGCAGCCACTTTATTTATTTTTTATTTTTTTGCTTCTTTTAATAATGCAAAAGTGAACCGATTAATAATTGTTATCTAATTCTAATTACCGTCCTAAACATATGTATCTAAAATAACGTCCTAACCATTCGTCATCTAAGAATTTAAACACGCAAGCCATGTAATCAAAATTAAATAAATAAATAGCTGAAAATAAACACCCCACGCAATTAAAAAGTAATGAAGGAAAAAAATGCTGAAATAAAAATAAAATAAAAAAAAGGGGATAAAGCTAGAGAGAGACTCACAAGTAAGTTTCTCTATGTAGCTCGAGGTATGCATCATAATATGAGCTTCCCTACTTGACCAAAGAGTCACTCTTACAAAGATCACTCTACTTGGCTTTAGGGAAAGGGAGACAATTAACATAAAAACAACAAAATGATGGTTCTATGGTTAGGAGGGACAAAGCCAACACATACACTAGCCATGAACCTTGGGGGAAAGGGATAGCAATAATGTAACGACTGAAATTAAAATCCTAAATTAAGAAAGAAAGGGTAATCAGAAGAGAGAATGAGAGGGAGGAGAGAAGACTACTGAAGGAGCCTACTTACTTGAACTTCAACCCTTGAACTGAAAACTTGATTGATTTGAGCTACTACCAGTACTAAAAATCAGATCTGGAGTAAACCAAATCTGAAATTTCTAGTACTAGAGAAAACAAATCTGAAGAACAAAATTGAACTTGAAAGACATGCTTCATAGCTTATTCTTGTCACCTAGAACTAAGCCTAGAACTAGCACTTGAAAATTACAACTTTACTTTTTTAAATAATAAAAATAAAAGACTGAATCAAAAACAAAAGTGCTTGCATTAATTGAATAAAAAGAATTTACAAAAGTGTTTAAATCATAAACCTAGAACTAGAGCTGGAGAAAGAGAAAACTAGAGAGAGATAGAGCAACTAAGAAAAAACCCTAGAAGAAGAATGAAGTTGCATCATAAAAATCCCCTTGTGTTAATTCTATTATATAGAGAATGGGGGAGGGAAGCTAATGATTTTAGCTTCTAAAAAAGAGATTTTTTTTTTATCTTGTTGATGAGGTGGAGGAGAGAGAAGAGAGAAAATGTGTGGAGAGAGATCTCCCACGATTTTTTTTTTGCCTTTTTTTTTTCTTATTTTTTCTCCCTTTCTCTATTTTTCTCTCTCTTCTTTCGTAAGAAACTCCTTTGGCCGATTTTTCTTGCTTGGATTTGGACAATATTCTATTTTAATGGAAAATTCCATCCATGCCCTTGTCTTTTTTTTTTTCTTCTTTCCTATTTTTTCTTCTTTTTTTTGTCTCTTCAAACTTGCGTACAACCATCTTGGCCGACTTCCTTTAAGTGATGAGTTGGAGAGAGAAAATCTTCTAAAAAAAACCTCAACAAAATGGCAGTTAAGAGGTTCAAACTTGAGACCTCTTAATAAGCAAGGGATTTTGTATATCACAACTCATCAACTACGCTAGGTAGTTGTTGTTACCAAAAATGAATCTTCAATCACTTAAGGATGTGATCCATCGATCCTTGTTGGCATTTAGAATATTCCTTATACCCTTAGGACAATTGCAGATGGGCTGGTTCTGCATCTCAGTTCAGTTCTGATCCATTATTCTTTTTCTGGCTCGAAAAAAATAATCACTTGTACGGTTGACCAAATGAATGTGTACTTGCAATTGAACATATCTATCTCGCTCAGAATTTCATCCTCTTCGCAATCATGAAAAGAAATAGGACCTCTTTACGTGTAAAATTGGAGATATAGCGCCCAATAGTCCTTAAGGCCTTAAAATTATAAAACCTGCAAAGAATGAGTAAAACCCAAGGTAGCTCCATTCTAAATATGTAAAATATATGTTTTACTACACTATGTTTCACACATAAATGTGCTCATCACAAGGCATAGGTGCCCACATTGGCGGGGTTTGGGCACTCAAGGCAAGGCATGGGTACTGGCATGGGCAGGATTTGGGTACTCAAGAAAAGGCATGGGTGCTTGCATGGACGGGGTTTGGGCACTCAAGGCAAGGCATGGGTGCTCACATGGGTGGAGTTTGGGCACTTGAAGTGTAATTTTCAGGAATTATTGTGGGAGATTCGATGGTCCAATTTTGACATATCATATATCATTGGAATCGTAATTCCAAGTACTATGCATCTATGCAGTCACTTTGACCGGATTCCTTTGTATATGAAATGTTATAATTGGACCCTTATTTTCTCTCTCACAAGTTTTCTAAGAATTTTGAGTGAGTATGGAATGCTCCTAAGAATAGTTACCTTAGTCAGTTATCATCTCTGTTGATCAGTGGTGAAAGGTCATGTTCAAGATCCATAAGTCATCATAGCTAGGAGAGGGTGACAAAATTGGGTGTCTACATGAGGAAGAAAAGGTATCAGAATATGTCCAGGCTATATAGGAAATCCAATCCAATTAGACCTAGGGTTGCGATGATTAATGGGCTACCGAAATTTTATAACTGAAAGTTTAGTCATTAGCCTGTGACTTGATCATATTAGATGGATAGTGGACCCATGATTTGTGGGTTGGGTTAGTAACCTACACATGAGTTAGGTAGCCAATTGGTCAATTAGGTTAATAGGTGGGAGATACTAATTTCGGGTCGGTACCTCTGCTAAATAGTAGGGTTTGGATTTTGGTGAGTGAATTTAACATAATTTTAGGAAGATGAGCTATCCTGGGACAGTAAGGAATGAAACTAACTATAAATATTGAATTGATAAAATTAGGAACCTAAGATACTCAGTGAGGATATGTGATGACGGGAATTCAATGAAAATGTATCAGATTCGGGTATCAAGGTGAGTGGGTGCTTGATGTTATTTTATAGAGTGTTTCTATATTTTGGTTTTATGTGCCTATGTGTAATGCTATGTTATCTTGATTTTGGATGTATTTTATATTAAATTATAAATTACATATGTGGCATGGATTTACAAAGATTATTGTGATCAAAATTTTGTGGATGTGAATAGTAAAGTAGTTGAGTGGTAGTAATTGTGTCATTGATAGTTTGGGGCACGGTGTGGCCAAGGGGTGGATTCCGATACCATGGGCTCAGAGATCAATATTATAATTATGACCATAGTTGGATGATTGGATGCTATGGTTTCTATGGATGCATGTAGATTGCAAGATTGCATTTGGTTAGATCACATCCCAATACTATAATCCCTTACCAATAGGGGTGAGGTATTGGCTAATCCCACTCAGTGGTAGTTCTTGGGGGACTACTACACTTAGGTATGACGTGTTGTATCCATAGAGGGCACAATATGGTACGACGTCCTATACACATGATTGTCAGACAACAAGGGTGACCAATAGGTTTTTTGGGACCATGACTATCAGGGGTTACTATTTAGGGGTTGGCTGGAGGTCCAAGGTTCTTTCTGGGACTAGTTGACTTCTGCTTGTAACTAGTTTGTATCTCTGAAGCTTACGTCTGGGCTGGGGATAGCACTTACGTTGCTTATAGCACTTATACCCACTTATTGAGACTTAATAATTAGAATAAGTTATTATAAATAAAATGGATCATGTGGTTGTGGATTTTTGGCATCATGCTATGATATTTATTATGAGCATGCATTTGGAATCATGTTTGGATGTGTGTGCTTGCTTGCTCACCCCTCATTGGGCTTGTAAAGCTCACCCCTCATGGATTTATATTATTAGATGGAGGAACCGGAGTTGAAGTGGACAAGTGTTTGGTAAAGATTGTGAGGCCATCTCTGTGAGACATTACGAAGAAGACTATGATTCCCTTGAATTTATGTGTTATATATTTAAATTGCTTGTAAGATTTAATTAATGATGTAACTATGGGCTGTAATTAATTCCAGCCTGTATTACTTTTTTTATCATTGTAGATTTGATCACCACGGTTGGTATTAAATATGAATTTTATATGCATACTTGATTGTGATGGATGATCTTGTGGCATTGTAAGTTTGTAGACTACATCTATGATCCTAGTGGAAGTAGGTTGATTGGGTTGAGAATCCAGTGCCATATACCTTGGCCTATATTTGAGGAAGAGACATGAACTCTGTCTGCATAGTAGACGAGGCTTAAATGGTCTGTTTAGCACTCCTCCATGAGATGGCTCCACCGCCATCAAGAAGATATATCCAAAGGTGGACTTCCTATCATCTGTGCAACCACTTAAATCCAAGTTTGAATACTCTGTCATTTCAAGTCTATCACTGCTACTATAGACCAGCTTGAAGTCCTTTGTCTTTTGCAGAATCCTCATTACTTTCTTGGCTGCAGTCCATTAAGCTATACTAGCATCTGACTGAAACCTCCTAAGCACACTAATGACAAAGGTAGTATCCGGACAAGTGCAAGCTTGAGCATACACATAGCTCCCTACAACTGAAGCATAGGGTTTGTTCTCCATCATAATCCTCTCCATTTCAGTCTTTATTGCTGCTTGTTCAACTTGTCTCCCTTGCTAATGGGTGCATCACCATTAGAGCACTGAGACATGTTGAACCTCTTTCAGACTCTATCAATGTAGGTAGGCTGGGACAATTTGAGGAGTCCTTGTCTTCTCTCATGACTGATCTCTATCCCAAAAACATAACTAGCCACACTTATACACTTCATCTCCAAATTCTCAGACAGAAACTATTTGGTCTCAAGAAGTAGGGACATGTCATTGCTAGCTAGTAAATTTCATCCATATACAGCACCAAGAAAATGAATATGCTCCCATTGACCTTAATGTAAATACAATGATCTATGGGGTTCTCAGTAGATTCGAAGGATGCCACAACCTAATCAAATTTCAAGTACAACTTCCTAGAAGCTTGTGTTAGACCATAAAAGGGAATTCTTTAGCTTGTAGTTAGATTCTTCTTTCTTACTTCCTTAATACCCTTTATTTAATGCATGTGCATCTACTCTGCAAGATCCATTCAGAAATGTTGTCTTCACATCCATCTGGTGCAGCTCAAGATCAAAATGGACAATAATAGCCATAATGATCTTAAAGGAATCCTTTAAAGAAACTAGGGAGAATGTCTGTGTAGTCCACACCCTCTCTCTGTATGAAGCCTTTTGCTACCAACCTAGCCTGATAGCGTTTAACCATTCCATGAGAATAAGACTTGGTTTTAAAGATCTATTTGGATGCAATTGGCTTACATCCCTGTGGAATCTCAACCAACTCCCAAACTCCATTAGTAATGATGGACATCAATTCTTCTTCCATTGCCTCCACCCATTTGTTTGAATTGCTGCGGTGACCTGTAGGTAAGTAGTTGGATCTTCCTCATTACCAATGTCATACTCACATTAATTCAGATAGGTTACGTAATTTGAATGAATAGTGTACTTGTGTGCCTTGGTGGATTTCCTTGAGGGTTCTGGTACTGACTATGTCAGCTAGAAATGGTGCTTCTGCTTGTGTGAGTGCAAGATCATATGTCATGTTAAGCTCCATGAGCATAGTCTCATCATCAAGCATGAGGGATGAGAAACTTCCAACTGTGGAGAGATAAACGAACACATGGCAGGAACAGTGGCAGAAGTTCCACCAACGCATCATCAAACAAAAGATTGCAAGGCACTTTTGGATCTTCATTGCTCTCAATAAACTTTGCATGGGTAGTCTCCACAACCCCTATTTCCTCCACCATGACAATACAATCTATAGCCTTTGGATCTTTTTAGATATCTAATAAACTGACAACTCATAGTTCTAGGGTCCCAAGCTTTCTCATGGGGATTGAAAATTTTGGTTTTAGCTTGAGAACCCCTAGATTCGTTGGTGTCTGAGGCTAGACTTTCTACTAGTCCAGATTTCAAAAAGTATCTAGTGTCATTGCCTTAGTAGGCACCCTCTTGTGAATGTATATGACTATTTTAAGTGCCTCTCCCCATAATGACTCTGGTAGATCAGTATTGCGTATCATGGTTCTCACCGTGTCTTCTAAGGTTTTATTCCTTCTTTCTATAACTCCATTCTGTTAAGGTGTTCTAGGTATGGAATATTGTGGTGCTATCCCATGTTCTTCTAAAAATAAGACAAAAGTTCCAGGAAACTGTCCAATGTCACTGCTCCTTCCATAATATTTTTCACCCTTGTCAGACCTGACAACCTTGATTTTCTTAAAGGGAAAAAACCCAACTTTGCTTTAAAAATCTTGAAGGAGTTAAGTGCATTGGATTTATCACTAAGAAAGAAGATATATCCATATCTTGACCAATTATCAATGAACGTTATAAAATTGGGCTGACCATTCAGTGTTGTGTGGGAAAATGACCACAGATGTCTGTGTGTATGAGATATAACACTCCAACACTACAAAAAGCTTCCTTCTTCGTAGAGATTGTCATCTTCCCCTTATTGCAGTCAATACAAATCCCCAAATTCTCTAGGTCAATATTATCCAGAACTCCTTTCACCAGTCTTTCAATCCTTTTCTTTGAGATATGACACAATCTCCTATGCCACAATACTGATGAATTCTTATTCATCAACTGACGTTTAGTTCCAATATTCATCACCCATGACGAGTTATTGAATAAGTCTATATAAAACATATATCAGAATACTAGAATCAATCACAATAGAATCTTGAAACAAAGAGAAGCCACTTTGATTGAAATTAACACCACAATCCATGCACAACAAGTTTTGAAATTGAAATTAGGTTCCTCCTCATAGAGGGAATATAAACTACATCATTTTATTCTATAAAATGTTTAGAAGGTAACGAAAGTGTAATAGTTCCTATGGCTTTCAGTGCTACTTGAGCTCTATTCCCATGAACACACTCACTTTATCCTTGCTTGACACCTTCCTACTTAGGAACCCTACAAAGAATGAGTGACATGAATAGATGAAGCTGAATCCAACCACCAAGAATCTATTGGAACATTAAGAAGACTAGACTCAATTAAACCATAGATATGTTCATACTTGTGTCTTTCTTCTTTTACAGATTTGCCTTCCTTTTGTAGCAATCCTTCTTTATGTGACCCTTTGATTTACACCAAAAGCATTCAATTCCACTCAAGTCCTTTTGTCCAACAACCTTCTGTCCTTTCCATGTCTGAAAATTCTTGTCCTTCTTATATGGGCTGAACCTCCCCTTCTTGGAGAACCTTCTGTTATTTCTAACTGGACCAGCTAATGATGTCCCCACGCCCTGAATGAGGTTAGCACTTTCAGCCTTGGTACTGTTTAAGGTACCTTCTTCCTGAGTGATCTCATCAATCAACTCATCTATACCCCACTTATATTCAGTGCATTGTAAGTGGTCCTGAGGTGCTTGTACGTCTTTGAGAGGGAGTTGAGGGATATGGTCACAAAGAAATCATCATTGTAGTTTATTCTCAGCCCTTTGATTTTGATTTTAGTGACACTAACCCCAGAATGTGATCCCTAGCACTACCGACCCCATCAGACCTAGTAGTAGTAAGGCTACTCATGAGGTCACTAGCTTGAGACTTTTTGGAACAGTCAAATTTAGTTTTAGTGGCTTCCAGATTCTCAACCGATGTTTCCTTCAGCTCAATGCTATCCTTCACTGTCTCAGGAAAGCACTCTTTATGACTGCCAGTGCTTTCCTTTTTGTAGTTACCCATTTTTTATATCCAATTTTATAGGCAGAGGTGCTAGATGCATACTGTGCAGCTAGCTTGGGTACCTTAGTGCAAAATCTAGATCCCTAAAGCACAAATAAATCTCTAAGTGCTCTAGCCATTTCTTGAAGTTGTCACCAATTAGCTTTGGGATTTCTTGGAGTGCATAGCCAGTAGACATCATATTTAATGGTTCAGTGAAAATTTCAACATTTATTCATGATTCAATCATTACAATCCATGCAAACATATATATGTTGGGCATATATCAGTCAGAAACAGCACTAATATTACATCCATAACTATTAAACATACATAAGGTGTCAATCAAAACTACATTCTCAATCTTTGGATATGGAATGCACTTGTCCACTTATATTTTTGCATCTACAGTAGGTAATACTGTCACTTTGAAGGTACTGTTACCTTTGGACCAACAATAGCTTCTAGGCCAAAGTACTCTCAAAACATTATACATTCTTAACCTAGATAGGAGATTCCCACTGAGGGAATTGTTCCAAAGGAGTAACTCTTCGAGGTTAGGAAACTCTTCGATTCCATGGGATTTCACCATTTAAGTTATTTCCCATTAAGCTCAAGATAGTTATCTCCTTCAATGAAAAAAACCCTTCCGAATTCAGGCCTGATAGACGATTATCCGTTAAATTAAGAACTTTCAGCTGTACCAAATTGGAAACTCTCTGGATTTTTACCCATAAACCTATTCTTTAAGAGAAACAGAGACTCCAGAAGTGTTTATATTCCCGATTTCGGATGGTAGATGACCAGATAGACTCGCATTCGCAATGTCGAGGTATGCGAGATTCGATAACAGGGGTGAACTCCACTGGAACCCCACCAGAGTCATCGTAATCGATCTCCATGTGTTCGAACCGTTCCAAGAAGCCCTACTCGGGTGGAATCGATTCCTGTAGTAGATTTCCATCTAAATGTAGAAACTTCAACCTTGGCAAACCACCATAGCTCCTGGAATACTACCTTGAAGAAGCTCCCACCAAGGTTGAGCTCTTCTAGAAACAGAAGCCGAACAATTTCTTGTGGCAATGAACCATTAAAATTAAAAACTGTTGCTGAAAGCGTTATACATAGTTAAATACTTGAGCTTGGAGATCCCTGGAGGGAAAATGGTACTACAGTGTTGCGGCTGATGTCAAGAGTCCTGAGATTAGATAATTAAAAAATGGAGGTTGGCAAAGCTCTAGGTTGTTCAACTGAGAAAAATCGGATTTTGGGTAGGATCAATCCGAAGAGGTATCTGTGAGAAAGATCAAGAGAAGTAACTTTTGAGATATTTTGGGAGTGGGGATGAACTTGATTGTTGCTTAAAACCTTGGAGCTGAATATGCCCTAATTTCTCATATGGTTTTGTTAAGGAATTGATTTTCAAATCATCCACTAATTAAATCGATTTGGGTTTTGTAAGGTTAATACATTTCAAGGGTAAGCCAGTCGTTTTGATTTCACTATTTTGAGTAGAATAACTCATGTGTAAAATGGCCTTTTATATTTCAACCACTAACATCATACTAACACGGTAACACCGTAAGATTTCATGGAGTTTCAAATAATATATTCAACAGTTGAGTGCCAAGCAACCTGGACAAAGTACAAGGGAGTGCCTAAGTAATTATCACCAAATAACATTATTGTAGAAAAATCAATGCGTGAAGCCTATTAATAAAAGTCAGGAATGAGTTAATTAATAATTATTCTCTGTTGCGTATATTGTAGCACCTACTAAAACAAGTTGTATATGTTTTTACTCAGCCTCTTGGGATCCCTTCTATATGGAGGCCATAATCATCTATTCACATTGATAAAAATATTATATTTTTTAGATTTTTTTTATGGGTTTTTAGATTCATTTTATGAAACACTACATCAATTATTGAATTAATGTTTTTGCCAGCCTGGTGTTGCCTACGTTCAGACATAGGCAAACGTGAAAAGATCACGCTGCTCCCCATCCCATGCACTGAAGGTGCTCCTGCGCGTCCTTTCATTGATCTTGTACGTTGATGTTGCCTACATTACACCGGCAGGGTTCTTTCTCACTTTTACTAATTATTAAACTAGTTCTCATGTTGTAGCTATCCTTCACTTACTTTTCAGGTGATGGGTGTGGAAGAAGGGGAAAGCGAAGGAGAAGGTGGGTTTTAGTTTTGTTGCGGCCTTTTGTATTATGTTGGCATGGCAAAGCCATTTGAGGCATAATCATAAGCAGCATCCAACGGAAGATCTGACGTTCAAGATTGTAGATGTTCGAGAGGGTTCCGAATGAATCCATTTCTGTGGAGGAGGATTGCGAGGACTTTACTGGGCACTGTAAATAGAGTGTGGGACTGGTTTAGGAGATCTGGGCCGTCATCCCATATTTCAGTTGCGTCTCTCTGTATTTTGATATTGTCAATCTCTCAATTGGGAATTTAGGGTGGGGTTTAGATTGTTTTATTTCAATCGTCTTTTTAAGTTTAGTATTGGTTGAGAATCACCTCAGATATATGCAAGGAACAACAACTATGTAAGTTACAATTCAATTCTTGAACACAAGAAATCGTCTACAATGGATGAAGTTCTTGAAGATTGATTCCATTGTATTAGGGTGTCAGCGCTAAATGTAATCTAGTTGTAACTTACAAAATGTCTCTTTTTTTTTTGGTATTTTATATCAATCACCCCTATTTGATGGCATTTTTGTAGTTGTACTAAAAATTGTAATCACAATTTAAACAACTTTCCTTGCTTACTTTGGACTAAAATTTGGCCATTGAATGTGGGGTCCTCTATCACATGGATTAACCCATGAACTGTCAAGTGGCAAATGATGAAGCATTATACTCACTAGGCATAGTGATGCCTAGAGGAAAGGCATATTGCCCATGTGTGGTAAGCTAGTAGGTGGCACGTGGCACCAATGGGTTTGCAGGACGGGGCATCATGCATAAGGGGTTGGGGTTCATTTCAAAGTCAGAAGAGAGATAGACACATTTGGAAATAGCTTGCGGTACACCAGCGTCGTGCCCATCCTTTTTCTTATGTGTATGTGTATGTGTATGTGTGTTAATTAGGGTTGTCAATGGGCCGGATTGCTCTGGATTTTTAAAAATCCCAGCGGACACTTTGTTTCTTAACTCAACCCAAGCTCAGCCTAATCCAACCTTGATGGACCCTGATTGGGGTGGGCTAGACTGGGTTTTGGCCTTTCTTTTTTATTTAGGCCAGACTTGACTTTTCTTCTTTCTTAAGATTGGGTGGAAAAAACTAAACAATGAACTGGGAAGGGATTGGTTGCGTATGAGGGTGTTTATATTAATTGTCATATATGTACTAGAAGATGAAGTGAAATACCTCTTCGGTACCTCATATAAGTGACATATCACTTATTTTTGCTAGGAGTGACATATCACATATATGTTAACAAAAAAAAAAAAAAAAATCACATATATAGTCATAAACTAAGTCAATAATTTACATATAATTATAATTTGTTTAATATTTTATAGATTGTGGAATGAAAGACTTTTCGAGAACTTTTTCTAAACTCAGTTGGTTAGTGATGAGGTAAAATATGTCTCCTTCCTCAGCTCGGCTAAAGCGTGTATGCAAACCTGAACAGGATTGACTTGCCACCTCGGCCCTCCATCAGACCGTGCTGCCACATCGGCCCTCCATTAGGCTGTGCTTCCACCTCGGCCCTCCATCAGGCCGTGCTACCACCTCGGCCTTCCATCAGGCTATGCTGCCACCTCGACCCTCCATCAGGCCTTGTTGCCACCTCGGCATCTCATCAGGCCGTGCTGACACCTCGGCCTCCATCAGTCTGTGCTGCCACCTCGATCCTCCATCAGGCTGTGCTACCACCTCGACCCTCCATCAGGCCGTGCTGCCACCTAGGTATCTCATTAGGCTGTGCTACTGCCTCGGCCCACTATCAGGCCATGCAGCCACCTCGGCCCTCCATCAGTTCGTACTACCACCTCGACATCTCATCAGGCCGTACTGACACCTCGGCCCTCCATCAGTCTATGTTGCCACCTCGGCCCTCCATCAGGTCGTGCTACCATCTAGGCCCTTCATCAGGCCGTGTTGCCACCTCAGCATCTCATCAGGCAGTGCTGACACCTCGGCCCTCCATCAGGATGTGCTGCCACCTCGGCCCTCCATCAGTCCGTGCTGCCACCTCGGTCCTCCATCAGGCCATGCTACCACCTCGGCCCTCCATCAGGCCGTGCTACCACCTCGACCCTCCATCAGGCCGTGCTACTACCTTAGCCCTCCATCAGGCAGGGCTGCCACCTCTGTGTCTCATCAGGGCGTGCTACTGCCTTGGCCCTCTATCAAGCCGTGCTGCCACCTCGGCCCTCCATCAGGCCATGCCGCCACCTCGGCATCTCATCAAGTCGTGCTATTACCTTGGCCCTCTATCAGGTTGTATTGCCACCTCGGCCCTCAATCAGGCTGTGTTGCCACCTCGGCCCTTAATCAGGCCGTGCTGCCACCTCAGCCCTCCATCAGGTCGTGCTACCACCTCGGCCCTCCATCAGTTCGTGCTGCCACTTCGACATCTCATCAGGCCGTGCTGACACCTCGGCCCTCCATCAAGCAGTGCTGACACCTCGGCCCTCCATCAGGCTGTGCTGCGACCTCGGCCCTCCATCAGTCTGTGCTGCCACCTCGGCCCTCCATCAAGCCGTGCTACCACCTCGGCCCTCCATCAGGTCGTGCTACCACCTCGACCCTCCATCAGGCCGTGCTACTGCCTTAGCCCTCCATCAGACAGGGCTGCCACCTCGGTGTCTCATTAGGCCGTGCTACTGCCTTGGCCCTCTATCAAGTCGTGTTGCCACCTCGGCCCTCCATCAGGCCATACTGCCACCTCGGCATCTCATCAGGTCGTACTATTACCTTGGCCCTCTATCAAGTTGTACTGCCACCTCGACCCTCAATCAGGCTGTGCTGCCACCTCGGCCCTCAATCAGGCCATGCTGCCACTTCGACCCTCAATCAGGTCGTGCTGCCACCTCAGCCCTCCATCAGGTCGTGCTGCCAGTCACCTCGGCTCGACTAACCTGTCACCCCAGCTCGACACAGTCAAGTAAGGCACCCAGAAACGTGCATGCATCCACTCCTACATTCAAGGGACGTGATCCCTGATCACAGGGGCAGGACTCTATCCACTACTCGTCATCAGAGGCGTCCAACCCTCTCACGACTTGCACCTCCAAGATCAATGGAGAATATTCCCAAAATATACCCTGGAACTCGAAATATTCCCCGAATCATGGAGCCAGTCCCCTTAAGGACTCTACGCCTAAACAGGACTCTCCACAAATGCCCTTCTTTCTCTCTCCATCAATAGCCTATAAATACCAAGGTAAGCCTCCATCATGGGGGATGGATGGATCAATCACTCATTTTACTGGAAAAGCTCTCTTGAGCATCACTGTGGAAAGAGCTGACTTAGGCATCGGAGAATCCCCCGTCGGGTCAGCTCGGCTCACTCCTGTCATCTCTTCTGTGCAAGTCGGTTGGAGCACTAAAAACTGCAGGGAAGGACATCCGGCCAATTTTTACACATCAAATTGGCACCGTCTATGGGAATAGATACAAAAAGTCACCTTAGACCAATGCAATCAAGGAGTGAGAATGTCGTTTCTTCTACGACAACACGAGTAAGATCCACCCGTGAGTTACCACTTGGACATCCTCATTCACCACCAATGACAGAGCAGGAGAATGTCCCAGCAGAGACCCCTCTACAAGGACCCCAGCACACCAGGCCTGATACACAAGTTGCCCAGGGAGAGGGGGATTAGCGCGAGCAGAACCCTTAGCTATCTCGCCATGTACCATCATCCCGGGTAACTCACCCAAACATGGAAGAGCAGATGCAGAGCCTGCAGCTACAAGTGTTAGTGACAAACGCACTGGTGCAGGACTTCATACGTCAGTTTGGCTCGGCACTTCCAATGCCACGGACTAGTTCAGCTCAACCACCTAGGCCTGTTCCAGGTAGACAACTCAACGACGAATCCACTGACAACAGTGTCACCCCTCAATCAATAGTAAGGAGGGAGTCGGCCAAAACGTCACGCATTGTTCACTCGGTACCACCCCTCTCTCCTACTGAGGGGCACAGGTAAGGTCCCGTTCCTGCCCAGAACGGAAGAGCTCATCGTTCTGTGTGTCACAAGAGTCTAGAGACACATGATGCTCATAGATCCCTACCTCAGATAGGAAGATGCCAGTTGTCACCTCAAAGACTCACTAGAGGCGTGCGTCCCCACAGAGAAGAACGACAAGATCAACCCCATGGTGGTCAGACCTCACCCATCAGGCCAACCAGTGGTGCACCACGGCACGGCCAGGATCGGCCTGGTGGTCACCAAGGCCAAGGAAGAAGCCCCAGAAGAGGTGAAAGGGCACGACGATCCCCGGATCACTGAGCCAAGGTGAGAAGGGACGACCTAGAGATCCGCATCTAGCGCCTCACTGAGCAAGTAGAAGGAATACAGTGGCAAAGGCACCCGACTGACATAACTATAACTCCGGCCCATAATGCACTATCCGACAAACTGATAGACGTCGAGCTACCCTCAGATTTAGTATACCCATCTTCAATGGATATGATGGCACCACAGATCTCTATGATCATCTGTTGTACTAGAGCTTGGCCATGGCGGTTCATGTTAGGTCATATGCCGTTCTCTGTCGAGCTTTCGCAGCCTCACTAAAAGGAGCTGCGCTGGTGTGGATGTCAAACTTGCGGCCATGGTCCATCCACAGCTATGAAGAGCTGACAAGAGCATTCCTCACACGTTTCCAAGCAAGTATGAAGCAGAAGCAGAATTAAACTACCAAAACGTGATGAACATGAGGCAGGGAGCGAGGGAGCGAGGGAGACTATAAGAGAGTACCTTGCCCGATTCACTAAGGCAACAGTAGAGGTAAAAAACCTACCAGAAGGAGTGGCGTATAGCACGTTATGCAATGGGGTAATACACCCTGATCTGGTCCAGTCTCTAGCCCTTGACTTACCAAAAACGATGCCCGAACTATTGAGATGGTGCAATCAATACACGCCAACATGGAGGAAGTCCTAGCCGCCAGAGGGATAGGTGATCAATTGGAGAAGGAGAAGAAAAGGACTCTGAGGCCTAGGGACAATTCCCGTGAGCCGAAGAAGAATAGAATGGATTGGCCGCTTGACACTGATGAACCCGAGCGATATGAACTTGATCGTTCCTGAACAAACCTGCTCTTAGAGATCAAAGATCAGAAGTATTTTCGCTGGCCTAGGCTAATGATAGCTAAACCGGAGGAGAGGAACCTCAACCGGTATTACCGATACCACCGAGACCATGGACATGACACTGAAGACTGCAAGTCTCTGAAAAGGGAAATTAATGAGCTCATCAAAGCTGGATACCTCAACAAGTATTTGAAGCAAAAATATGGTGGGAACTGACCTGAGCCGAGGAGAGATGATGCCAGGCCGAGCCGAGATAGGGCTGAGCCGTCCAAGGAACCAGCCACGGACCGAGCTGATGCTTACGATAACCAGCCTATGGGTCCAGCTATTCTAACAATCATGGGTGGACCCACGGCAGAATCAGTTAGAAAATCCAAAGCCCACGCGCGGTTCATATGCATCACGAAACAGCCTGTCAAAGCCCTCAAAACGGATCCGCTCATTACGTCCTCTGATGGAGATCTAGAAGAGTTGAACTGGCCTCACAACGATGCTGTCGTAGTTCAATTAGTGGTGGCAAACCACCCCTTCCACGGATCCGCTCATTACGTCCCAAGTGCATACCACACATCAATATATACTATGAAGCTTCTCCCAAATATCTGGCTCTTCTAAGGAAACAAAGACCTTAACAACTAAGGCATAAAGACAGGCTACAGCTCGGTAGCATCTAAGACCGTGCTCAAGCTCGGCACTATAAAGACCAGACCCTCATTCGGCACCTTAAGCCCTTATGCACTAAGGAACGTAAGCCCGAGAACGGCTCGACACATCAAGCCATTACGCATTAAGGCACGTAAGCCCAGCTCCAGCTCGGCACATTATGCCCTTACGCACTAAGGCACGCAAGTCTGAGAACGGCTCGGCACATCAAGCCCTTACGCATTAAGGCACGTAAGCCCGAGCTCTAGCTCGGCACATCACGCCCTTACATATTAAGACACGTAAGACCGAGCTCCGGCTCGGCACATCAAGCCCTTACGCATTAAGGTAAGCAAGTCCGAGCTCTAACTCAGCACATCAAGCCCTTACGCATAAAGGCATGCAAGTCTGAGCTCCGGCTTGGCACATCAAGCCCTTACGCATTAAGGCACACAAGCTCGAGCTCCGGATCAGCACATCAAGCCAATACACATTAAGCCATTCAAGCCCGAGCTCCGGCTCAACACGTTAAGCCCTTACACACTAAGGCATGCAAGCTCGAGTCCCGGCTCGGCACATCAAGCCCTTACACATTAAGGCATGCAAGCCCAAGCCCCGGCTCGGCACCTTAAGCCCCTACGCACTAAGGCATGCAAGCCCGAGAATGGCTCAGCACCTCAAGCCCTTACGCATCAAGGCACCTCAAAAGATCGAGCCCAAGCTCGGCATTCTCTAAGATCAAGCCTCAGCTTGGAACCCCTATGGCTAGGCCCAGGCTTGGCACCTCAAGAGCTCATAAATTGGACATAGAAGATCAATTTCGAGCTCATATAAGAACAAAGCCACACTCAGACAGCTGTACTGGTCATTATTCTTCTAAAAGTTACTCATTTCGAGCTGGCTCAAAGTACAAGAAAATAAAGAAAGAAGCACAAGAATGCTGAGAGATGACATCAAATCAAATTTTTCATTCATCAAAAAAGGGAAAAAAATCCCTCAAAGTACATCACTCCCGAAGGAGACATCTACATAAAAAAAATATACATTTATATATTTACAAGGCTAATCTCGAGGGGCTAACCCACGGGCCTAGCTCTTCATTTGGTTATCCTTCAAGTCAGATCACCTCTTCACCAACATCGATCGAACCGCAGAGCTACACCAAAGTAGTAGGAACGGGGAACGTGCTACTCATAGTCTATCAGATCGTGGCCTGACATCTTACTCGGGATGAACCGGATTGCATCGTCCGAACTAACCTGAAAAGAAGTAATGTTAATGTCAACCAATTACTAACAGGCCTAGGGGTTCAGCCACCTCTTTGACCTCCAGCTCGGCCCGGTGTTGCCTTTCTAGCTTGCCAACCCTAGCTGCGAGCTCCTCCTCCTTGTGAGCGCCCTGAGCCTCAGACAACTCATCTTAGTGAGCATCATTCTCCTTCATCAAGTTGCTGTTGGCATTGAGCTGCTTAGAAACCTCCTGTTATAGCTCTCCAGTTATCAACCCGACATCATTGGCACGGACCTCCTCAGATCGGGCGATTTTCTTCTCAACCTCCAGTTGGCCTATGATCTTGTGTGGCTCCCCATGAAGGAGCGTTACCTCCATCGCCTTTGAACAAGCAACAGCCACGTCCTTGAACTATTGAGCAGCCTCGGTAGAGAAAGTGAAACAACGCATTTTGCATCGAATTAATGCTCTAGCAGATCGATTTGAACTACTAGAGCGGGGGGCTGGTGATGAGGCAAAATATGTCCCCTTCCTCACCACGGCGGAAGAGTGTATGCAAACCTAAACAGTATTGACACACCACCTCGGCCCTCCATCAGTCCGTGCTGCCACCTCGTCCCTCCATCAAGCCGTGCCACCACCTCGGCCCTCCATCAGGCTGTGCTGCCACCTCGGCCTCCATCAGTTCTTGCTGCCACCTTGGCCCTCCATCAGTTCTTGCTGCTACCTCAACATCTCATCAGGCTATGCTGACCTCTCGGCCCTCCATCAGGCCGTGCTGCCACCTCGGCCTCCATCAGTTCTTGCTGCCACCTTGGCCCTCCATCAGTCCTTGCTGCTACCTCAACATCTCATCAGGCTATGCTGACCTCTCAGCCCTTCATCAGGTCGTGCTACCACCTCGGCCTTCCATCAGGCTGTGCTGCCACCTCGGCATCTCATCAGGCCATGCTGACACCTCGGCCCTCCATCAGTCATGCTGCCACCTCGGCTCTCCATTAGGCCGTGCTCCCACCTCGGCCCTCTATCAGGCCATGCCCCCACCTCGGCCCTCCATCAGGTCGTACTACCACCTCGACCCTCCATCAGGCCGTGCTACCACCTTGGCATCTCATCAGGATGTGCTACTGCCTTAGCCCTCCATCAGGCCGGGCTGCCACCTCGGTATCTCATCAGGCCGTGCTACTGCCTCGGTCCTTTATCAAGCTGTGCTGCCACCTCAGCCCTCCATCAGGCCATGCCGCCACCTCGGTATCTCATCAGGTTGTGCTACTACCTCAGCCCTCCATCAGGGTGGGTTGCCACCTTGGTATCTCATCAGGCCGTGGTACTGCCTTGGCCCTCTATAAAGCCGTGTTGCCACCTCGGCACTCCATCAGGCTGTACTGCCACCTCGGCATCTCATCCGGTTGTTCTACTACCTCACCCTCCATCAGGCCGTACTGTCACCTCGACCCTTAATTAGGCCATGCTACCACCTCGGCCCTCAATCAAGCCGTGCGGCCACCTCGACCCTTAATCAGGTCGTGATGCCACCTCAACCCTCCATCAGGTCGTGCTGTCAGTCACCTCGGCTCGACCAACCTATCACCTCGGCTCGGTATAGTCAAGTAAGGCACCCAAAATCGTGCACGCATCCACTCCTACATTCAAGGGATGTGATCCCTGATTACGGGGGCAGGACTCTATCCACTACACGTCATCAGAGCGTCCACCCCTCTCACGACTTGCACCTCCTATATCAATAGATAATATTCCCAGAATATGCCCTGAAACCTGAAATATTCCCCGAATCATGGAGCCACTCCCCTCAAGGACTCTTCACCTAAAAAAGACTCTCCACAAACGCCCTTCTTTCTCTCTCCATTAGCAGCCTATAAATACCAAGGTAAGCCTCCATCATGGGGATGGATGGATCAATCACTCCTTTTACTGGAAAAGCTCTCTTGAGCATCTACTGTGGAAAGACCTGATTTAGGCATCGGAGAATCCCCCGTCGGGTCAGCTCGGCTCACTCCTGTCATCTCTTCTGTGCTGGTCTGCTGGAGCACTAGAAACTGCAGGGAAGGACCTTCGATCAATTTTTACCGCATCAGATTGGCGCCTTCTATGGGAATAGATACAAAAAGTCACCTTAGACTAATGCAATCAAGGAGTGAGAAGATCGTTTCTTCTACGACAACACGAGTATGATCCACCCGCGATTTAGCACTTGGACCTCCCCATTCACCACCAATGGCAGAGTAGGAGAATGTCCTAGCAGAGACCCCTCTACAAGGACCCCAGCACACCATGCTTGATGCGCAAGTTGCCTAGGGAGAGGGGGATTAGCTTGAGCAGAACCCTCAGCTATCTCGCCATGTCCCATCATCCTGGGTAACTCACCCAAACATAGAAGAGCAGATGCAAAGCCTGCAGCTACAGGTGTTAGTGATAAACGCACTAGTGCAGGACTTCCAGTGCCATGGACTAGTTCAGCTCAGCCGCCTAGGCCTGTTCCTGGCAGACAACTCAACGATGAATCTCTTGACAACAGTGTCACCCCTCAATCAACAGCAAGGAGGGGGTCGGCCAGAACGTCACGCACTGTTCACTCAGTACCACACCTCTCTCCTACTGAGGGGCATAGGTAAGGTCCCGTTCCTACCCAGAACGGAAGAGCTCATCGTTTCGCGTGTCACCAGAGTCCAGAGACATATGATGCCCATAGATCCCCACCCCAGATAGGAAGATGCCAGCTGTCACCTAAAAGACTCACTAGAGGTGTGCGTCCCCACAGAGAAGAACGACAAGATCAACCCCATGGTGGTCAGACCTCGCCCATCAGGCCAAATAGTGGTGAACCACGGCATGGCCAGGATCGGCCTAGTGGTCACCAGGGCCGTGGAAGAAGCCCCAGAAGTGGTGAAAGGGCACGACGATCCCCGGATCACTGAGCCAAGGTGAGAAGGGACGACCTGGAGATCCGCATCCAGTGCCTCACTGAGCAAGTAGAAGGAATGCAGAGGCAAAGGCACCCGGCCTGACATAACTATAACTCCGGCCCATAATGCACTATCCGACGAACTGATAGACGTCGAGCTGCCCTCAAATTTAGTATACCCATATTCAATGGATATGATGGCACCACATATCTCTATGATCATCTGTTGTACTAGAGCTTGGCAATGGCGGTTCATGGTAGGTCAGATGCCATTCTCTGCC
Organism: Macadamia integrifolia; assembly: GCF_013358625.1. Taxonomy (NCBI): domain Eukaryota; kingdom Viridiplantae; phylum Streptophyta; class Magnoliopsida; order Proteales; family Proteaceae; genus Macadamia; species Macadamia integrifolia. The sequence goes on along the minus strand of NC_056563.1, from coordinate 31,366,844 downwards.
GAGCTTTCGCAGCCTCACTAAAAGGAGCTGCGTTGGTGTGGATTTCAAACTTTCGGCAATGGTCCATCCGCATCTATGAAGAGCTAGCAAGAGAATTCCTCACATTTTTCCAAGCAAGTATGAAGCAGAAGCAGAAGAAAACTACGCAAAACGTGATGAACATAAGGCAGGGAGCGAGGGAGACTATAAGAGAGTTCCTTGCTCGATTCATTAACACGTTTCCAAGCAAGTTTGAAGCAGAAGCATAAGCAAACTACGCAAAACGTGATGAACATAAGGCAGGGAGCGAGGGAGACTATAAGAGAGTTCCTTGCCCGATTCACTATGGCGACACTAGAGGTAAAAGACCTATCGAAAGGAGTGGCATATAGCATGTTGTGCAACAGGGTAATACACCCTGATCTGGTCCAGTCTCTGGCCCTCGACTTAGCAGAAATGATGCATGAATTGTTGAGATGGTGTAATCAATATGCCAACATGGAGGAAGTCCTGGCCCCAGAGGGATAGGTGATCAGTTAGAGAAGGAGAAGAAAAGGACTCTGAGGCCTAGGGACGATTCCCGTGAGCCAAAGAAGAATAAAATAGATCTGTCGCTTGACACTGATGAACCCGAGCGACATGAACTTGATCGTTCCCGAGCAAACCTGCTCTTAGAGATCTAAGATCAAAAGTATTTTCGCTGGCCCAGGCCAATGATAGCTAAACTAGAGGAGAGGAACCTCAACCGGTATTACCGATACCACCGAGACTATGGACATGACACCTGTAAATCTCCGAAATGGGAAATTGATGAGCTCATCAAAGCTGGATACCTCAACAAGTATTTGAAGCAAAAATATGGTGGGAACTAGCCTGAGCCGAGGAGAGATGATGCCAGGCCGAGCCGAGATAGGGCTGAGCCGTCCAAGGAACCAGCCACGGACCGAGCTGATGCTTATGATAACCAGCCTATGGGTCCAGATATTCTAACAATCATGGGCGGACCCACAGCGGAATCAGTTAGAAAAGCCAAAGCCCACGTGCGGTTCGTATGCATCAAGGAACAGCCTATCAAAGCCCTCAAAATGGATCTGCTCATTATGTTCTCTGACAGAGATCTAGAAGAGTTGAACTAGCCTCACAACGATGCTGTCGTAATTCAATTAGTGGTGGCAAACCACCCCTTCCACAGGGTCCTAATGTACATAGGAGCCTCCGTTGACCTCATGTCCTACAAAGCCTTCACAAAACTAGGGCTTGGCACTGGGACCCTATAGCCAGCTCCAAGACCCTTGTACGGTTTTCAGGCACACTAGCAGAGCTGGAAGGAGTTGTAGACTTGCCCGTAACCATCGGACTGGGAGCTCAGACAGCCACTACCATGGTTTCTTTTATGGTTGCCAAGATCGCCTCACCCTACAATGCAATCCTTGGCCGACCTGGTCTTAATGGCCTTGGGGCGATTGTGTCCACAAAGCACATAAAAGTCAAATTCCCCACCAGTAATGGAGTTGGTGAATGCAAGTCCAGCCAGAAGGAATCCCGGGAATGCTATGTAAATTTCATAAAATCTGTCAAGAAACCATGCTCGGGCCTAGTATGTATGGTAAAAATTGTTGATTGCCGAGATGAAAGCCTCCTGACCCCAGATGCTTACTGTCCCAATCACTGAGGCTAGTAGACACTTTTATCAGTAGATTGAATTGAAATCCCATCGATTGGGTGTTAGTCTTATAGATTTTATATTGTCAGCACCTTAGCTTCCATATCTCAGTTATTCAATTTTATTTACGGAGCGGATTAGATTCTATTTCAAAGCAATGTATTTGTCCCAAGTGCATACCACACATCAATATACTATGAAGCTTCTCCCAAATATCTGGCTCTTCTAAGGAAACAAAGACCTTAACAACTAAGGCATAAAGACAGGCTACAGCTCGCAGCGTCTAAGACCGTGCTCAAGCTCGGCACTATAAAGACCAGACCCTAGTTTGGCACTATAAGCCCTTACGCACTAAGGCACGTAAGCCCGAGAACGGCTCGGCACATCAAGCCCTTACGCATTAAGGCACACAAGCCCGAGCTTTGGCTCGGCACATCAAGCCCTTACGTATTAAGACACTCAAGCCCGAGCTCCAGCTCAGCACATCAAGCCCTTACACATTAAGGTAAGCAAGCCCGAGATCTGACTCGGCACATCAAGCCCTTACGTATAAAGGCATGCAAGCCCGAGCTCCGGCTCGGAACATCAAGCCCTTACGCATTAAGGCACGTAAGCCCGAGCTCTGGCTCGACACATCATGCCCTTACATATTAAGACATTCAAGCCTGAGCCCCAACTCGGCACCTTAAGCCCTTACGCACTAAGGTATGCAAGCCCGAGCCCCAGCTCGACACATCAAGCCCTTACGCATTAAGGTATGCAAGCCCGAGCCCCGGCTCGGCACCTTAAGCCCTTATGCACTAAGGCACGCAAGCCCGAGAATGGCTCAACACCTCAAGCCCTTACGCATTAAGGCATGTAAGCCAGAGCACGGCTCAACACCTCAAGCCCTTACGCATTAAGGCATGAAAGCCCAAGCACGGCTCTGTAACTTCAAGACCTTAACATAAGGCACCTCTAAAGACCAAGCCTAAGCTCGGTACCCTCTATAATCAAGCCCAAGCTCGACATTCTCAGATCGAGTCCTAGCTTAGAACCTCAAGCCCTTACGCACTAAGGCATGCAAGCCCGAGTCCCGACTCGGCACTACAAAAGACCTTAACATAAGGCACCTCAAAAGACTGAGCCCAAGCTCGGCATTCTCTAAGATCAAGCCTCAACTTGGAACCCCTATGGCTAGGCCCAAGCTTGGCACCTCAAGAGCTCATAAATTAGATATGGAAGATCAATTTTGAGCTCAAATAGGAACGAAGCCACACTCAGACAACTGTACTGATCCTTATTCTTCCAAAAGTTACTCATTTTGAGCCTGCTCAAAGTACACGAAAATAAAGAAAGAAGCACAAGAATGCTGAGAGATGACATAAAAAAAAATTTTCATTCATCAAAAAAGGGAAAAAATTCCTCAAAGTACATCACTCCCGAAGGAGACATCTACATAAAAAAATATACATTTATATATATACAAGGCTAATCTCGGGGGGCTAACCCACGGGCCTAGCTCTTCACTTGGTTATCCTTTGAGTCGGATCACCTCTTCACCAATATCGATTGAACCGCAGAGCTGCACCAAAGTAGCAGGGATGGGGAACACGCTACTCATAGTCTGTCAGATCGTAGCCTAGCATCTTACTCGAGATGATCCGGATTGCATCATTGGAGCTGACCTGAAAAGAAGCAATGTTAATGTAAACCAACTTCTGACAGGCCTAGGGGTTCAGCCACCTCTTTAACCTCCAGCTCGGCCCAGTGTTACCTTTCTAGCTTGCCAACCCCTAGCTGCGAGCTCCTCCTCCTTACGAGTGCCTTGAGTCTCGGACAACTCATCTTAGAGAGCATCATTCTCCTTCATCAAGTTGCTGTTGGCATTGAGCTGCTTAGCAACCTCCTGTTCCAGCTCTCTAGTTATCAACCCGACATCATTGGCACAGACCTCCTCAGATCGGGCGATTTTCTTCTCAACCTCCTGTTGGCCTATGATCTTGTGTGGCTCCCCATGAAGGCGCGTTGCCTCCATCGCCTTTGAACAAGCGACAGCCACGTCCTCAAACCGCTGAGCAGCCTCGGCAGAGAAAGTGAAGCAGCGTGTTTTGCATCAAATTAATGCTCTAGCAGATCGATTCGAACTACTAGAGCGGGGGGCTAGTGATGAGGCAAAATATGTCCCCTTCCTCAGCACGGCTGAAGCATGTATGCAAACCTAAACAGGACTGACACACCACCTCGGCCCTCCATCGGCCTGCCATCAGGCCGTGCTGCCACATCGGCCCACCATCAGGCCGTGCTGCCACATCGGCCCGCCATCAGGCCGTGCTTCCACCTCAGCCCTCCATCAGGTCGTGTTGCCACCTCGGCATCTCATCAGGCCATGCTGTCACCTCGGCCCTCTATCAGTCCGCGCTGCCACCTCGGCATCTCATTAGGCCGTGCTGACACCTTGACCCTCCATCAGTCCGTGCTGCCAACTCGGACCTCCATTAGGCTGTGCTACCACCTCGGCCCTCCATCAGGCCGTGCTACCACCTTGGCCCTCCATCAGGCCATGCAACTGCCTCGACCCTCTATCAGGCCGTGCTGCCACCTTGGCCCTCCATCAGTCCGTGCTGCCACCTCGGCCCTCCATCACGCCGTGCTACCACCTCAGCCCTCCATTAGGCCATGCTGCTACCTCAGCATCTCATCAGGCCGTGCTGACACCTAGACCCTCCATCAGGTCGTGCTGCCATCTCGGCCCTCCATCAGTTCGTGCTGCCACCTCGGCTCTCCATTAGGCCATGCTCCCACCTCAGCCCTCCATCAGGTAGTGCTCCCACCTCGACCCTCCATCAGACCGTACTACCACCTCGTTCATCTATCAGGCCGTGCTACCACCTTAGCATCTCATCAGGCTGTGCTACCACCTTAGCCCTCCATCAGGCCGGGCTGCCACCTCAGTATCTCATCAGGCCGTGCTACTGCCTCATCCCTCTATCAAGCTGTGCTACCACCTCGGCCCTCCATCAGGCCATGTCGCCACCTCGGCATCTCATCAAGTTGTGCTATTACCTCAGCCCTCTAACAGGCCGGGTTGCCACCTCGGTATCTCATCAGGCCGTGCTACTGCCTTGGCCCTCTATCAAGCCGTGCTGCCACCTCGGCCCTCTATCAAGCCGTGCTGCCACCTCGGCCCTCCATCAGGACGTGCCTCCACCTCGGTATCTCATCAGGCTGTTCTACTACCTCAACCCTCCATCAGGCCGTACTGCCACCTCGACCCTCAATCAGGCCATGCTACCACCTCGCCCCTCAATCGGGTCGTGCTGCCACCTCGGCCCTCAATCAGGCAGTGCTGCCACCTCGGTTCTCCATCAAGTTGTGCTGTCAGTCACCTCGGCTCGACCAACCTATCACCTCGGCTCGGCATAGTTAAGTAAGGCACCCAAAATTATGCACGCATCCACTCCTACATTCAAGGGACGTGATCCCTGATCACGGGGGCAGGCCTCTATCCACTACACGTCATCAGAGCGTCCACCTCTCTTATGACTTGCACCTCCTAGATCAATGGAAAATATTCCCAGAATATGCCCTAGAACCCAAAATATTCCCCAGATCATGGAGCCACTCCCCTCAAGGACTCTACGCCTAAACAAGACTCTCCACAAACACCCTTCTTTCTATCTCCATCAGCAGCCTATAAATATCAAGGTAAGCCTCCATCATGGGGGATGGATGGATCAATCACTCCTTTTACTGGAAAAGCTCTCTTGAGCATCTGCTGTGGAAAGATCTGACTTAGGCATCGGAGAGTTCCCCGTGGGTCAGCCCGGCTCTCCCCTGTCATCTCTTCTGTCCAGGTCGGCTGGAGCACCAGAAACTGCAAGGAAGGTCAACCGGTCAATTTTTACCGCATCAGTTAACCAGTTATAATTAGTAACATATTTATATTATTATATACTTACTATATAAGGTTGGGTTGGTTCAAGATCTCAACCTAAGCCTTGCCTAGCCTAAGCTCGGGCCTGAAATTCTAAACCCTAGACTACCTACCCTATTGGCTGAAATCTCAGGCCAAGCCCCATCCCGGCTCAAGTTGGCTGGACTTTTTTGATAACCCTAGTAGAAAAATAAAAATAGTGCAAGTGTCTTGGCATTCCAACTTTATCTACATGCATCACATACTCTATTTCGTCTCTTAAGTTTCCATTATGAGACAACAAAAGAAGTTTTTGGTCCAAAGGAGGAAAAATGATAAAAGAATATATTTATTTTTAATTCCACATTGAAAATTTAAGAAATGAATTGAGAGAATGAATCAAATGATCTAATGACAAAATAGGACTAAGCCCAATCCATTCTGAGCCTAGCAGGTTTCAGGTAGGCTGAAGTATTTCAGCCCAATCTCAGTCCTGGCTTGGGTTGATCGGAAGGAACCTTAGGCTGAGCTGGGTTTTCAGAAACCCTGATCTGCCGGAAGATGTTGCACCCTATTCGAAACAATAACCAAAACCAAGAAAAATTGAATACCCACTTCAGCCTCAAGTATATTTCTCTATTTTTGGAGAAAGGTTCTAAGTTTTCCTTGAGAGCGGATCAGTTTTTTGTACGAGAACCATTTACTTATGGGACTAATCCACACACATGGAATCCACACAAGAAAAAACTAGGTGGTGAATTCCATCTGTGTGGATCATATCGTACAAGAACCTAATACACACTCGTTTTCCTTGACCATTCCATCAATGGCCATAGATCCCACCACCACTTCCTCCTTGAAGCCCTCTCACCTCCAACATCTCTTTCTTAGTGTTACGTGCCTAGATAGTAGGTGGTGGGGTTAGTTACCTAAAGTGGGTTATTATGTAGTTAGGAATTATTAATTAAGAAATTATTAGGAATTATGAGTCGTGTAGGAGTTATGGGATTGTGGAGAAATTATAGGGTTGTGGGTAACTTCTTTTTTCCTACCTATTTAGTAGGAAGTTGGAAATTGAAATAGATATGCATAAGTTGAATTTTTCTATTTTCTCTCTTGAGGACGAGGTTAGGTGACCTCCTAATATGCCTAGCTCCCTAATTCTTCTCTCATTTCTTTTTTTCTTACCCAATCCAAGATAGGTAGACGTGGTCAATCCAACATGTACCACTTAGCAACCCAAAATGGCCTCCTCGCTCGATTGAAGATTCCAAGTCGGAAAAATGGTTGTAGATTGCTCCCATTGCCGCCGGAATTCTTCCTTGGCCGGCCCAAAATGGTGCTCCCTCCTTGACTATTCTCAGTTAGAAATGGGTTTCTTAATTGTTTCAAAACGTTGCAGGAGCTGATCCTATAAAGACACAGTCACCTAGTAGCTGCCGTTGGAGACAACATGGTCCTTACTGCTATCCCTACTAACCCGAAGGGTAACATTTCTTATCCAAGCTGTCAGATCCTGATGCCAATCAAGAATATTCCCTCTACCAGACAGGGTAGTCAAAGCCCAAAGGCATGGTTTGAGTATCGGATTGGATCGGTATCAGCTTTGTCCAATCCCAATTCTTTGCCGATACAGTAGCATTAATTCAGTATAGATGAAGGGTAGTAAGGTAAAAAAAAAAAACGATTTTAATATCGGAAACGGATCCATCTGGATCAGGATTGGATTGGTATCAACACCATCCGTTGGTTGGACCAATTCCGATATCTTAAACCATCGTCGGAGGGGCATTCTAGAGGGCCAGAACAAGACTCATAAGGGGCTACCAAGGGTACCGACCATGGTTCTAAGTATTGGGATCAGATCGGCTGAATAGGCAATATTGTATTAGTATTGATTGAGACCGATACCGATATTTGACCAATCCAAATCGCTTATCAATATCGGTTTAGAAATAGCAAAAACCATGTCCTTTTTTTTTTTTTTTTT
>NC_056563.1:31359160-31359297 GCF_013358625.1 Macadamia integrifolia | reverse complement strand
AGTTAGTTTTCAAGTCTATAGTCGAGTCTGTTGTTTATGATTCTGTGTTAATCTCCCCTCTTGAGAAGAGTCCAAAGTCCTTGTATATCAAGTCTGTTACTCCTTCTTTCATTAATGAAATTTTTTACTCTAAGTTT
>NC_056563.1:31297994-31359140 GCF_013358625.1 Macadamia integrifolia | reverse complement strand
GTGACCGATCTGATCCGAATTAATATTGTATCAATATGGACGGATACCAATACCGATACCAATAACTAAGTCCAAGATGCCAACTAAACCACACCCTTTTTTTTTTTTTTTTAATATTACTATTATATCAAGAAGGGTGGAGGCTATAAGATCAAATTTTATTTTGGTAGGTCAATACAACACATGCAATTGAGTTGAATTAACTCATTCCCCAATTTTATAAAAGGGTTTCATGCATGGAATTTTTATTTTTTTTTTATTAAACTTTTTTATCGTAATGAGTTATTTTTCGAAATGTTACATAACAAATATTCTGCTACGTGGTAGATCTCATATGCCCATTCCTACCATTGGATAGAGAAAACATGTTCAAGATTAGTCATGTGTCAAATTTAATCAAATATCTCCTTTTGTAATAACACACATCCCATGTATATCCATGCATATGTACGGTTAACTCTAGACTTTACGTTGCACTCTCAAGTCTCAACCCTTAGTGGGATAAAATGGTTTGATTAAAAAAATGTAAAAGTAAATAGGTCAAACTTAAATTGTGATTTTCAAAAATAAAAACATTTTTTTCCATTGTTACATGAATAATTAATTATTTACATTTATACATTTTATTAGACTAAAGAAAATGGCCTTTGTAAGGGGGGTTGAAATCGTCTGTAATTCCGATCTCGTACAATTCCGTGCAATACCACATTCAGGTGGTGACACATGTATTGATACCAATACAATGGTTCAGATATGGTACAACTAATAAAACATTAAATCAGTGAAGAGGCATTTAAATCAGATCTGGACCATTGCATTGGTATCAATACACGTGTCACCCCCTGAAGGTGGTATTTCACGGAATTGTATGAGATCGGAATTGCAGACGATTTTTTTCCTTGTAAGGGAGGACATCCCAAATTACATCAGCGATCAAAATAAGAACAATATCAGACGTAGATACCTTCATGTGCACACACTAAACATTACCCCTTAACCACCCCCACACCCTCAAAAAAAAAAAACTCAAAATTTAATCTCTAAGGCTGCGTTTGTTCACAATAGATGGACATGCTCGTCTCCTGAAAGAGTTATATTACGTTGTCCCTGTTCAACCATAGACCCTAGTCTTCATCAACAAAGCTGCTCTCAGATCTTCTCTTGGCGCAGCCTTGCAAACCCCCAGCTTCAACTAAAACATAAAAAAATTGATGGGTCTAGTTTGAGCCAAGATGCACAAGGCTGTACTCAATTTGTCTCTTTTTTTGCAATTTCGTCTTGATGAGATGAATTCATCAAACCTAGATGGAGTTGATCAGCCTAAATTGCAGTTTGGTTTGGCACCTGAAGCCAGATTTTAGTGTAAAGAGTTCAAACCAGAGGGAGAAGAGGAGGAAGATGAAGAAGAAGAGAATAAAAAGCAAAAAATAAAAAGTAATTAGGAGGAATAAGAGTTTTACCTCTACTATCCCTCACCTTTGGCATTGCCATCAACGGAAATAGTAGACCCACTCAATTGACCCACTCTAGGAAATGCCATGAACAGTGATCTTTGTGTCCAACCATATGAAGTATAATATCTCCAACCTACATCTGGATTGACCAAGAGCATTTATCAGATACTCTAACTAGTTTTCTAAAAGAACTATAAATCTAAAAATAATGAAAAAAAAGGATGTAAAGGAAAAAAGAAAACAAAAATCATTCCTTTGGAACGTACCAAAATTTGCCCACCTAATAGTAGGGCATTGGTTTAATCTCTCCATTCAGCTATGATAACCAAAACATGATGAAACACCAAGGATATGATGAGGTTTATATAAGAAAGCTGACAGTAAATTTACATTAAATTCTTGGATTATTTACAAATTGGGCTCACTAATGAAGTACCATATATACACAAAATCTTAGAAAATCTTTTCAATTTATTTCATTGATTATTCATCCATGACTCTGTACAATTAAGTCTTGAAATCGTATTTTGAATCATGATCTGTCATTCAATCTGTTTATTTGATGGTGACGAATACATCAAAACTGTTCCTAACAAGCTTAGTCAGATTAAGTCAATGGAATGTTAGAGAAGACGAGTGACTACTTTCTAAGTGACAATTTACTTGTTTTAGTGAACAGGTTTCACTAGGTTGCTTTGAAATATGGGCCGGGTCTTAAAACATTGCCTCTACCTTATTTGTATAATAGAAAGAAGGGATAGGGATCTAAGCAAGTGCTGCGGAGGTGCACACTAAAGAAGTATGGTAAAATGATACTGTAAATTGAAGGGCCGCGAGATCATTATACGTGAAGGGGAGAGAGAAAGACATAAATGTGTTAGCATTAATTACGTAGCGGTTCAGAGAACCTTTTCCCTAAAAAGAAAAATTGAAAATAAAGAAGTCATGTCGAATAAATAATTGACTTTTGTCCAATAAGTGTTGAAAAGTTAATTGTTAGGTCTTTTCAATTAGTAGAAGATGATTGGTATGCAAGTATTGTTATGTGTTAGTTATTACAAGTTTATGACGACTTAATTATTGGCAATATTATAAAACCTACGAAAAGCATTTTGGCACTTTTTTCTTCATTGTTTGTGAAATTGTATGATTAGAGTACCTAGCAATGATCATTAGATACATCATTATTGAACACTAAGAATTTTTTAAGGTAGGAAATGTTAATAATATAGATCTTCTATCGACTTATTTGTTCTAATGCAATCTAGCTTATTTTGAGAAAGACATAAATGTGTTAGCATTAATTATGTAGCGGTTCAGAGAACCGTTTCCATAAAAAAAAAATTAAAAATAAAGAAACCATGTCGAATAAATAATTGACTTTTGTCCAATAAGAGTTAAGAAGTTAATTGTTGGGTCTTTTCACTTTGTAGAAGATGATTGATATGCAAGCATTGTATATATGTTAGTTATTACAAGTTTACAACGACTTAATAATTGGAAATACTATAAAACCTTTGAAAAGCATTTCGGATTATTTTTCTTCCTTGTTTGTGAAATTGTATGATTAGAGTACCTAGTAATGATCATTAGATTCATCATTATTGAACACTAAGAATTTTTCTATGGTAGGAAGTGTTAATAATATAGATCTTCTATCAACTTATTTGTTCTAATGCAATCTAGCTTATGAATTCAATGTGTGGAATTGAAGATGTAACATATTTAATTAATTTAAAAAATGTTTAGAAGTCCAAATGTACGTAATGAAGTATTGGTGAGCACCTCACTTTTCTGTGTGCATTTTGGATACGAAGTCATTATTTTGAAGATATTTTCAGATATTCAAAATCGGGGAGAGTAATGATTAAAGGATTACTATCATGCAAAAAGATCTTATTTTTGCCTACTATTGCCTTATTCATTGTAATGTAATCTAGCTTATCAATTAAATGTGTGGACTTAAAGATGTAACATATCGAAACGAAAATCTTAGTTCGTAAATGTTTGAGAGTCCATATATACATAAGAAGTAATACAGAATTTAACGAATAATGTTAGAGCATGGTGATCATCTCACTTTGTAGGCATTTTGGATCGAAAGCTATGATTTGAAGGTAATTTAAGATATTCAAAAAGATTCTATTTACACCAGTGACCAATGAACTCTTCTCACTTTGTAGGCATTCCGGATTAAAAGCCATGATTTGAAGGTAATTTAAGATATTCGAAAAGATTCTATTTACACCAGCGACCAATGAACTCTTCTTAAAAGAAAAAATGGTACAATTCCATAGAAACATTACAAATAAAAAAATTATAATGGAAGATGTTTCAGTTGTAGTCTATAGAATCATAAGAGAGACCATTTGTCACACCCAGCTCCCAGTACTAAGATATCAACGGTGTGAGTAAGACGCTTACCCATCTTACATCTCTACTAGGATCTATCATAGCAGTACCTTAAACATCACAATCACACAATATCGAACCAAATAAATAATTGCAGCGAAATCAAAGTATAATATAGCAGAATCCTAAAACAAGCTGTGGGGGTAACATCTAATGTTAATGTATTACATAATGAAAGCTATTCTATTCTCATCTGTTCAAGACATATATATAGTAACTCCAAAAGAATATCATCCAAAAATATGATATCAGGATGACAATAGACCACTACCCGGCTCACGTTGCTACATACACATAGTTATCACAAGCACAGTCAGGGTTGTGCTCCTCAGCTTCTGGTGTCCACCAGTCATCGGCCCCATACTCGAGCGTACAAGAAGAAGTGTCACTGCCCTGCATCGTCATCTAAAAAGAAACACATACGTGGGGTGAGCTCTAACTAGCTTAGTGAGGGGTGGGGTTCATGCAAACATATACACACAGTCCATGATGTGAATGATGCAAGCATAATTATATAGTCAACGTTACGAATATTGCAATTCATTTTACATTAAACCACCTAATATAAATTAAGTCAGGTTCATGCTACTATGACACATTAGGTTGTATCCCTGGTCCCAGAAACTCGCATATCAATCACCCAATGATACAAACCCTAGTCGTGACTAGGAGCCTGCCTGTCCTGGAATGTGACCATCGATCACCCAACAAACCCTTAATAACCCCCTCTTAGAAGTCACGACATCAGAATTACCATCTGTTACACCTAACTAGTTTCTACCTCCAACAAAAACCATATCGTACCGCGAAAGTGGCATTCCAGAAAGGTTCATCGAACATACCATAGTTGGGTTATCCAACACATTACCCCTTGTTGACAAGGGGATATAGCATAGGGAATGTAACCTTACCACAATATACTACATATCTTGCATAATGATACATGTATTATGAAATACGATACCGGAATCACCCATCGACCACATCGCATCCATGTTTAAGCCTATCTAGCATACAAACAATTAAGTATGAGATACACAATACCAGAATTACCATTGACCATAAAGTGCACCCATATCCAAGTATAGCCATATAGTACATAATACCGAAATTATCATCGGCTACAAAGTACATCTACAACTATAGCTAACTCTAATGCACACCCAATGTATGATGTAATCATCCACACGACGATCACGTTACCGAAATCACCCCAACCCCGCATCCTATCACACATTTCACAACATATATATAATTCCAAATTCACATATATTATACACTTCAAATACATCACGGTATGTTATACAATTCACATAAATCATTCAAGCAGTTAGTGTTTCACCCGTGCTCTGACTAGGTCTAATTTGAACTGTTGTGCCAAGTCTTGAACCGAAGATCGGAAGCATAGTCGGGTTTTGGCCCATGGCCTCCCATTGTCGAAGGGGGAGAGATGACCCCAAGTGTTCATGCATTGCATGCCAGTCTAACTGGGGGGAGTTCGTACCTTTTGATCCCAGACAGTAAGTGACCCGACTCCTCACACATAAATCCCAGCATGTACCGGAGTTTTCAAAATACCACGAGCATGGTCGAGGGAAACCACCCGTGCAAGACCAGCTATTGGATAGCAAGCAGTCAAGATAGGTTGTCTTGACCATAAAAAATATGCCATCAGAAGCATTGGGCCTGAATCCAATGAGCCAACAAGCTGCTGTCAAGGTTCCGATGCCGGTGGGTCCTGCCACTCGCATCATAGATAGCCTCGGATGATCCCAAATCATCCTCCACATCTTTCTCATGATGTGAACACATTATGATCCTAATTAGTTAGGTTCTCAGGCTCTGAAAGTCTGATTAACCCGATCGATCCAAATAAGGTTCATAAGTTAGAAATGAGGAATTCATTTTCTCATTTCCCATTATGTGCAAACATGGGAGACGAAAGGAGAGAAGAAGGAGAAGAAGAAGAAGAAGAAGAGGAAGAGAAAGAAGGAGGGAAGAGTTTACCTTGGTGTCACTGAAAATCCCTGCCGGAGGTGAGTACAACCTTCTATACAACTCTCTCTCTTCATTTTGACTTATATTAAGCTAGGTTTGGATGAAATCCAAGTGTACAAACAATGTTGAGGTTGTGGAATGCATATTCTACCTCCCCAGTGCTGTTGTCGAGCTCAAATCAAGTATGGTGAGCTCTGGTAACAAGTAGTCCAAAGGACTAACTAGGATTTCGATCATTCGATCGACGTATCTCCCAAATGTCTAGGTGGAATTGGAATTTTATTAGCTTAGAAAGATGCTAGGAACATTCCCTACAAACTCCACGGAATAAATTTCGACGATCGGGCCCGAGCCAGAAGCCTCAATTCGAGTGGACAATCTGTACTGCCACCAGAAGCAAGCCATTGGATCCATTGGGCTTGCTTCCGATGGGTTGTTTTCGGTGAACCATAGAGACTTATGAGCTCTCTGCCACCACCACCAGAAACAGGACTGATATTTTTGGTGGAAAGGTCTCTATTTTCGGTGGGTGTTTTCGATGACATTGCTGTCACTGGGAAGCTTTGTCTGCACCCTTTGGGGGTGACCCATGTGGGCCCCTCCCGATTTTATTGAAACATATTGATGTATGATTTCCCTTATGTTTAGGATAGTGATGTGCATGTTCTCCGAGATAAAAAATGAATGGATTGATCGGTGGCCTTATTTGAACCCTAACACATATAGAGATAAACAAGGTGAGGGAGGGATTGCTTTATTTTTGGGATTGTTTTATTGTTATAGAACTTCTCACATGTGTAGGATTATATATGATTATTAATTGCTCAAATGATGTTGGTATGCTATCACATGTTACATTTTTACTGAATTAATATGAAATGTTGTGGAAATGTACGACAGGATTAGGTGTGCCCAAGGTGGTACCGGTACCGTGATCTCCATGTGTTTGTTGTATGTAAAAGATGAAATCTAGCATGGCCGAGGTGGTACCAGTGTAGTGATTGCACATGGATTAGAGTTAGTTATAGTCACGGATTACACTTTGTGGCCGATGTGTTACTCCTATCGTGGCTCCGGGACTACATTTGGAAATGGATATGCTTCGTGGCCGACGATTGGTACCGGTATTGTGTAGTCCATACTCAACTGTGATATACATGCTGGATTAGGTAAACGGTCTCAGGTTTCACTTTATGGCTGATGTGTTACCGGTATCGTGTGTTCGGGACTGTATTTGGAGATGGATTACACTTTGTTGTCGAGGTCTTGTCGGTATCGTGTAATTCATACTAATTGTATCATTATAAAGGCATGTAGCATATATGTGGTTAGGTATCACTTCCTATGCTATGAACCCTTGCCAACAGGGGTAAAGGTGTTGGATAACCCATTATGATATGTTCGATGTGCCTTTCCAAAATGCCACACCCACGGTACGATGTGATTGTTGTTGGAGGCGAGAACTTGTCAGGCATGGCCGATGATTGGTACTGGTGCCATGATAGCCAAAAGGGGATTATCAGGGGTTTGTTGGGTGACCCATGGACGTATATGGGGACCACAAGGCTTCTATTCACGGCTAGGGTTTGTATCCATACGTAGTCGATGGCAATTCCAAGGTGAGGATATAGCCTAATGTGTCATAGTAGCATTTACCAGACTTAGTTGTATTGTTAAGTGGATAATAAAATAAATGAATTGCATCACGAGCATTATGGACATATGTTTAATTTTTGCAATTATACATCATAAATTATTACTGTGATTGTTATACTTGGATGTGCTTGAATCCCCACCCCTCACTGAGCGAGTTGGAAAGCTCACCCCACATGTACACCCTCTTTTTAGATGATGATGTAGGTATGGTCGTGCCCATGGCTAGTGATTCTCTATCCTCTGTACCTGAGGACGGAGTGAGCGATTGGTGGATGTTGGATGTGGAGGAGCATAGCTAGGATTATGCTTGTGATTTCTATGCATATGTGGCACCCTGAGGAGTTCGGCGTATTTTTGGTGATTTTGATATGAGTATGTGGATGGTACATTTCTTTTAAACTTATTAGTTATATGTCATGGATAATTGTAAAAGGATAATTCAGTTATGGATAATATTTTATTAGTAGATAATTTCTCCATTTTATTGATGATTCCACTATTATATTCTAATTTCGCTACTTTTGGTTGGTCTGTGATGTGAGATTGTGAAATGTTAAGGCACTGCTAATAGAGATCCTAGTAGGTTTAGAAGACAGGTATGTATCTTACTCACACCATCGATATTTCTAATGGTAAGTTGGGTCTACTAGAAGTGGGGTGTGACAGCTATGGTATCAGTGCGTGAAGCTCTGCCTTAACTCACAATCTCGACCAAATCATGACTTGGGGAAATTAGGATATAAATGAAAATCTCAAGATAACAATAATAGAATTACACAATTAGGAGACAAGCATAGGTGTTAAAGACGTTTCAATATAATAGAGAACTTGAATACACAGCTTACACTTTTCATAAGAAAATAAAGTACTAAAAGCAGGAAATCCTAACTAGCCTAAGTTTAGGAAATTAAAAAACTGAAGTAAATGACAGAAAGTAAAAAGTTCAACTAAAACTTAAAACATCAAACTCAAATAAAGTATGAAGGGAAATCCTAAAAAAAAAAAAAAAAAAACTACAGTGGCAAACATGCCACTACTCTTGCTATTGCTACTACTAGTTCTGTCTTTGGCCTTGAGCCTGGTTCGGACCATGTGTTCCTGGAGGAGGCACCAGAATACCAAGATGGAAGACCATTGCCTACATCAGTGCCTCTAGGGAGGTTACTCTATTGTCCATAAGACAATAAGTCCTGTCTATGCTCTCGAGACGGCCATCTATGCTCCTCATCAGTGATGTGGTGGTGTCCAGACGGGCCATAACATCGTTGAGACCATAAGGCCTCTCACCCCTAGTGCCCTGAGATGTAGAAGCAGCTATAGAACCCATAGCCTGGAGCTCCTCTCCCTATACCATCGGCACCTCTACCGATGCCTCTACCAACTTCACCTGCATCGCCACCAACATCACCGACACCGCTACCCTCTACCTCCATAGGCTGCTCACCTGCCTTTGGATTAGGTGTCACCTCCCTCATGTTTAGGGTCATCTTCCTCAGGGAGTCTTGATTGAAAACTGTGACCTCCTCACCCAAGTATGCCTCTCCCTCCAAATCCACCCCAAAGCAAAGGAAGATGTCTGTCAGTATCCTTCCATAGCATAGGTTCCCAACTCGGTGTTCCTGCCCCTTGAACTAAATTACCATGGTCCACATTAGAAGGTAGGGAAAACGTATCTGTGCCCCCATGTCCACGTAATAAGTCACATAGGCATGTAGTGTGGATACCTCATCGTAGTGCCCACAGGTGGGGAGAAAGTTCAACTAGATCGTGGTTGTATGGGTTACTCACAAATTTCATAATCTCATGGGAACAGTTCACAATTGTCTTCCTTAAGAAGTTTTTCCCAACTCACAAGACCAATAAGCTTAGAAGTGATATCCTTCAGTTTAGGCAAAAGCCTAGTGAGTCATTTTCCAAACTTATAGAGAGATTCAAGGATCTACTCCAAGAATGCCCTCACCATGGCCTAGAACTTATGGCATTTATGTCAAATAATTTATGAGGGTATTGATTACCCAACTAAACAAATGATAGAGTTTATGTACCTTAAGGGATTCACATCCTTTACAGATGAAGGAAAAGCATGAAAATTCTTACTTGACTTAGCTGACAAAACCCGTGAGTGGGAATCAACCTAAGAGAGTGAAAGAACCATAGGAGGGAAAGGATATTTTGTGGATGGGATAGTAGCCAAGGAAGCCCATTTGGATAGCCTAATCAAGAGGATTGAGGCTATTTTTCCTAGAGAGCCATCATTAGTCAATTTGATTAAGATTTGTGCTTGGTGCCAGTCCCCTGGACATGTCATAGAAGAATGCCCCAATACCTCTGGGGGCACTTCTAATGATTGTGTTAATGCTTTAGACCAGAATAATCCATATAGTAACACCTACAATATAGGATGGAGAAATCACCCAAATTTCTCTTAGAATTAGGGCAACCAAGTAGGGCCTTCCAATTTCCATAATCAAGGTCAACTTGGACCCCAAAGGCCACCCTTTGCACAATAATATTTTTTCCTAAATACTTTTCCTAAGTCAAATGTAGGAACTTAGGCTAGTTTTCCCAGGGTCCCTCTCCTACCATCTTATCAGCAACCCCTTGGGTTTACCAACACTGGAGAGACAAGTAGAATAAGCGACTTGAAAAAAAATATGACCATCTTCATGACAAGCGATCAAAATCTTACGATAGAACTCACCCAAGTTGTCTCAATTATGCGTGAGAGGGAGAAGAAAACTTTATTCAGTCAACCAGAGCCTAACCCTAGGCATCATCAGCCTATTAGTTCACAAGTACCAACTAATACACCACTGAATATAGTACAAGTTCAGACCCAACAAGGGCCCTCTAACCAATGTAATGTTATTTATGCCCTTAGGAGTGGTAGAGAGTACCAACAGAGTGTTCCTAAATTTTCCCCATCCATTGCTCCTGTTAACTCTCTTTCAATTGAGGACATAAGTGTGCCTCTTGTTCTAGGTCCTTCTGATAAACCTAAAGATTCTTCTGAAAATCAAGATGATTTGGTTGAGGAAACCAAAAATGATTCTTTTGAAAAAGGGCAAATCCCTAATAGTCCTTATGTTCCTCCTATCCTATTTTCTAATCGCTTGGTAAACAAAAAAAAGACTACTTCAATTGATAAAATTTTAGAAGTCTTCAAAAAGGTAGAAGTGAACATCCCTCTTTTGGATGCCATATCCTAGATCCCCAACTATACAAAGGTACTGAAAGATTTGTGTACTCACAAACGTATCACTAATGTGCCCAAAAAGGTGTTCTTGACAGGTAACATTAGTTCCATAATTACTCAACCTATAGCAACCAAGTATAGGGATCCAGGGAGCCCTACCATAGCTTGTGTCATAGGCAACACCTACATTGAGCATGCCTTACTCGACCTTGGTGCAAGTGTGAATCTTTTACCTTACCATATGTACAAGCAACTAGGAATGGAAGAATTAAAAGCCAATGGAACTACTCTTCAGTTGGCAGATAGGTCTATTAAGATTCCTAAAGGGATGGTTGAGGATGTCTTACTAAAGGTGGGGGAATTCCCTGTTGATTTCATTGTGTTGGATACCAAGCCCTTCTTAACCAAGGATGAGATCCCAATAATTCTAGGAAGACCATTATTGGCTACCAATAATGCATTAATCAATTATTTGAATGGTTTCCTAAGGTTATCTTTTGGTAACCAAACTATCGAGTTTAACATGTTTAGGATAGGCAAGCAACCACATATGGAAAAAGAGATCAATATGCTTAAGGATTTTCTGGATTTTTCTGATGATTTAATTACTAACTTTGATATTAATTTTGATTCAGAATTCCAAGAGTGTATGGATAAGTTGGATGATGATAGTGAAACTTTATTTTCTAAAGTCCTAAGTCTTCACACACCTGTGAAGCCCTTAGGACCCCTTTTCAATTCTATTCCCAAACCTTCCATAGTTGAGCCCCCTAAGCTAGATCTTAAGGGGTTGCCATCTAATTTGAGATATGCTTTCCTAGGGCCTGACCAGACTCTTCCTATAATAATTTCTATAAATTTGATTTCTAGCCAGGGAAAGGAGTTGCTTAAAGTGTTAAAAGATAATAATGAAGCCCTAGGTTGGATCATGGCTGATATCAAGGGTATAAGCCCTTCTATTATGCAACATCATATACATCTTATAAAGGATTCCAAATCATCCACGAAACCCTAAAGAAGAGCTAACCCAGTGATGACGGAAGCCATTAAGAAAGAGATCTTAAAGTGCTTGGATCATGGAATAATTTATCCTATTTCTGAAAGCAAATAGGTAAGCCCAGTTCACGTAATGCCTAAGAAGTCTGGTGTGACTGTAGTTCCCAATGCCAATAATGAACTAATTCCAACCCACGTCCAATTAGGGTGGAGAGTATGCATAGACTACAGGAAACTTAATGTGGCAACCTGGAAGGACCACTTTCTATTGCCATTCATTGACTAGATGTTAAAGAGGTTAACTAGACATGAATACTATTATTTTCTTGATGGATATTCTGGCTATAACCAGATCTTAATTGCTTTAGAGGACCAATATAAGACCACTTTTACCTACCCATATAGAACATTTTCTTATAGACGTATGCCCTTTGGGCTTTGCAATGCCCCTGCTATATTCCAACAATGCATGATAAACATCTTTTCTGACATAGTCAAAAAATTCTTAGAAGTATTTATGGATGAATTTTCAATTCATGGGAATTCCTATTCTGAATGTCTTCATCATCTTTCTCTAGTTTTAAAAAGGTGCATATCTAAGAATTTGGTTTTGAATTGGGAGAAATGTCATTTTATGGTTAAATTTGGTATTGTTTTTTGCCATGTAATATCCAAGGAGGGAATTAAAGTAAATAGAACCAAAGTGGATTTAATTGATAATTTACCACCTCCTCAATCTGTTAAGGACGTCCGGTCTTTTCTAAGGCATATGGGCTCCTACAGAAGGTTTATTAAGAACTTTAGTCAGTTAGCCCAACCTCTCACTTCATTACTTTCCAAAGATCAAACTTTTGAGTTTTCTAAAGAGTGCCTAGAATCCTTCAAGCAACTTAAGAAGGAGTTGACCAATGCACCCATTGTTCAACCACCTGTTTTGACTGAACCTTTTGAATTGATGTGTGATGCTTCGGATTTTACCATAGGAGTGGTTTTGGGTCAAAGGATTAATAAGTTTCCCACTATCATTTACTATGCTAGTAGGACCTTAAATGATGCACAACTCAATTATACAACCACTGAAAAAGAATTTTTAGTTGTTGTGTTTGCATTAGAAAAGTTTCGGTCTTACTTAGTTGGTTCACATGTGGTGGTGTATATTGATCATTCTGCTCTTGGATACCTAGTTTAGAAGAAGGATGCCAAAGGCCGTCTCATTAGGTGGGTTTTACTTTTGTAAGATTTTAATATATAAATTAGGGATAAGAAAGGAGTTGCAAAACCTAGTTACAGACCATTTATCCTGGCTTTCCAATTCCTTGACTGTCGATTCTCCAATCAACGAGAACTTTCTCGATGAACAGTTATTTGTAGTGTCCAGTGAACCATGGTTTGCTGACATTGTCAACTTCTTAGGTTTCATTCCCAAGTTAAGTACTATTTATGGGATGATCCTTATTTGTTTAAAATATGTCCGGATCAGATTATCTGATGATGTGTTCCTGATTATGAGCAACATTTTGTTCTCTCTTTTTGTGATGATCATGCATGTGGTGGACACTTTGGACCTAAAAAGATTGTCACAAAGGTTCTCTAATGCAAATTTTATTGGCCCACTCTTTTTAGAGATGCTTTTTATTTTTCCAAGGCTTTTCCCATCTGTCAATCTTTTGGCCGTATAAATAAAAGAAACATAATGCCCCTTAACCCTATTTTGGTAGTTGAGATCTTTAATGTATAGGCATCGATCTCATGGGACTATTCCCTAATTCCTTTGGAAATTTGTACATACTTTTGGCCGTTGATTATGTTTCTAAATAGATAAGGCCATACTTTGTAAATCAAATGACCACAAAGTGGTGGTTGAGTTTCTCAAAGAGAATATTTTTTCCTGCTTTGGTGCATCACGTGCAATAAATAGTGATAGGGGTACTCATTTTTATAATTGGCCTTTTGAGGCCTTAATGAAAAAGCATGGGATCACCCATAAGTTATCTACCCCTTATCACCCCAAACTAGTGACCAAGTGGAGGTGTCTAATAGGCAGATCAAAAAAATCTTAGAAAAAACTATTAATCCCAACCATAAGGATTGGTCCCTTAGGCTCATTGATGCCTTGTGGGCCCATCGGACTGCATTCAAGACTGACCTTGGTCAGTCTCCCTACTGTTTGGTGTATGGGATAGCCTGTCACTTACCAGTTGAGTTAGAGCATAAGGCCTTTTGGGCCATCAAGAAGCTCAACTTTGATTTGTTTGATGTGAGAACTCATCATAGGCTCCAACTATCTGAGTTGGAGGAACTTAAGAATTGATACCTATGAAAGTTCTAGGATTTACAAGGAAAAGACTAAAGCTTTCCATGATAAGCACATTCTGCGTAAATCTTTTACAATTGATGATAAGGTCTTATTGTACAACTCTCGATTGCATCTTTTCCTTGGTAAGCTTAGATCCCGATGAGATGGCCCATTTATTGTCCAAAATGTATATCCGCATGGGGCTGTAGAGATTCTGAATCCAGAAATAGGGATAGTTTTGAAGGTTAATGTTCAACATTTGAAATTGTTCCTCAAGTTTCCTACTACTAGTAGTAAAGAGGTTATGGATCTCCATGAACCTCTTTGCACTGATGACTAACTTTTAATCAAGTATGACCCCCTTGCATTGTCTTCGCTTTTAATTCTTTCCATGCATTGAGGACATTGCATGACTTAAGTGTGGGAGAGGGAAACCAGTTTTTGTTTTTTCCACTTTATTTTGTTTGTTTTTCTTTTGTTTTTAAGCTTGCTAAGGATGAAGTCCTACTTTGGCTTTTAACTAATGATCATACTATTCAGTTGCTTGATGTATGAAAATAAAAGTTTTGATTAAGGTACCCATTTTGAATGTATAAAAACCTTGTTGAGAAGAAAGAAACAAGCCTGTGTCTTGAGATGAGACTTTCTTTTGAAAAATAAGAGACCCCTGTTTTATGGTGTTGGACCATATGTAAGTCTGTGAGTTCCTTGTACTTTTAATTTGCAGTTGAGACCTTTTTAATTTGGCATGAGTTGACAAATGTACAATTTTAAATGAAGTGTGAAATATAGTATAAAGAAGAATAAGAGTTGATTTCCTTAGAACTAGACAGGGCATTGCACCTCAGGAAGCGTGGTGTCTTGATCGAAATTCCTATGGAGGAAACTTCTAAATGAACTCTAGCATCACTATATTTGTGGGCATATGTAAAAAGTGAAGCTACATAGTAACTTGGGTGTTTGGTGTTTTCTCCACCATGTCATTCAAGCCAAAAGTAGTGGAGTAGAATAGAGTTTATTAAGCAAAAAAAAAAGAAAAAAAATGTATAATTATCATTAATGCTTTGTAACATGTTTGGTCAAAAACACTCCAACGCCTTAGTCATTGGTTCCTTATTTCTTCACAACTGGTTTTGCCTTAAGATAAGGATGTTTTGAAAGAGACAAGATGAGTTCCAAATTGAGAAATATGCTAGTGCCTAGAATTGATATGGGGTAATAAAAGTTCAAGTGTGGAGGTCCCTTATAAGAGAAATTATCTTTGCTTCGGATTGGTATGGCCCTTACCTTTAGCCAAGGTTGGGTTTTGTTTCTTCTGAATTTTGGGTGTATATTTACTACAAACACCCATGAGACACAACTCGTCCACTAGGTGCTACCTAGGGGTTTAAAGGTTTGTTGCACATGCTAAGTGCAACCGTGATTCCTACAAAAGGGAGTTAGGTTTTTTGTTTTTATTCTTTTTCTTTTTCTTTTGCTCGAGGACTAGCAAAGTCTAAGTGTGGGGGAATTCTGATGAGCATATTTATGTGAGAAATTTGGGGTAGTAAAATATGCATTTTACATATTTAGAATGGAGCTACCTTGGGTTTTACTCTTTTTTTACATATTTTATATTTCAAGGCCTTAAGGACTATCGGACGCTATATCTCCAATTTTATACGTAAAGAGTCATATTTCTTTTTATGGTTGTGAAGAGGACGAAATTCTGAGCAAGATGAACTTGTTCAATTAAAAGTACATATTCATTTGGCCAACCGTACAAGTGATTATTCTTTTCGGGATAGAAAAAGAATAATGGATCAAAACTTAACTGAGATGCAGAACCATACCATCTGTAGTTGTCCCAGGGGTATAAGGAATATTTCAAATGCCAACAAGGATCGATGGACCACACCCTTAAGTGATTGAAGATTCATTTTTGGTAACAACAACTACCTAGCATAGTTGGTGAGTTGTGGTGTGTAAAATCCCTTCCTTATTAGGAGGTCTCAAGTTCGAACCTCTTGGCTACCATTTTTTAGAGATTTTTTTTTAAAGATTTTCTCTCTTCTACTCATCACTTAAAGCAAGGAGATCACCCAAGAGGGTTGTGTGCAAGCTGAAGAGAAAAAATAGGAAAGAAAAAGAAAAAAAAAGAAAAGAAAAAGAAAAAACAAGGGCATGGTTGGAATTTCCCATTAAAATAGAATATTGTCCAAATCCAAACAAAAACAATTGGCCAAGGGGGTTTCTTGTGCAAGAAGAGAGAGAAAAATAGGAAAAAGGGAGGAAAAATAGGAAAAAGAAAAGGTAAAAAAAATCATGGAAGATTCTCTCTCCACATGTTTTATCTCTTTCTCTCTTCTCTCTCCTCCACCTCATCAATAAGATAAAAAAAAATCTTTTTTTTAGAAGCTAAAATTGTTAGCTTCCCTCCCCCATTCTCTATATAATAGAATCAACACAAGGAGAGAAGGCACTTTATTCTTCTTCTAGGGTTTTTCTTTTAGTTGCTCTCTCTCTCTCTCCCTCTCACTCTCTTTAGTTTTAGTTATTCTTTGTTTTTGCTTTAATCACTTTTGTAATAGATTTTTATTTCAATTAATGCAAGCACTCTTTTATTTTTATTCAGCCTTTTATGTTTATGATTTATGCAATTGCGTTGTAATTTTTAAAGTTATAGTTCTAGGCTTAGATCTAGGTGACAAGATCACGAGTCGTGGAGCATCTCTTTTTTTTAGGTTCAGTTTTTTTTTCAAGATTTATTTTCTCCAAGCCTAGAAATTTCAGATTTAATTCATTCCAGATCTGATTTTTAGGGTTGGCAGTATCTCAAATCACCCAAGCTTTCAAGTTCAAGCATTGATTCAGGTAGGTAGGCTTCTTCAATAGTCTTCTCTCCCCCTCTCATTTTCTCTTCTGATTATCCTTTCTTTCTTAATTTAGGATTTTAATTTCAATCATTACATTATTGCTTTCCCTTTCCCCTAAGGTTCATGGCTAGTGTATGTGTTGGCTTTGCCCCTCCTAGCCATAGAACTATCATTTTATTATTTTTATTTTAATTGTTTTCCTTTCCCTAAAGCCAAGTAGAGTAACCCTTGTAAGAGTGACTCTCTGGTTAAGTAGGGAAGCTCATATTATGATGCATCCCTCGGGCTAAGTAGAGAAACCTACTTGTGAGCCTCTGTCTAGCTTTATCCCCTTTTTTTTACTTTATTTTTATTTCAGCATTTTTTCCTTCATTGCTTTTTAATTGCGTGGGATGTTTATTTTCAGTTATTTATTTATTTAATTTTAATTACGTGGCTTGCGTATTTAAATTCTTAGATGACGAATGGTTAGGACGTTATTTTAGATACATATGTTTAGGACGGTAGTTAGAATTAGATCACAACCATTAATTGGTTCACTTTCACATTATTAAAAGAAGCAAAAAATAAAGTGGCTGCTCTCCCTATGTTTGACCCATAGCTACACTGATCTGTTCGGTTGTGGTTACATTTTAAATCCTAACACAAGACAATTTTTAGAGTGGCAAAGTAGTTAACTGTGCAATCCCATCCCCTAGCCTCCTTGGTCAACATGTCGTTTATCTCCTTAAAGGTGTCGGGACTCTGGAAGTCATAAGTTGGAGTCCGAGGCAGGCAATACACCAAGTCACCAGCATTGTCAACCATCAGAATGTTGGCCAACTACCTCATGTCAAAGGAGATCTCAACCCCCTTCACATAGGAGGTGATCCACATCTCTTCGGTACCTTGGTTCACACATTGTAGGGTGGAGTAGAACAACCTGACCAGTGTTGGGTAGTAGTACTTGTTGGGTTTCAAGATGCGATGCCACCTAACCGTCTCAAAGCGTTGATAGATATGGAATGCACAGAAGCCTCTTATCCTCACATAAATTCCTGGGTCCACATTGTGGTGCTCAAAGAGTTCCCAATGATTTCGCTCAGCCACAGAGAGGAACAAGATTGGGTTGAACTGAGCGGTGGCAGCTTGCTCCTCTTGTTCAACGGTACGGTGGGTACATACACGACATCCAAACATTGTTGCAAGATGATTTCTAAGGATTCAAGAGTGAGAACCTAGTTCAATGGCTGAAAGTAAAGCTCACAGAGAAGAAAATCTCAAAACTAGGTTAAAGAGAGAAGAAACATACCTTTGGTACGTAAGCGGCACCGATCAATTGCGAAATAGCAAGAGGGAAGTGGGGAATGGGTTAAAAAACTCTCCTTGGCCATTTCCACACCTTCTCCACAAGTTAGATTAGGTTTTGTACACCAAAACCCAAACCCAAGTCTATTTTATAGCCGTTTTGGAACCACCGGAAACAAGCCACCGGATCCACTAGACCTGCTTCCGGTGCTTGTTTTCGGTGAGTTGAAAAGTCCCAGTTAGCTCTCTGTTTTGTTCACCGAAAATAACACTAATATTTTCGATGAACCAAACCATATTTTTGGTGGAATTTGCCCCTGTTTCCGGTGGACTATTTTGGAAATAAATTATTTTCATTTTTCAAATCTAATTTTTATTGCTTTAATGGGGTTCCCCCTTCGTGATATACATTCGATCGGATCCAAATATATGTGGACCCACTTATGCATGCCCTAACCCAAAATTTTCCTATTATATATGTGTGGGACCCACTATGTATACATGTGTTCCAATTACATGCAACCTTGTATATGTATGTGAACTAATCAGATTCCTTCATAGGAGTCATGTCACGCCGGAACACTCGGTTCTGATCCAAGTCACACCCGTCACCTCCCGATTCCCCTACACGGAATAGGGGTAGACCCTGCAATGCACCCCGGGCTCCACCAGTACTTATTGCACATGATGTGGCCTCCATCATGGATAACATGATGTAGGGAGTTGAGGAAAGATAAAACCAGTTTATGGCCAAGAATGTTAATAGGATCCAAGCGGCAATGGAAGCCCGTAATGCACTACTCGTACCTCCTACTCTATCGGCACCTATTCCAATACCTACTGGATCGGCTACCCTTCAAACATCTGGTGGGGTACAAGTCCATGGGCAAGGGCATCAAAATGTGCATGGGCAGGTGCAAGACCCGATGCTGAATCAAGCCAGGCCCATGTAGAGGGCTGGATAGACTTGACAAAGATGATGGAGATGTTTCAATGGCTTAGGCCCCCATGCTTCTCAATGGTGGGTCAAGACCCATTATATCTATCAAGATGGATTGGCAAAATGGAGAAGGTATTTAGACTAATGGGCTACATTGACGAGCAAAAAATTTTGTGTGCGAATTATCAGTTACAGAATGAAGTGGATGATTAGTGGAATGCCACCGAGCCTAATCTGAGGGCTAATAACCCGAACCCTACTTGGGCAGACTTCAAATGGGCCTTCTTTGAGAACTATTTTTTGAAAAGCTTCTGGGATAAGAGAGAGAGTGAGTTCTCTCAATTGGTGCAAAGATTCTGATCTGTGTTGGAATACCAACAATGCTTCGAGGAGCTGTTTCAATTTTCTCCTGAGCATCTGAGAGATGATAGAGCCAAAGCAAAGAAGTTTAAGAAAGGGTTGAGGCTAGGTATTGGGTCAACCATTGTTGGGTTGAAACTGTAGACTTATGCCAAGGAGGTCCAAGTGGCCAAGTCTATTGAAGATCGGCATAAAGATAATTTCTCGGCCCAGCAGGGAGTGGGAAAGAGGTTTATGGGGTCTACTGATCCAGGGGAGGTGGCAAACCCTTCCGAGTGCCTTATATCAACCCAACTTTAGTGCAATTTAGGAAGCCTGAAGCTAGTCAGACTTCCCAGTCCTCCCGATTTGATGTTGTATCTCAGTCTATGGGATCGAGCCCGAGGTAATTTCATTGTGATCAGCCAGGCCATATGGCGAGGGCATACCCCCACTGGAGGCCAGATAATGCACCATACACTATGCCACCTAGGCCCCAGTAGACATATGTGGCCTCTAGACCAGCACAGCCCACACAAGGCCAGAGACCAAAGGGCAGAGTATTTGCAATGACTGCAAAAGATGTTGAGGCTACACCTGATGTAGTGACAGGTACATTATTGATATCATTATTACTTGCATATGTGTTATTTGACTCAGGAGCTTCGCACTCATTTGTATCAC
Organism: Macadamia integrifolia; assembly: GCF_013358625.1. Taxonomy (NCBI): domain Eukaryota; kingdom Viridiplantae; phylum Streptophyta; class Magnoliopsida; order Proteales; family Proteaceae; genus Macadamia; species Macadamia integrifolia. The sequence continues at coordinate 31,339,027 of NC_056563.1, read as the reverse complement.
CGGCATTTGCGAAAAAGATGAGAATTCCACCCAAGGGGCTGACTCAGTGTTTAGTAGTGAGTACCCCTACAGGGAGTATATTAGGTCTAAACTATGTGTATGAGCATTGTCTAGTGACCATAGGTGAATATGAGTTGAATACTCACTTGATCGAGTTGGATATAACAAATTTCGACGTGATTTTAGGAATGGACTGGTTGTCTGCATACAGAGCTAGTGTGCTATGTGCAGAGAAAACTATCATTTTTAGACCTCATGATAATGATGAGTTTGTGTTCCAAGGGGATAAAACCCAAGAAGGTTATCATATTCGAGCTCTAGATGAAGAAGCTACTAGATAAGGGATATCAAGGTTACTTAGTATTTGTGAGGGATACTGAGATAGAGATTACTCCATTGACCAAGCTTAATGTGGTGAGGGAATTTTCCAATGTATTCCCGAATGACTTGACAAGTTTACCCCCAGACCAAGAGATAGAGTTTGCTATAGACCTCGCCAGCTTGGCACCAGTGTGAAAAGCCCCTTACCGTATGGCCCCCATAGAGTTGAAGAAATTACAGGTGCAACTTCAAGACCTTTTGAAGAAGGGATTCATTAGACCTAGTGTGTCTCCATGGGGAGCACCGGTATTGTTCGTCAAAAAGAAAGATGGGAGTATGAGGTTGTGCATTGATTACCGGTATCCTTTGCTAAGGATAGGTGATCTATTTGATCAATTATAGGGTGCTAAGGTATTCTCCAAGATTGACCTTAGATCGGGCTACCACCAGCTTGGGATCAAGGATAGTGATGTCAGTAAGACAACCTTTAGATTAAGGTATAGACATTATGAGTTCTTGGTGATGTCATTTGGGTTGACCAATGCATCTGCTACATTTATGGATTTGATGAACCGAGTATTTCAGGATGTCTTAGACAAGTTTGTGATTGTGTTCATTGATGACATTTTGGTCTATTTCAAGAGTGCAGAGGAACATGCTGTTCACCTGAGGTTAGCATTGCAACGCCTGAGAGAGAAACAACTCTATGCCAAATTCAGCAAGTGCAAGTTTTGGTTATCACAGGTGGCATTCCTAGGCCACATTGTTTTAGACAAGGGTATAGAGGTTGACTCAGGAAAAGTGAAGGCAGTTCTAGAATGGGAGACTCCCAAGAGTGTAGCAGACATACTTAGTATTCTGAGATCGGTTGGATACTATAGGAGGTTTATTGAGAACTTCTCCCACATTGCTACTCCGATGACTTGAATCCCACGAAATGGTGTGAAATTTGAGTGGTTCGATGCTTGTGAAAAGAGTTTCAAGGAACTAAGACAAAGGTTGGTATTAGCTCCAGTGTTGACTATTCCGATCGGTACAGGTGGTATGGTTGTGTATAGTGATGCCTCCAAGCTAGGATTAGGTTGTGTGTTGATGCAATACGAGAAAGTCATTGCTTATGCATCCCGCCAGTTGAAAGATTATGAGAAGAACTACTAGAGACACTACCTGTAAGTGAGAAGAGTGAGATCTTCAGTGACCATAAGAGCCTCAAGTATTTCTTCACTCAAAAGGATCTTAACATGAGATAGAGGCATTGGTTAGAGCTGATGAAGGATTATGACTGTACTATCCACTATCACCCAAGAAATGCCAATGTGGTAGCTTATGCACTTAGTCAAAAATCCCAATCACTGACTTTTGCATCACTAACCACCAATGAGCATCTCATAGAGGAGGCCAGGAAGCTAGACTTGGAGCTATTAGTAGAAAGTGCCACTTTGTCACTATTAGCATTGGTGGTATAACCTAGTCTGGTGGATAGGATCACTGCATCTCAGGTTACTGATGCAGAGTTGCAGAAGCTGATAGTAGAATGCTAGGAAGGAACCCAAAAGGACCCAAATTTCTCTATAACTGAAAACGGGATTCTCAAGTTCAAAGGGAGGTTATGTGTGCCCAGTGATGATGATTTGAGAGATGTAGTTTTGAGAGAGGCACACAGCTCTCCATACTTTATTCACCCTAGCAACACTAAAATGTATAAGGACCTCAAAGGCTTCTACTTGTGGAAAGAATAAAGAATGATGTGGCCACACATGTGTCTAGATGCCTCTTGTGCCAGCAAGTCACGACTGAAAGACAAAGGCCCCATGGGTTATTGTAGTCACTGTCTATTCCGGAGTGAAAATTGGAGAATATTACCATGGACTTCGTCACAGGCCTACCCCGTACACAAAAGTGTATGGATGCCATTTGGGTAGTTGTGGACCGCTTAACCAAGGCAGCTCACTTTATCCCAATCAAGATCACATTTTCTATAGATAAGTTGGCCAAGTTGTATGTTGATAATATCATCAGGTTGCAATGTACCAGTTAGTATCATCTCTGATCGAGATCCCAGATTCACTTCTAAGTTCTAGACATGTGCACAGAAAACTATAGGCACACAACTGAATTTCAACACAACTTTTCATTCACTGACCGATGGTCAGTCGAAAAGGACCATCCAGACATTGGAGGACCTACTTCGAGCATGTGCCTTGGATAAGAGTTATAGTTGGGATGAGCACATTTCCCTTATTGAGTTCTCCTACAACAATAGTTATCAGGCCACCATCGGAATGTCCTCATTCGAGGCTCAGTATGGCAGAAAGTGCCGGACTCCACTCTATTGGGATGAGGTTGGTGAACGGCATATTTTAGGTCTAGACTTGATACAAGCTACTAGTGAGAAGGTGAATGTGATCAGAGAAAGGATCAAGGCAACTCAGTCCAGGCAAAAAATCTATGCAGATATCAGAAAGAAACATTTGGAGTTTGGTGTTAGAGACAAGGTGTTCTTGCGGATCTCCCCAGTTAAAGGGGTAATGCAATTTGGTAAGAAGGGAAAGCTTAGTTGGAGGTTTATGGGACCATGCGATGCACTGGAAAGGATCAAACTGGTAGCTTATCGGATAGCTTTACCCCCAGAGTTGGAGGGTACACATGATGCCTTCCATGTATCCATGTTGAGAAAGTACATCCCCGACCCCAGTCACATCTTGACTTACATACCCCATAAGTTAGACGAGGATTTTACATTCGTGGAGTATCCAGAGAAGATTGTTGATCGAAAAGAACATATTCTCCCCAACCACACCGTTTCCTTCGTCAAGGTAAAATGGATGAACCACCCAGAACAGGAAGCATCTTGGGAGCACGAAGATGAGATGATGAAGCAGTATCCTGGATTGTTTGATTTCCCAGGTATGTTTAATTTTGAGGATGAAATTCTTGTAAGGTGGGGGGAATGTTACACCCATGCTCTAACTAGGACTAATTTGAACTATTATGCCACGTCTCGGACCGAAGATCTGAAGCACGGTTAGGTTTTGGCTTGTGGTCACCTATTGCCAAAGGGGGAGAGATGAACCCAAGTGTTCGTGCATTGCGTGCCCGTCTAATTGGAGGGAGTTCGTACCATCCGATCCCAGATGGTAAGTGACTCGACTCCTCACACATAAATGCTGGCACGTACCGGAGTTACCGAAAGACCATGAGCACGGCGAAGGACAATAACTCGTGTAAGACCAACTATTGGGTAGCAAGCAGTCAAGACCGTAAGCTATCTTGATCATCAGAAATATGCCACCGGAAGCACTGGACCTGAATCCAGTGGGTTGTTTCCGATGAGCCAATAGGCTACTGTCAAGGTTTCGATGCCTGTGGGTCTAGCCACTCGCATCATAGACAGTCTCAGATGATTCCAAATCATCCTCCACATCTTCCTTATGACATGAACACATTGTAGACCTAAGTAGTCAGGTTCTCGGGCTCTAAAAGTCGTATTAACCCGATCGATCTGAATAGGGTTCAACCAAACAGACCCTAAGGGCCAACTTAACTCATAAGTTAAAAATGAGGAATTCATTTCCTCATTTCCCATTATGTGCAAACGTGGGAGAGGAAAGAAGAGAAGAAGGAGATGAAGAAGAAGAGGAAGAGGAAGAAGAAGGAGGGAAGAGTTTACCTTGGTCCTAGTTGCCGCATCATCATCAGAAATCCCTACCGTATGTGAGTTCAACCTCCTATAAAACTCTCTCTCTCTTCATTTTGACCTAGATTAAGCTAGTCTTGGATGGAATCCTAGTGTACAAACCATTTTGAGGTCTTGAAATGCGTATTTTACCTCCCTGGTGCCGTTGTCGAGCTCAAATCAAGCTTGGTGAACTCCGACAACAAGTAGTGCTAAAGGACCAATAAGGGTTTTGATCGCTTGATTGACGTATCTCCCAAATGGCTCAGTGGAATTAGGATTTTATTGGCTTAGAAGGATGCTAGGAACATTCCCTACAAACTCCACGGAACAAATCCTGGTGACCAGGCCCAAGTTGAAAAACCTCAATTCAAGTGGATAGTCTGTACTACCACCGGAAGCAAGCCATCAGATCCACTGGGCTTGCTTCTAGTGGGTTGTTTTCGGTGAATCATAGAGGCTTATAAGCTCTCTACCACCACCATCGAAAATAGGATTGATATTTTTAGTGGAAAGGTCCCTATTTTCGGTGGGTGTTTCCGATGACATTGCTATCACTGGGAAGCTTTGTCTGTACCCATTGGGGGTGACCCATGTGGGCCCCTCCTGGTGTTTTTGACACATACTAATGTACGATTGCCCTTGTGTTTAGGACAATGATGCGCACGTACCCCGAGACCAAAACTAAGTGGATTGATCGATGGCCTTATCTGAACCCTAACACACACAAGATAAACAAGGTGAGGGATGGATTGCTTTATTTTTGGGATTATTTTATTATTATAGAACTGCTCACATGTATAGGATTATACATGATTATTAATTTCTCAAATGATGATGGTATGCTATTATATGTTACATTTTTACTGAATTAATATAAAATGTTATGGAAATGTATGGTGGGATCCGGTGTGGCCGAGGTGGTACTGGTACCGTGATCGTCTTTTGTTTGTTGTATGTATAAGATGAAATTTGATGTGGCCGAGGTGGTATCGATGTCGTGATTTCCGTATGCTTGTTGCATTCATGCATTGATTATGTGCATTAGAGTTAGTTGTAGTCGCGGATTACACTTTGTGTCCAATGTGTTATCGGTATCGTGTGCTCCGGGACTACATTTAGAAATGGATATGCTTCGTGGCTGACGATTGGCACCGGTGTTGCGTAGTCTATACTCAACTGTGATATACATGCTAGATTAGGTAAACAGTCTTGGGTTTCACTTTTGTGGCCAATGTGCTACTGGTATCGTGTACCCGGGACTGTGATTGGAGATGGATTATACTTTATGGCTGAGGACTTGCTGGTATCATATAATTCATACTAATTGTATCATTATGAAGTCATGTAGCATATATATGGTTAGGTATCACACTCTATGCTACGAACCCTTGCCAACAAGGGTAAAGGTGTTGGATAACCCATTATGGTATTATTGATGTGCCTTTTTCGGAATGCCACACCCCTAGTTCAATGTGATTGTTACCAGAGGTGAGAACTTGTCAGGCATGGCTAATGATTGGTACCGATGCCATGACAGCCAGGAGGGGATTATCAGGGGTTTGTTGGATAACCCATGGATGCATATAGGGCCCGGTAGGATTCTATTCACAACTAAGGTTTGTATCCCTACGTAGTCGATGGCGGTTCCAAGATAAATGATACAACCTAATGTGCCATAGTAGCATTTACCAGACTTAGTTGTATTGTTAGGTGGATAATAAAATTATTGAATTGCATCACGAGCATCATGGACTATGTGTTTAATTTCTGCAATCATGCATCATAAATTATTACTGCGATTGTTATACTTGGATGTGCTTGAACCCCACCCCTCACTGAGTGAATTGGAAAGCTCACCCTATGCATACACCCTCTTTTTAGATGATGATGCAGGTATGGTCGTGCCCATGGCTAGTGATTCTTTATCCTCCGGAGATGAGTACGAAGTGAGCGACTGGTGGATGTCGATACGGAGGAGCATAGCTAGGACTGTGCTTGTGATTTCTGTACATACGCAACACCATGAGGTGTTTGGTGTATTTCTGGTGATTTTGATACTAGTATGTGGATGGTACATTTCTTTTAAACTTATTAGTTATACGTCATGGATAATTGTAAAAGGATAATTCAGTTATGGATAATTGTAAAAGGATAATTCGGTTATGAATAATATTTTATCACTAGATAATTTCCCTATTTTATTGATGATTCTGCTACTATACTCTGATTCCGCTGCTTTTGGTTGGTCTATGATGTGAGATTGTGAAATGTTAAGGTACTGCTATCAGAGATCCTGGTAGGTTTGTAAGATAGGTACGTGTCTTACTCACACCACAGGTATTCCAAATGGTAAGTTGGGTCTAGTGGAAGTAGGGTGTGATACTTAGAATTCAGCACATGATTGCTATAACATGTACAGTTCTTCAATATTAAACACTACAAAAAATAAGTCAAACAACCACTCACCTCGTCTACAAACCAGATGGGTGAAATCCCAAGTTGTAAACCCACTGTCAAACCCTGCTAGGCCTCACCATTTTGTGATTCTCTATCTTAGGTACAAGGGTAAATGGGAGTCAATGGGTGTCAAAAACACCGAAGGAGGACCACAAGGTCTACCTTAGAAGATACAAGAATAATCCATTTTGACAGTTCAGAATAGTTTACCTGAAACAAGGTTAAGTCACCTTTCCGGTGGCTTGGGCAGAAGCACCCTAAGTGCTCCTGCTTCACTAGAAACATCCCACCGGATTCACCTTATGTGTTTTCGGTGATGATTCCGGTGGTAAATCCAAAATTGCACCACCTTTTTGGGGATGTGCCAGCTCAAGCCCGATCACCGGGATTTGTTCAGTGGAGGTTGTTGGGGGTCTTCTTACCATTCATTTAAGCCAAAAAAATCACATTTCCACCGATCCATTTGGGAGACAAGGTGATCAACGATTGAAACACTAACTCCCTTTTTGGTAAAAAAAGTTATCAGAGCTCGATCGACTTGGTTTGAGCTTGAAAAACACATGGGAGAGCGTAATGCACACTATCCCAGCCTTTGAGAAGCACTAGGGCCAAGGCTCACCCATCCAACCCAACAATTCCCTAGCTTGCTCAAATTCAAAAACCCAAAAATGAAGGGAAAGAGGGTTTTGGGGAAGGTAGCACCTACCTTTGGTGGCAACCGACAAGTACGCGAGTAGTCAAAAGCTCCCCCACTTTCTCCTCATTGTTCTCCTACTTCTTCTTCTCCTTCTTCCTTTTTCCCCTTATCTCTCCCTCTCCCACGTTGGTTTTCAGGTGAGAAGTGAGAAATTACTCACTTCTTTCCTTTTATAGTGCAAGGCCTTAAGGCCTATTTGGTTGGGCACCTATTTGAGACTTAAGTGGGTTAAGTCGTCAACCAAAACACGTGGGTCCACCTCCTTGGACTCATATGGTGTACAAGTCATGGGAAAGGGCGTAAGTAGTGTGAGAGGTTAGTTAGAGCTAGCAAAGACACAAGTAGTGGGACCGATGGGCATCAAAGCCATTTCAACTCATAAGTGCCACCGGATTGAGGTCACCGGATTCAACTCTGCTATTTTTGATGGCCAAGTTAGTGATGTGCCTTGACAACCTTCTGTCCACTTTTGGCCATTCAGTAGGGGGTTGCCCTAGGATGCATGCATGGTCTTCCCAGCAATTTCAACTGTGTTTGGACTCAAGCGCGGGGTACCAACTCACTTACCATCTAGGGTTGGAAGGTTTGAATCCCCTCCAGCATGACAGGCATGTAATGCACAGATAAGTAGGGTCATTCCTCTCTCTGTGGTAGTGGGTTGTTACAAGCCAGAACCCGTTGGCACTCTCTCTACCTCTAGCCCGAGACCTATCACAAAAGTTCAAATTTTACTGGGTCAGGGCACACATGTAACACCATTATGTTAGGCACACCAACATGTATTGTTGTTAGAGTCTGTAGATGAATTGCATTGTGATCCTGTCATTGAGCATAACATTCATAAGTTTTGATTTGTCTTTTATAGAAGATCAGATGAAGCTCAAGACTAATAGTCTATATATGGAGTAAATTTTGTAATTCCCTAAGAATCAGGTCAATCCGAGTCCAGACAAGAAAGTTAAAATCTCACTGCAATTGTCGTGTATAGTGCCAGAAGCCTATTTTTGCCCAAAATGTGAACTTATGAGATTTTTGAGGTTTCCTCCACTTAATAGTTTGTGAAATCTCAAAATATAATAAATTGTAATATTTGAATACTCTTTCCAATGGCATTGGAATCAGATCAATTTGATATAGATTACAGAATTATGGTGGTGCCTGTTTCTTCCCAAAATGTGAATGTATGTGTTTTCTAAGGTGTCCTCCACTTGAAGTTTGTGAAATCTCAAATCTAAATAAATTACAATATTTTCATACTCTTTCCAATAGCATAGGAATAAGATCAATCTGACATACATAATAGAATTATGGCGGTTTTAGTAAAAGTGCATAGCTTCCAAATTCGACGACGAAAGAGAGGGCATGTAAGTCGTTTCCTTTTAAGTTGGTTTGTATTTATAAAAGGGAAAGAGAGGGCATATGAAAATAAGTGAGAAAACCCAAAGAAAAAAAAAAAGAATAGAGCCTCCAAGTATAACCATAGAAGATTATCTTCAAACCTAACATCGATTTGTGTCATTGGAAGGACTCTTCAAGAGCTTTAAGGATCATCAAAAGTTATGGTTGAGATATAAGAGTGAGGAAAAACTTAGAAAGAGATCAAGATTTTACGAGAAGAAAGTAAGAGAAAGAGATGATGAAGAGGGAAAAGAAGATCGTTATTAATTGGATTGAATCGGCTCCAGAAGTTATGTTGTGTGTCCAATTAAAAAATGTCTCATGGTTTGTTTACTAGGATTGCATGATCCTTTCTCTATAATTATCTTCTTCTTATTAGAAGATTTCCCATCGTTTTCAGGAAGGTAATCCTATTACAGAATCATTGAAAACAAATGCAGCTAAGTCAGATTATCTTTTTTTGTTGTTTCTCTCCCTTCGTATTTATAATATGAAATAACATGGCATTCTATGGATAGATCTTGTTTTAGGTTTTATAGGTTATTATATTTTTTGAGGTTAGGATTCTTCCTGTCGATTAAAAAGTGTCACAGGTGGGTGTCATTTCCCGTTATGAGTGTATTCGTCTGGGAATGCCAGTTATTTTATTTTCTTTATCTTTGACATATATTATGATCTATTAGCAAAAAAAAAATAATAAAGCCTCCAACAGTTACCCAGTAATTTAGGTGATCATTAAAAAAATCTCATATAATGTATGCAATTGTAGGCTAGGTGTTTGTTATATTGCCTGAGTTACTACTTATAAACTATTGGGTGATTTATATTTCTTGTGAGCATATAATTGAGGCATTTATTATATGTCCATTAGTGTCATAATCTTGAGCTATTAAATGGATGCTTGACAATTGGGGTCGGTTGCTCACATGAAGCCGTGCTACATAAATTTAGAGATTAGTGCTTTTGTGTCGTGGTTGCGAGAAAAACCTGTATTATGCATTATACTAGGGGAGGATTTGGTAGCTCAAATGATTATTTACATAGTGGATGTAAGCACCATGTCGAACCACGTATTCTCTAGTCTTGTAGTGTGTACAATTACTTTGCATGTTATATTATATATCGTAGGATGCTTTGTGGAGAATAGGATATGAGTATGCATAGTTGTGTCATTGAGTGTCAGTGACACTAACGAGTTGAGGACATAAGCAAGTTGGGTTAGAATTTTCGAACATCAATGATTCAACCCCTGTAGACACCCAATTTTATCACCCTCCTTTGGCTACGATGAGATGCAGATCTTGGACACAACTTCTGACTTCCGATCAACAGAGATAATGATTGACTAAGAAAACCTGGAAATATCCCCTACCTAAAAACCTTAGAAACCCCATGCGGGAAAGAAGAGGGTCCAATTTTGACTATTTATACATGAAAGAATCCAGTCAAGATGACCATATAGATGGATAGCACTCGCAAATACGATTCCGAAGATATATGGAATGTAAAAATCGGACTGTCAGATCTCCTGTAATCGTCCCTAGAAAATTATATTTTCCCGTACATATGCCGCACACAATGGCAAGCCTACTGGAAACATGGAAAAATCCCCTACTGACCCAAATACCCCAAAAATTCATCCCCTACCTACCCAAATACCCTAAATTCATCCCCTACCTAAAAACCCTAAAAACCCCACACGGGAGAGAAGAGGGTCCAATTTTGACTTTTTATATATGGAGGAATCTGTTCCAGATGACCGTACCAATGGATAGTGCTCAGAAATACTTCAACGATATATGGCACATCAAAATTAGACTGTCGGATCTCCCGTGATCGTCACTAGAAAAATCAGTGATCTTGTGCATGCGTAGGCCAGCCCATATGCATGCTACGCGCTCTGGCCAATAGACCAGCCCACACGCATGCTGCGCGTTGGCTGCTGCCTAGCCCCTGCTTGTTGCCCAGCTAGCCTTACCTTGACCCTGCCTATTGCCTAGTTAGCCCTGCCACACCCGTGCTACGGGCACTGGCCAGGAAGCCAGCCTGTACAGCCTCGTGCACGCACCCCCGCATGACCCAGCATGTGCCCCCACACAACGCAACCTGCGCCCCCCCACAACGCAACCTGTATGCCCTCTAGCTGTAGCCCGCCCTTGTGCCTACTGTTCCCAGCCTATGCCCTTGCTACTACCTATGCCCATGTGCGTGATGCCCTGTGCCCTATATGCTGCACACGTAACTTGCCCCACGTGCCATGTGCTGGACACCAATGCCACTGCCTGCACACTTATGCCACTGCCAGCACACTTATGCCATTGCCCGCTTGCCATGTGCTGCACACCTATTCCATTGCCTGCACACCTTGTACACATTACCTGCCCTCCCGTGCTGGCCTAGCCCCATGCACTTTGGCCCAATCTCGTGCACCGCCGTCAATGGCCGGGATTGGTATCCACCAGCCCGGTGGGTGAAGAGATTTTCCCTCCACCCACTTGAGACCAATAACCCACCTTTTAAATAAGAATTCTCTCCCAGAAAACCCCTTTTACCCATTGGATAAAAGCCCTCTTCACCCATTTTAGTCCAAGAACCCATTTTACCCATTGGATGAAAGCCATCTTCACCCACTTTAGTCCAAAAACCCTCTTTTGTCCATTGGTTAAAAATTCTCCCTCCTTCCCATTGGCTCAAAAATCCTATAAATACCCCTCCCTCCTTTGGATTTTACACACTAAACAACCCTATCTCACTCTATAGTAGTGAAACCCTCTCTCCTCCTCCCCTCGCCATTTTGATTTTCTTCGGGTCTTCGGAGCAATCTTCGTCAAGATTCGAAATCTTATTTGGATCTTCGAAGTGTTCTTCAGGACTTTGAAGATCTTCAATCCAAATCTTTAGCCTAATCCAGTTTTTACCAAAAGTAGTATGTTCTTAGCCTCCCCGCTTTGAGTGTTCTTGTTTTTTACCATAAATACAAATCCTTCCCCCCTTGAGGTTCTTCGGGTCTATGAAGAGATCTTTGTCAAGATCCAAAGTTCTGTTCGGATCTTCAAAGTATTCTTCAGGGCTTTGGGGATCTTCAATCCATTTTTAGGTCAATCCATTTCTTTCCAAAAATAGCAGTTCCTACTAGAAGCTTTGTCCGAGTGCCCCTGGAATCTTTCCAAAAATAGTCATTCCCAACGGAAGCTCTACCGAAGTGCCATCTCAGCCTAGTCCTCCCCTAGCCTATCCCTAGCGGAAGCTCTTCCGGAGTGCCACCTCATCCTAAGCTCGGAAATAGACTTCCCAAGTCGAAGCTCTGTCTGAATCCAAATCCTGAAATAGCCTTCCATAGCCGAAGCTCTATCCGAATCCAAATCCAAATCCAAAAGTAACCATTCCTAGCTGGAACCCTGTCTGAATATCATCACAATCAACATCTCTCAAGAAAGAAAGTTGGAGGTCAAGACCATCTTCCCTTCAGTTAAGAGGATCCAAAATACAGTCTGAGCCGGTACTAATCAGGGGCCCACCCTTCTTGACCCAAAACAGGGGTTAAGTTCAGGTACAGTTTCTCGACCAACTTGTCATCATGTAGACTTTATATAGACCTTGTTTTAGTATATATAATAGTTTAAATTTAGTGAATGTATATATGTGTGATAACTTAGTTATGCATGTGGAATAGTAGTAATTGTGGAAAATGTTCGTTCCTAAGCATCTAGTAGGAAGACTGGTCGAACCGGATAGATTGAGTGCCTAACACCTTCCCAATTCTATAACCTGACACTTACCCTAAATCTTTGGACTAGAAAAAATTTCGGGCCCTTTTCTCAGGAATTGGGCCCACCCCAGGGTTCTAGGCCCATAACCCTAGGTGGCGACTCCAAGCCCCCATTTTTATGATCCTAATCCCCGTATTGGACCATCATCAAACCCCCGTCCCAAATGATAAATTTTACACTCTTGCCAAGTAGGCCCCTACGTATCTCCAAGCGGCAATATGGCAGTGCGGGGCCTGTAGGATAAGCACACACGATGCACACCCCTTCCTCACATGAAAGAGAAAGAGAGGAGAGAGGACGGGATGCAAGTCCTTCCCCCCTAAAAGGGAAGAGAGACGTCTCATCGTCTCCGGCCGCTACCCTCACAACCCCCAACTAAGCATCTGGAACAAAAAATTGGTGTCAGAGACTTGGTGTTAATTATTAGATTAATAACTTTGGTTTATCTGATGAATGAACTTATATGGGATCAGAGTATGACAAAGAGGTTGAATTAAAGGGAGAGCTAAATTCATAATTTAAAAAATAGATGTCTAAAAGAAGAAAGAACAAGAAGACATTTAAAAATCTAAGAAACACAGTTTCTTCATGAACTTGTAATGATCAGTGAAATAGTCCAAGATCATTGCTAAAGCATTAAAATCCCAAAACATTTCAAAAAATGAAAAATATTGTAAATATGAAAAAGAGAGAGAAAACTTGAGAGTGCAAGTAGCCTATATTGTTCACATGAAAAATCTTGATCCCTGTTTCAATTATGTAGACAATCATATCATGGTTGCACTCTTATATTTTCAATATTACAAATTCTTTAATTTTTTTTGACACCAAAATTGCTTATTTTTCTAAGTGGCAAAATAAATCATTGAAAATTTTAAGACTGCTGAGAGGTTATATGGATATATTTGAAATGCCACAACATTGACTTTCAGAATAAAAGTTAACAAATTTATTCATTCCACTTAGACAATATAAAACTTTATCTTTATTTTCACATTTTTAAAAGTCAAATATAAATTGAAGAGATGGTTATAATCTGATATACTATTTTTTATATATTTTCAAGACTAATTTATGGGGCTTTTCTTTAAGTCCATTAACTTGGTTCCATATCCAATGATGGATTAAATCTTTTTACTCATGTTTTAAAGTGGGGTTAGTTATGAAATGACAGACTACCAATGCATCATGGTAGTAGTTTAAATACATCTATTGCAATAATTGAATGTTAATTGCTATGACTCACTTGATTGATACATTAAATTCAATTTGAATCTCGATGGACTTATTTATTTTCATAAATTCTAGATTGGGTGTATAATGAGTTTACAAATTCAATTGATAAATTATAGTTATTTATAAATATTTAGAAAATACATTTTTTTCATAAAATATAAATACCTAATTATTACCATACAAAAAGAAAAGGTAAATAAAGAAGAAAATGTTCACATATACATAAATTTTGAGCAAATTGAACTCGTTGGGGGAAAAATGATTTTAAATGCATAAAACCACATAAAAATCAAATAAAATTCATAATTAGTACTATTATAACAACAAATAAGATGATTTCAATAAATAAAATTTAAATTAGACATTTTGAAAACTCGATTTGGAATCCGAATAATTAAGAGGTGGCACTTTTAATAAGGAATGGTCTGATTGAAATGGAGGTATAATGTATTATAGGAAAATGATTAATATTAATATTTAAAAGAAGAAATAATATAAGAGGAAGAAATCTCCATGCTTAGGACTATAATTAGATTCTAATATCAGCTCGATATCTTCTTAAACAGATAAAGTGATATCTAAAATAGAAATTTAGATATTTAAGCATACTGAATTTTCTTTACTTAGGATAAGTTATTTTCCTACACAACATATCAAAAACTTACCTAAAATATAGATATCAACTCCTAAAAATAATGTAGGAACTTCTCTATATTGTTGTATCTAATGAGAAGATATACTTGAGGTATTAGATTTATACAACTAATTATAATTCAGTAATTTACTTACCTATTGTTCGAAAATTAGAATGGACCATTTATTGATTTTATAGTAGCTAATATTACAATGAACACACAATCAAAATATGATGAAACATAAATGATATGATGAGGTTCATACAAGAACACTCACACTAAATGCCACATTAAATACTTATTTGTTTACAAATTTGGTTTCACTAATAAGCACTACACAAAACCTTTTCATATCTTGCATTGGTTAACTCAAAAAATCAAATCAAATCAAATATATTTGAAATTTTAGTAAAATATAGTTTAATTTCATTTCAACAGAATCAAATAATGCCTAAAAAAAACTTAGGGATCTAAAGTAATATAATAGTTCATTTACATATGGAAAGTTAGGTGTCCAATTGACAATGCTTACCTTTTTTTTTTTCTTTTTTCCTTTCAATAAATCTTAGCAATACTATCTTAACTTCTTAAAGAAGCAAATCGACCCTTCCTTGCAATAATCCAATAATTTGTTGCTTTATTTATTGATAACTCATTGATTTGGCTATTCAATTGGTAACTCTTATTAGAAATAGTTTAATTTCTTAGAAAACGAATAAAAACATATTAAGTTATTAGGTTTATATAGAAAATTTTAATCTAGTTGTTATTATCCCTAAGGGAGTAATGGAGTTGGCAAGGGATTTTCGCCTTAGGAAGTGTGTGCTTCTGAGTTCAACTCTTTTTACACCCTTGGGGCCACTTACACAGATGTGTATTGCTCTTCACTGACTTCAGTTAAAGTTTTAAATGGTCCCCACTTTCTCATTCCATACCACCATGACCTAGTCCATGTAGGCCCATGGGACTAGTTAAGCCGAAGGCCTATATACCAGTTGTTAGCAAAAAGGAAAAAAAAATTTATTAACCATAGTATTTTGATGCAAAATATCAATCATTTTTTTTTTTTTGTAATAATATCATTCTTATGGGTGTAATTGAACTCTTTTGACATGGTCTTCCACTCAAAAGTCCATGCTCATGAGGCATTATATTCATAGATGTATGTATTAATTCAAATTGATTCAGCTCCAATATCCAATATTATTTTTAGGTATCGAGATCAGTTTAGGCCAAGTCCAATCTAGATTTCTTGATACATCTGATCAGTTACTGATACCTCAAACCATGAATTGGGGACACGTAATATGCTTTATATTTTTTTTTTAATAAAAGAAAATTTATTAAGAAGATAAAATTGGTACAAGATTGTTCGAAATAAAAGAATTAAGTTTTTCTACTCTAGCATGTTTAGCTATGTTATGAGCTATGCCTATTCGATCCATACTCTGTTTAATAATAAACACTTTAGTTAAAATTTAAGAATAGGCTTATATCCAAGAGAAAGGCTTCTTCTATTCCTTTACTTGTCTAGTTAGTTAAAGCCTGACAGCCAGTCCATAGAACAACAGACGTAACTCCAGATTCTCATATTTTTCGAAGTCCTTGGAGCATTCCCTTAGCTTCAGCTTCTTGTGCACTCCTTGTGTAACTAAAATCCATAGAAATAGCAACAAAAAAATTTTCCACAAGGGTAATCAAGGTCCACCCTACTTCATATGTTTTTTTTAACAAAACTTCAATCACATATAACAGTATATGTACCAAGGTCAAGCAACTCATAGTATTCAGTGAGGCGTAAAGATTGTGGAATGAAGGGTGAAGAAAAAAGAAGGCTGAAAAAATTTAGATCAGTAATCTATTTATCAACTATTCTTTTTATAATCAAAGAAGGATTTAGATAGCATACAGATCTTAAATAATGGTCCCCAACAATCTATTAGAAGTAATATGTTATGGAAAAAACAGAGAAAAAGAACATTAGATCTTTCTCTGGCATAAATGATGAAGAGACCAAGTTATCAAACAATTTGGAAGAAAATTTGCTTAGAGAAACTCAGTTCTAAATCCCAATAAAATTTCTACCCAGATTCTCTTTTAGAAAGACAAGAAAAAAGATGTCCGTCCACTTCTTTTTTGGAGCAAAAAAAACATTTTTCATCAATATTAAGAAAATGGCACAACTTATTTACACGCTCTCCCTTAGGCAGTTTTCACAGAAATAACTTAAACTTTGGGTGTGTTTTGAAATTTCATAGTATGGACCAAACACTAGAAGGACATCTTAGAGGGTATGTCATCAATAAATTTTCAGAGGTTATCAATACAAGATTGCAATGATATAAAATTTGTAGTTGTCTTAGTAGTTAAGATTCCATTCTTAGTAAAGGGGTAAAATAGAAAATCATCTTGAGGAGACAAGGATAATGGAAGTTTACAAATAAGAATAGAAATATAATGAGGAAAAATTCTAGTTCCTTCCAATATAATTAGAGGAAAATTCTAGTTCCTTCCAATAATCAAGTCCACTACCTTCTCCAAAGATAGAGTAAGGTTCATCGTGCTTTTAATATACATCGGAGCCTATTAAAGTATCCAAGGGTCTTTCCATGACATTAGAATTTCCAGAACCCACTTTCTAAAAAACCAAGTTTGTAAGATTTGAGATAATATGGGAAATATTATTCCACACCCAAGAGCTCTTCTTGAATCTAGAGCCGAAGTTAAGAGGTTGGAATTAGGAAAGTATCTGGCATTAAGAACCTGACACCATAAGGAAGTAGAGTTATTTAAATTACCATCCAAAATGGAGTAATAAAGGTTGATTATGGACAACTTTTAATCTAAACCCCAACCACCCCCTTACTTTAAAGGGTTACAAATATCAAAATAAGAAATTAGAGGGGTTTCTTGCGTTCTTTAGACTCTCCTCGTCAAAATCAACCATTTATAGCATCTAGTTTGGAACAGACGATTTTTGAGAACAATAAAAAAGACATAAGGTATGTTGGCATGATCAAACCACCAGTATGGACCCACCAAATCCTCCACCCCTTATCTCACCTATCCAAAATCCAGACTCAATGGAATCTTTTCCCCTTTTGTGCAAAGCCGATTCTTGGGATAAACCCTCCCTCCCATTCCGAGCACTAAACTAGAAGAAACCGAGATTACTACTGTAATAAAATCTCACTCGATTGACATAGGATGATTAAGCATCCAATCTTGCCACACACATAACACAAAATTCAATTAGAAGAAATCATATCCAATGTAGTATTATCGCACTCTACCCACAACTACTGGATTCCCATCCCTCTAGCGACACCCAATCCATGTACAAAAACTTTAGCCTCAAAATTGGTTCTATGACCAAGAAAATCCTCGTAGTATTAAATCACTCTTGCTTAATCATCTTGAAAAAATTTCACCAGCCTTTAACCTCTTTGGATACCAACCAAACATCCATCTACATTTAATTTAATCCAATTCCCAGGAGGACGGCACCAAAAAATCTCCAAGGTAATTGGAGATTTACGCGAGGTAAGATGAATTCCTAGTCTTCTTACACACAATAGATCCACAAAAGTCATAACTAAACCATGTAATTTTGGAGATAATTTGCAAATCTCTCTCAACACTAGCTTGAAAAGAAGGTCATGCCCCCTGCCCCTTAAGATTTTCTCACAATCCTCTCCAGACATGAAGTAAGGAAGTAATATCAAACCCGCATACCAAGCACCCTTTAAAGATATATTATTTGCCTTTTGTGTCTACCATATAGATAGCTCTAGAAAAGAGGACTGAGATTGCCACGAGACTCCGAAAACAATTCATGAAACAGTTTCAAATAGTTTTTGTTCCAAGAAAACATGAGCTAACGACTATGTAGCTTCATGGCACAACTCACACTCAGAATGTAGCGGGACCCCTTACTTTGAAAGATATCATCTATCAAGAGTTTACATAGAATCCATTTTCATCCAGAAATAGAGTCCACCTTACCAGCCGTAGAGGGGAGCTTCCCTTTCCATACCTACATGCGATTTTTTATTTTGTCGATCAAAGGAAGCAAATAATCCCTCCTCCCTCTACCTTTAAAAATTTCTACCCCCAGGTATTGAGTAGGAAAATTACAAGATGGAACAGCCAATATCTTTGAAAATATGTTTCCTTCTAAAAGCAACAATATTGCCAAAAAACATTTTTCTCTTATCAAGATTGATGTGTTGCCTAGAAAATTCTTGTTATAGAGACGAAAAGGATTTTAAGTGCCTTACATACCTAATAGATGCATTCATGAATATGAAGACATCATCAACAAATAAGAGGTGAGTACGAACCTAGACACCGCACTGACTTGAAAGAGCATTTTTTCTTCATCCAACATGTGCTTCAAAACCCTACAAAGAACCTCTTTAGCCAAAATATATAGGATAGGGGAGACAGGATTACCCTAACAGTGGCCTCGTTGGATGCTACCAAATCCCATCAGCCCATCATTCAAAATCACGTTAATTCTTGACGTAGACAAAATCTGATGCACCCAAGAAATCTATTTGGTGCTGAAACTAAATTCCATTAGGACAAAAAATAAAAAAATTCTAGGATAACGAATCCTAAGCTTTCTACACATCAAGCTTAATCATATCGTTACTCCTCAAGTTGATAAGTGCATAAGATTAGTAACCTTCGAATCCATACTAATATTTGATAAAATCACTTTTCCTTTTTGAAAAGCACTTTGCTCATCAAACACCAACAAGAAAAGTAATACCAATAATCTCATTACCAAAATTTCGAAAAGGGATTTGCAGAAAAAATTTCCCTTGCAAATGGATCTGAACTTGTCCAAAGACAAGGCATCCTCCACCTTTGAAATTAAGGTAATGAAATTATTATTAATTCCCTTTGGGAGTTTACCAGAACTAGAGAAAGATTTCATTGCCTTGCAAGAATCCACTTCAACAATATCCCATCACTTCCCAAAAAATGCACCAGAGAAGTCATCCGGACCTAGAGAACTATAAGGGTCTAAGTCCCAAACTGCCCACTAGATCTCATCATTAGTCGGAATGGCCTCCAATCCTAGAATGTCCACATCATTAATAATTTGCAAAATGCATGAGAGCAGCTCCGGATGATCAACCGATGGAACCTCCTTATAAAAATATTCACAACACTGTAATACATAAGCCAGCGTGATCATCGGTAACTAACCCTTCCTTCTTTAAGGACCGGATATTTCTTTTGGCATGTTTTACTTTCATTGACAGAGAAAAAAATTTTGAGTTCCTATCTCCGCTTGGAATCCACCTAATTTTGGACTTCTTTGGCCTAAGTTTTTCATGGTTTTTTACCGCCTTTAGGAAAGCAGTCTTGGCATCCGCTCTTGATCAAACAACTCCTCATCCATTCCCACACCTCAATCAATGCTTGGATGGACTCCAATTGAGTCTTAGCATTCTCCTAGGCCATATAGAAATTAGATTCCAATTGAGTCTTAGCATTCTCCTAGGCCGTATAGAAATTAAATACCAATCGAGAAGGATAGATTTCAGACGCTCCAACTTCTAACCAGAAAAAAGGGGGCTCCCCTAACCTCCACTGTAACGCCCTAGCCCCATTAACCTTGGCACAATATTGTCCTCTTTGGCCCATAGGTCTCAAGACTTTAAAACGAGTTGTGCCATGTTAAGGAGGGTAGAGGTTATTAACTAGCCCAATATTCTTTCCTTAGGCGATGTGGGACTGAAGTTTGCACAACCTCACCGATCTCCCAAACCCCTTAGTACTTGCCGTATTCTTGGTGGTGACACATCACCAATCTCCCAAGTGAATCTGGTACTAGCTGTATTTTTGTATGACATTCCAAGACTCCTTCATCTCTTGAGAGAAACCATCATTTTTCATCCAAAACTTGTGCAAATGAAAAGGGCAACTTTTGGCTTCAACAAAGCTTCCAAGATAACCAAGAGAGGAGCATGGTCAAAAGATATACTTGGTAACTACCTCTACAAACAATCATGAAAGTAGGATATCCAGTTCTCATTGCAAAAACTCCTAACACCGTTGAAACATTCTCCTGCCTCCTATTGTTTGATCATGTGAACTTCTTTTCCTAAGATGGAGCCTCCATTACAGACCATGCATCTACCATATCCCTAAAATCTGCTGTAAAACCAAGATTACATTTGTCAAGACCCCTTTTCTCATGAGATGCAAGGGTGGCATTAAAATTTCCAACAATCCATGGAGTTGAAACATTAGGAAGAGTTGCCTAATCCATCTAAAGATCTTGACAAACAACTCGAAAACAATTGGAATGCACCGAAGTAGTTAATATACCTTTACCCACTAGGATTCAGAAATTACTTTAGGATGACTCAAGTGAAGCTTCCACATCACTCAAGAGTTTGGAACCTTATCCCTCTACATATTGACAATCAAATCAGCACCAAAACCCCTTTTATTGAAGAAAAGAGTTGGAAAGCTGAAGACCATGACCATCGGCGTAGCAAGACACACAACATCTGTGTTATTTTCCCTCAACAATATATTCAAGTCCATCTTAGTAGCAGCCTTGCTTATCGAAGATTCCAAGTCAGGAAATGGTTGTTGATTGCGCTCATTAATGCTGGAATTCTTCCATGGCTAACCCTCAATGGTGCTTGCTCATTGACGATTCAAAGTTTGAAATGGGATTCTTAATTGTTTCAAAATGTTGCAAAAATGAAAATTCTTGCCCGGAAGCAGTATTCTATCAACACCCAGCTGCACTAGCAGCTGCCATTGGAGACAACATGGTCCTTGTATCCCACTACCGGATAGGATAGCCAGAACGGTGTTGTGGTCGTAGTTTCAAGAACCAGGAATCAGATCGTCTATCATCCTATTTTTTTATTAGAAAGAAGAAAATAAATTAAAGTAAAGAGTTAAATAAATTGTCATCCAGGTTAGACATAGACATAGACATAGAAGTTTTGTTACCCATAGCATTGTAAGCTAATTTGGAAAAAAAAAAAACCACCTCATTCCTAGGCCTGACCTAAAAAGAACGGCTAGAGAGAGTACTATAGGCATCTAGCAAGAGGAGAACTATGCTCTAAGGCCATGAGGTGGTTATAAGGTAAAAAAAAATGAGGTGTTGTAACTCTTCAGAAATGCTCCAAGCTTCCTTGGTACTCCATCCTTTCAATTGCGATTGCTGCACTCTAAGTAGGAGACCCCTGGTGCATGCTTTAATAGATTTCCTATCATCAGGTAATCAATTGTGAATGAGATACATTTTTCTTTATAGAAATAAAAAATTTTTCAACCAGAGATATTAAGACCTGGATTAGAAAATAGTTGCAGAAACCATAATAACAAAATCTAGATTTGCGAAAGTAATTGACAAATGTTTAGGTATAGAGTTTGGTACCTGTGGCAATGGAGTTATGATGACTTTAGATTGAAGACAGTTAATTCACCATAATGCAGGGGAAAGGATTTTGTGAGGATTTGGTTTTCAGTTTTAAAAATAATGTGATTCCTATGAGTCTAATATGGTCAATACATGTCACACCCCAGCTTCACTTACCTAAAGGCCGGTGACTTGGACATGATCTCATATCCAACAATCCAACCAGGATCTTCGATGTAGTACATTAAGATCACAAGCTATGAAATGAACTAAAATCCACAAGACAGTATGATAATTACAATTGGTGAACTTCTATTGATATTTAATATATGTGTATCTATATATATATATATAATTAATAATGTTCAATCTTCCTAATCATACTTACAAGTAACAACCCATCAGGTTTACAACCATTATATATAAAAAAGAATCAAAAGGAGTAAATGTTAACATCATCTTCAAGATGCATCGTAGGTACAATCCTCAATACATATCCTGGTTCATGCTCAACCAACTCCTCTCCATAAAGAGCTGGAGTCTCCACATCAGCCTTTGAAGGACTACTTGGGTCACCATCTAAAAAGCATACAACAAATGGGGTGAGCTTCCACGAAGCCCAGTGAGGATTGGACATGCAAGCAAGCACAAACAAGTATGACTAAAACAACAATGCTCAACAATATTAAATGAATGCAATGATATGAGCCTGGTTATTATCTCACAAGCCTAATCAACAGACCTAAGTCCATAAGGGGTCTTAGTGCTATTGCAACGTAGGTGGTATCTCTGGTCCCAAAATTTTTCCATTGGTCACTCACTGAGACAACTTAGTTGTAAGTTAGGAGCATACTGCTCCCTACATGTATACTTCAGTACCCGGTAAGCCCCTCTTAATAATACCAAGTAAACCACAACACTGAAAACTACCTTGGAAATGATGGCTTTGTCATGACACAAGAAACAACCTCCGCCACGTTGGATGGCTGAGATTAGCCAATACCTAACCCCTATTGGCAAGGAGTTGTAGCACCCACAGGTTGTTTTTCTAGCCCGATTTAATCTCTCATGAATAATATCACATCATAACAACAAGGTGATCATGATTGGAATGCAGTACTAGAAACTACCTCGGCCACACTGCATCCCATCCAACAACACCAACCACAATCTCTCACAATTCACCAACACCAACACTAGCACTAACTTTCAACAATTCATCAATACCAAAATTTCACATTACACACCAATATGCGCATTCAAATTCTCAAATAGTAATAGGGTTCATAATGCACATTTTAGTCATGACTTTCAAATAAATCATAATACCCGCTCACCTTTTGTCCCTTCTAGTTGTGTACAATAGATGACTCTGTGCCATGTAGTCTCACTGCTTGATGGCACTATCCATTGTAACACATAGGGTATTTTTAGGTCAATGATCAAGCATGGAGAAGGTCTTCCTATAATTCAATTGACCATTCAAAAAGAAGGTCAATATAGGGTTTTAGATAGTCCACCGATGGATGCTCACTGGTTGGCGTTAACCCACCAATGAGCCCACCGGCTGATGGATCTAAGGGTTCTTACAAAGGGGTAAACAAATACATGATGTCCACCGGTGGATGTTCACCAGCTGATGGTGATCCACCAATGGGCATCAGCCGATGGAGCCAAATCCGAGACTTCTTGATCAAAATTTTCTCCTTAGGTCATGGGGGTATTTTTTAGTGACAGTTTATGTCTCAAATTCCCTATGTGGTGATGATCCTACTCATACCTTATGGTTTATCCACTTTAGTTTAGTTTACAAGTTAGGTTTAGAGTCTTAGGTTTAGTTTTCATGTATGTAGCACTTGCATACACTAATTATTTTAGGAATGGTGTAAATAGTAGTTTAGATTGCATAAATTTTAGGAATTTGGCCATTTCTATTACACTCGTGCCCTAATCCAGTCTAATTTGAAAATTTTGTGATAGGCCTTAGATTGGAGATCGGAAGTATGACTAGGTTTTGGCTCGTAGTTGCGCACTGCTGAAGGGGTAGGGATGACCCCCCATGTTCGTGCATCGCATGCCTATCTAACTGGAGGGGATTTATACATTCTGATCCTAGACGGTAAGTGACCCAACTCCCCACACTTGATTTTTGGCACGCATCAATATTATCGAAAAGCCTTGAGTATGTCCAAGGGTAACCACCCGTGCGAGACCAACCCTGGGACAGCAAGTTGTCAAGACAACAAGCTGTCTTGACCACCAAAAACAAGCCACCGAAAGTAGCCTAGGTTTGGATCTGGTGCCTGTTTTTGGTGGGTTGACAGGCTGCTATCAAGATTTCGATGCCCGTGGTTCCCTCCACTCGCATCGTAAATGACTCCGGATGATCCCAAATCATCCTCCACACCTTCCTCATGATGTGGAAACTTTATGGACCTAAATGTGTGGGTCCTCATGCCCTGAAATTCATTTTAACCTGATTGGTTTAAAAGAGGTCCAAACCAAACAGACCCTAAGTCCCATTTAATTTATAATTTGGGAAATGAGGATTCATTTCCTCATTTCCCTTGTGCCCAACATAGGAGAGGAGATAAAGAGGAGAGGAAAGAAGAAGAAGAGGAAGGAGTAGGGGTTGGAGGCCTACCTTGGTGGGGGCTACCGCCATATTGCTGAAATCGCTGTCAGAGGTAAGTACAACCTCCCATACCACTCTCTCTCTTTATTTTGACATATGTAGGGCTAGGTATGGATGGAATCTTGATGTACAAACCATATTAGGATTGTAGGATGAGTGTTCTACCCTCCCAGTGTTGTTGTCAAGCTCAAACCAACCCTAGTGAGCTCTAGCAACATGCAATGCCAAAAGACTAACTAGGGTTTCGATTGTTCGATTGACGTATTGTAGACACCTAATTTTGTCACCCCCCGGCGATAATGACACAAGAAGAATTACATGTTGGACATTTTAGACTTGAAGAATTTTCGAGCTTAGAGTAGAAAATGACCATTTTTTTCCTATAAAATTACAAGAGAAAAAATTTTCAAAAATTAGAATTTGATATTGTGGATTATTGTTGTTTGTCCCCTCAAGTCGGACATTACACTTTGATGCGAGAACTATGCAAATCGACGCCCGATTCTCTCTTTCATTTTATGATCTGGGTCCCTACTTTTTACATATTTTTGTAAAGGTTCTCACTTGAGACCACAATCGTGTCTCATATCACTGGATAGTGCTCAGACTGAGCTTTCTAACGACATATTACACGTCGAATTCTGACTAACGGTTTGAAAGATATGACCCCTGAAAGTTGACTCCAAAGTTCGGTATCAGATTCTATTCCGAGCAACCAAAGAGTGCCACATGGCGCCCAAACCCCTTCGTCCAAAAGCAAACCTTTTTTGACAATTCTTTCTAATTTTTTAGTCCCACATAAAAAATAAGAGAGAATTGTCTCAAGTCCCAAGGCTATAAGTATAACCCTTCCTCTCTTCCGAAAGGGAGGAGAAAAAATTGAGAATTTGGAAGAGAGGATGGCTTCATCAAAGTTTTGGCTAACTTCTTCCCTCTAAAATTAAATATTCTCCAAGTCTAAAGGTTTAACACATTAATCCTTCCTTGAACGAGAGATCTAGTCCGGTTCGGTTCGATTTGGGGCTTGAAGCATAAGGGTTATCTCCCATTGTTTCTTGATTAAAGCCGGGTTTAAGGTATTTTTCTTCTTCTAATTGCAATTTAGAACTAGTTTATATAATTTAATAGATTAGGTCCTAATTTATTAATGATTGGTTCATCTAGATTAATTAGGTTTAATTAGTTTCAATTTGGTTTAATATCGTTTATTGGATGTAACCCGATTCAATTAGGTGTATTTAGGTCTTTTGGTTCAATTAAATATGATTTTTGTTTAATTGGTTTAATTATATTCATCTTAGTTTTATCCGGTTCAATTAGATGTAATTAGGTTCATTTAGACTTAATTATTTTTTTGGTTTGTTTTAATTTAAATTGATTTTGAATTTACATTTGGCTTTATGATTCTACTTAATTGTTAATTGTTTTATCCTTTAGATCTATGCCCTTGGATTAGGATCCAAGAACCCTAATCCTTTCTCCTTTTTCTTTATCTCTTCTTCCTTTCTTCTCCAACCACATCTTTTGCCATCGCTGACCCGTTTCCATCTTCTCAGCTCTTCCCAAACTTTCTTTCCCATTGTTTAATCCATAAACCTGCAACTACTTATTCTTCTCCTTCTTTTGTTCCTTGTTGCTGAATCCATAAACCTGCAACTACTTCTTCTTCTCCTTCTCTTCTGTTCCTTGTTGCTGAATCCATAAACCTGCAACTACTTTTTCTTCTCCTTCCCTTTTTCATGGCTGCCACCTCCCACTTCTTCTTCCAAACCTGCAACCCTTTTCCTCATTTTTCTTCTTCTTTTTCTTCTCTTCTCTTCTCTTTTACCATGGCCGAATCCTCTCCACCCCCTTCTCCTTCCTTTCTTTTTTCCTTAACCGAACCTGAACCCATCTTCTCCTCCTTTTTCTTTCAACTGAAACTCTCCGAACCTTCCTCCTCTCTTGTAACTTATTCCATCCCTTCCAGCAGCGACCATTCATCTACCTCCCATCTTCTTCTTCTTTTCCTTGTTGAACCCCAACTCTAGTTGCCAACTCTTCTTCTCCTCCCTCCTCTTCTTCTCCTTCTCTTCTCCATGGCCAAAACCTGCAACTTCTTCTCCTTCTCTCATTCTTCTTCTTCCCTTCTTTTTCCCTGCTGCTGCAACTGCTAACTAGTCCCACCGAACCTCCTTTCTCTTCTTTTTCCCTGCTGCTGCAACTGCTAACCAATCCCACTGAACTGAAACCTGCAACTTCTTTCTCTTCTTCTTGTTTTTTTTTTTTCTCTTCTTTTTCCTTGCTACTGCAACCGCTAACCAATCCCACCAAACCTCCTTTCTCTTCTCTTCTTCTACTTTTTCACTTCTTTTTCCCTGCTGCTGCAACTGCTAACCAGTAGCCACCGAACCTCCCTTCTCTTTCTTCTTATACTTCTTCTCCTTAACTGAGCCCAACCGCCCCACACAACTCCCTCTTCATCATTTGTTTTTTTTATGGCTCCATATCTTTTTTTTTTCTTTTCTCTCTCTCTGAATCAAAAACAGAACAATCCCTCTGCATTTTTTTGTTTTTCATCATCATAGTCTTAATTGTTCATTGTGGATTAAATAATTTTGATAAGTTAGTCGATTTTCTGTTTTCTTTTCTCTCTTAATAATAGTTTAGGACGTAGACTAGTATGGGCGTGGCTGGCCCCTCAAACCGGCCCATAGCATTAGGACGAATTTGGGGAATAAGTGTTATAATTTCTTATTTTTTAGGGCTTTTCACCCTCTTTCTTTAAGTGCAATAAAAAAAATCGGATCTTGTTTAAAATAGTGCAATTAGTATACTTGTATTCCAATTCATCCAAATTTCCCTTCTTTTAGCTTGTTTAGCTTTCTTTAATCATTTCATTTAGATTCTTTGATTAGTTTAATTACTTAAGCTCATATATCATTTTTCACTAGTGTTTTTCTTTATCGTAATTAGTTGTTTTAATTATTTAATGGGTTCAATTAATAAAACGTTTAGACTCTAACATAATATAGGTATAGCATAAAATAATCATTAGACATATTTAATTTAGAAGATAATTAGCATTGCATTTATTTAGTTAAAAGATTCTCTTCTCATTAGCTTAACTAGGGTTTTGAAAAATATTTAACTCATCTTAGATTAGCTTAAGGTAAACATAATTAGTGCAATTAGGTTTCATAATTAATTTAATTAAACTTTAGGTTTAGTTTTATCCTCCTGTACTAGATTAGGTAGATTAGTAAAAATGCATTCATTTAATGTAATTAATCCATTTTATTTTTTTTATAAATTAATTAGGTATCATTTAGTTTATAAATCTTTTTACCGATTAGATTAAGTAGGATTGCAATAATTTATTTCACTAACTACTAGGGATTGGGATTAATCATTTTAATTAATTCAATTTAGGATTTCATAAATTCATTAATCATCCATCTAGGTTAGGCTCACTTAATTGAGTTAATTTAATTTAGGGTTTTTAATTTTTTTATTTAGCATAATCATTTCATTATTTGCATCATAACCTAGCTAGCATAATTTAGACACTTGGTTTAGGATTTTCACATGTCATGCTTAGATACCTAATTTAGGGTTTTCAGTGACCTAGATTTAGGACTAGTTAGTAGGGTACAAACAAACTTTGATCAAACAAAAGAACACTAGCCTTAGGGTCAGACAGACTGGGTGCCTAACACCTTCCCAGTCTGTCACTTGACACTTGTCCAGAATCTTGGTGCAAACCAGCCTTATCCATCAGAGTCATTAGTCTATCTCCCTTGATTAGGGAAGACATTTATGGGTCCTAAACCCTTTCTAGGTCGTGACTCCCTTTTACTCATAACGTGTATCCCCCCCTTGGCATTTGATGACCAGGGGATACTATTTCATCTTATTAGGGTCGAACCCTAGCGTGTGTACGAGCGCTACGCGCCATATCGCGATCCAGGTAGAGGTCCATGATACCTACAGTGGCGACTCCACTTGGGATGTCAGACTCTTGATTGACCATTGTTTGTATAGCTTTGTTTATACCTTATTGTTTGTATGTTGACATGTTATTTTTCACTTTTCATCACTTGCATACACTTCTTGCATTGAGCACAACATGCCTTACCCTTATTCACCCCCATGGTGTAGCTCACATATATTTGGTCTGCCCCCAGTTACATCACACCCCTTGATACCGTGCCATTTGGGCCTAGAATACCGAACTTATCGGCGAGGGTGTTACCTTGCGTGCTTGAGGGAGATCACACACATTTAGGTGTGCCCAAAGAGACGCTATTAGTCAACACTTTGAGATCAATTTGCTCGAGTTATTCTCCTATTGGTATATCAAAGGGACCATATGCCTCTGATTCATTCCGTGTATACGGGTGATAGGTATATCGGTCTTGTCAAGGGTAGCCTTGCCAGTCCTAAACCTAGCCAACATGCATCATATACTTGGACATAGAACCAATGACTAGGATCAACACAACTAATGTACATTGATTGCGGTTCACGTTAGAACCTTTTGTAGTAATTTCTACCCATCTCAATCTACCATTCACCAACGGAAGAATTGGATTTACCATTAGTATTAAGGATGCTAGTGTTTTTAACTACACTAGTTGTTGGTTCGTACGATTGCACCGCATGATTGGCACCATGGCTATATGCCAACACCGTCAGTCCGATGTGATATACGTCTCAACCTGGTAAGGGTTTCACATAAGCTATCTTGATGTCAATGGGTAGGTTCAAATGTCTCCACCACACAGTTTTTGGTGATTTATTCAGTGTAGAGTAGCCTACATAAGTGTTCTTACAGGAACCACCTTTGCTTGATCCATCGCTTGAGAGTCTCTTCAACTTAGGCACACTTCTTTAAGTATGCCGCTAAGTTGATGCCACTCTCATTTGAGCTAACTCTTGTTTGGTCTGGTCATCCTTGTTTGCATATGTTTGGCTAGTCTTGTGTTCAAGTAGGAGAGTGTTATGTATTGCCATCTCACCATCTATATTTGTTTTTATTGGTACCAGTCAGTGCCGCCAACATCTTACCCCAATCAGCCTTTCTCGTTCATCTCACTTAGTTGGGATTGTCCTAGCAACCTCTCGGGACCATCATTCAGTGGTTCTCGATGGCAGGCATTCCTCCACAACCACCTTTAGATAACATGGATGCTCAAATGGCCAAGCTAGAGGAAATAATGGCCAACCTCACAGAGGTGGTGCGCACACATATGGCCGCACCAAGGGAAGAGGTTTTGGATCAACGGAGTACCCTCAAACTCCTAGGTTTGTTCCCCAACCTCCCTACCCGGCCAAGGATGCATATGACTTCTATGTCAATGCTCCTGCCACCAGGGCAGTTGAGGATCAAGAGAAAAAGGGAATTAAAGGATCAGGTCAACCGTTTGGAGCACATTATAAGGAATATGAAAGGGGCAGAAGACCAAATTTTTGATACTAAGGGGCTATGCTTTTTTCCCCAAGCAATCTTGCCAGAAAGGTTCAAGTGGACATGTGACAAGTTCGATGGAACCAGGGATCCCCGTACCCACTGGAAGTCTTTCATTGGACAGTTGGGGATAAAGAGGTTCACAGATGAAATGTTGGGACAAGCTTTTCAATTCTCTCTAACCGGTGCGGCTCACTATTGGCTTATGTCTTTAGACAAGGCATCCTCTCGCACTTGGGAGGACATTATGAGAGCTTTCACCAAATAGTATGGCTACAATACTGAAGTGGAATTAACAAGAAGAGAATTAAAAACGATAAGGCAAATACCGAATGAAGGGTTCACCGAGTATTTGAGGCGTTTCTGTGACAAAGCATCCATGATGAGGGATCGACCAACTAAGCGAGATCAGATTGCCATGATCATGAGGTCGGTGTGTGGTCCCTACAAGGATGTGTTGTTTGGCCAGGCAATATTGACATTTGATGGACTCATAATGGCAGCCCAGCAGGTCGAAGATGCCCTCGCCTAAGAAGAGCTCCCCAAGTACAGTAAACTTGCTAAGGAGGCTAGTAGTAACAAAAAACCTCCTACCTAACAGAGGAATTCGAGGTCTAATGCCACGATGGCGATTCTTCCCACAACGCCAACCTCACCTACTCCAGCAACGCCATTTGTGATTGAGCAAGATGCAACCCCTGCTCCTCGTCGTCCTTGAAGGTAGTTCACTGACTTGGGGACTTCTTTGAGTTCAGTTTTGAATCGTTTGCTTCAGGCCGCTCTTATAGTTAAGCAAGAGCCTAGACCCTTACCTGAGCGGAAACCTGATTGGTTCAATCCAAACCTGTTTTGTGACTACCATTCTCAGTAAGGTCACGCAACAGATAGATGTTACAAGTTACAGGAGGCAATCAAAGATCTGCTTGATGCAAAGAAGTTTGAAATCCGGGTCAAACGACCCAATGTTGCCATAAATCCCCTTCCTCAACATCAAGTAGTTAACTCCTTGCAGGAAGATTTAAGAAATTTTGACCCGACTTCTCTTACCATTTTTCTATCAGTGAAGAGTAGCAAAGCAGAGACAACCAACATCGGAGATCTTAGCGGATTTACTTTCCCCCTTCTGGCTGATGTTGTCACTTCTAGTTTAAAAGAGCCTATAAAGTCAGAGTTGAAGGAAGATGAGATCAATGACCTGTATGATGAATCTGATTTTGAGACCTACACACCAAATCTTGGTTTGGAGCTTAATGCAGTCAAACTTGAAGCTAATGAGGATTATGATATCATTATCCCTGGGGAAGGGTTGCAGGCAAAGTAAAGGTTTTTAGAGTCTGATGATGAGGTAGAGCTCTACATTCCAGGTGAGATAATAGCAGAAACTCGAAGTGGGAAGAACTGCAAGGCGGCAGGACTCACAAAACCACCAACAAGGCCCAAAGATCAGGGACTGAACAATAAGTTGATTGAACTGGAGAATCAAGTATTGAGACAGTTGCAGAAGACCCAAGAAAATATACCTATTTGGGGCTTGCTCATGGCCACTCCTACCCACAGGGAAGCAGTGTTGAAATCTCTAGCAAGCATCCAAGTTCTAATTGGGACCGATTCGGCATAACTAGTGAGCCTAGTAGGAGTCGCGTACGTAGTGAACTCATTGATGTTTGTAAATGTTGATCTCCCTCTTGAAGGTTTGAACCACACAAGGGCTTTACACATAACCGTTGATTACAGAGGATGTTGAATTTCCCAAATATTGGTAGACAATGGGTCGGCGTTGAATGTTTTCCCTCTCAGGACCTTTAAAAATTTGGGATTTGATGAAGCCAAGATGAAGCCATCTAGTCAATGTGTTCGAGCTTATGACAACACCAGGAGGAGCATGTTGGGAATTTTCACTATGGTGATAGTAGTTGGGCTGGCTGAATTTGAGGTAGACTTCACCAAAAGGTTGAAGTCAATATGATTTTAGGCCATCCATGGTTGCACAAGGCTGGGGTAGTTTCCTTTTCCCTTCACCAAAAGATTAAATTTGTGTTCAAAGGGTAGGTGATCACTATCTTGGAAGATCTTGACTTGGTTAGCATGATGGCATCCGTTGATATGGGGGAAAATAACAATGGTGAGACATCTGAAGTTCGTTTGGGAGGTTTTGAGTTGGGCAGTATCAATGCAACTTTGGGGCCTAGTTCACCAAAAGAGAGATTTTCTTTGACAGAGTTTAACATCACCAATCCCGGAGTAACCAACATGCTTCTTAAAATGAAGTATTTTTCAGGCATGGGCCTAGGGGTGCGACAACAGGGTGACCTAGATATTTTATCTCTGAATGTGAACACACAACGCTTTGGCCTTGGTTATGTTATGACAGAGGAGAACCAACAAAAGATAGCAGCTAACAAGCAAAAATATGACAGAAATTTTGAGAGATATGAAGGGTTGAAATACAAGAATGAGGGGAAGAATTTGATCCATATGCTTAGCAAAGGGGAAAGTTCCGAAGGAAAGGCAACAGAGGTAGGTTATCAGCAGAACAAAAATGTCAAGGCTGGGCAAGTCAAGGTTTCGAAGTGGAACAACATGGAAGATGGATCTAAAACCGTCAATTTGACTCCCTATTTCAAAACTCTGAATGGTTATTTCGTTAAAGAAGGGTAGGATTTCTTCTATTGCGGATTCCCAGAACCATGGTTAGATGTGTTTTCAGGGGAGAGGCTACCAGGCTTTGAGATCTTCTTTGATTACGTAATTGATTGGGTAGAGTTAGAACATTACTCACTGAAGCAGTTTCAACAGGTCCAACAGGGACACACAGAGGAAGACCTAGATGTTAGCGGTCTCTTCGATGAGGAGATTATGATGATTGGTGGGACCAATGAATCTGAGACGCCTTCACCCCACTTGTTGATTCATCGTGCTGAGGGTGTCATTCCTAACTGGAGCTGTTTGGATGAGTTTGTTTACCCTGAGGAGCTGAAATTTGTACCTGAAGAGTTGGCCATGTCTGGGCCTAAGTCCTTTAAGTTTGTAGGCAGTCCACTAGTTGTTTCTCCTTCTGTTTCTCTCCATGTCGGAGAAGGTATTTCCTCTCCATGTCGGAGAAGGTATTTCCACTTATACAGTGTCGATTCCGATCGGAGCTAAGTCTGATGTAATTGTCCCAGTTATTAATGAAATGAATTCTTCCAAGTATATTGCTTCTTCCTCTTCCCTATCCCCTCCATCTCTTGATGATGAATGTTACGATGACCCATCGCCTGAATTTCTCAAATCATTAAAAGCTTTAAAGGAAAAGAAGGCCAAACCTATCCGTGAGGATTTCAGGCTGATAAATTTAGGGTTAGAACATGATCCCCGGGAGGTTAGACTTGGCATATCCCTTGATGAGCAAGAGACAACCCAACTAATCGAGCTCTTAAAAGAATTTGAGGAGATGTTTGCTTGGTCATACGCCGATATGCCCGGTATTGATGCCAGCATAGTTCAACATTGTCTCCCTCTTTTCTCTGATGCAAATCCGTTCCAACAAAAGATTCGGCGCATGCATCTGGATTAGGCTTTGTTGGTAAAAGAGGAGATTTCCAAGCAACTCAGTGTAGGGTTCATTGAGGTGACGAGGTATACTGAATGGTTGGAAAATGTCGTAGTCGTACCAAAGAAGGATGGTCAGATCAAGGTATGTGTGGATTATAGGGACATTCATAGGGTGAGCCCCAAAGATAATTTTCCCTTACCCCACATCAATCTTTTAGTGGATAATACTGTTGGGCATGTTCTTCTATCATTCTTGGATGGGTTTTCTAGTTACAATCAGATCCAAATGAATCCCAAAGATAAAGACAAGACTTCTTTCACTACGGATTGGGCACTTATAGATATAGGGTGATGCCTTTTGGTTTGAAGAATGTCGGTGCTACCTACCAAAGGGCCGCCACCACTATCTTGCATGATTTGATACACAAAGAAGTGGAGGTGTATGTAGATGACATGATTGTCAAGTCGATTAATTGAGAAGGGCACTTTAAGGCTTTGAGGGTTTTCTTTGAGAGGATCAAGGAGTTCAAACTGAGACTGAACCCACAAAAATGTGTATTTGGGGTGACAGGTGGCATGCTTTTGGGGTTCATAGTAAGTGAGAGAGGCATTGAGATTGACCCATCCAAAATCAAAGCGATAACAAAAATGTCACCTCCTCAAATAGAGAAGGAAATTCGAGGGTTTTTAGGAAGGATCCAATACATTAGTCGGTTCATTTCTCAACTGACAGCCATATGTGAACCGATCTTCAAATTACTGAAAAAGGATTAACCTAAGAGGTGGAATCCTCAATGCCAATTGGCTTTTGATCGCATCAAGAGCTACCTGGTAAATCCACCAATCCTCATTCCCCCTACTCCAGGAAGGCCATTATTGTTGTATCTCTCTGTATTAGAAACCTCCATGGGATCGATGGTGGCTCAGCATGGTCCAGATGGGCATACAGAGCAAGCAATTTATTACCTTAGTAAGAAGTTCACAGACTATGAGAAAAGGTACACAACCCTGAAGAAGACTTGTGCAACTTTGGTTTGGGCAACAAGGAGGTTGAGACATTTGTTGACCTATTCAGTCTTTTTGGTATCCAGAATGGATCCCATCAAGTATCTTTTTGAGAAACCCACGTTGATGGGGAGATTAGCACGTTGGTTATTGCTCTTAGCGGAGTTCGACATTGTGTATGTCATCCAGAAGTCCATCAAGGGTAGTGTCATCGCTGAACACCTATCCGCATATCCAGTTGTTGATACGAGGCCTTTGAATGACATATTTCTAGATGAAGATGTAGTTTCTGTTGAGGTTGAAAATGAGGTTGGCATTTGGCAAATGTTCTTTGATGGAGCCGCCAATCACAAAGGTTGCGAAGCCGGAGTTCTACTTATAACTCCTGAAGGTTTGAACATGCCCATGGCATATAGGTTGGACTTTGAGTGCACCAACAACATGGCCGATTGAAAGCAGCCATCTCTATTGGGGTCAAAAGATTGGAAGTATATGGAGATTCGTCGATTGTCATATGCCAAGTCCAAGGTAAGTGAAAAACAAAGGAGGAAAAGTTAAAACCATACCAAGGGTGTGTAGAGTCTCTAATGAAGCAGTTCACAGAAATTATTTTTGACTATTTCCAGAGGGACAATAACAGGTTTGCCGATGCTTTGGCTACTCTCGCATCGATGGTTGATTTGAGCAAATACAACCATTCATTATAGATCAGAGAGATCATCCTTCACATCAAGGCTTCGTCAATGCCCTAACAGTAGATGGTAGGCCTTGGTTTCCCATATTGTGGATTTTATCAGAGAGGGGAAGTACCCTGCAGATGCTACCCAAGGAGATAAAAGGTTCCTGAGGCGTTATGCCACCCAATTCATATTACACGAAGATATTTTATACAAGCGATCTTTTGATGGTGTACAACTGGCATGCATGGATGAAGATCAAGCACATACAACCTTGGAGCAAGTACATCAGGGAATCTGTGGCCCTCACATGAATGCCCGTATGTTCGCTAAGAAAATTCTCCGCTTAGGGTATTTTTGGAATACACTAGAAGCCGATTGCACAGAATTTGTGAAGAAGTGCCATAAATGTCAGATTTTTGCCAACCTCATCCATGTGCCCCCAACGGAATTGCACACGCTAAGTTCTCCCTGGCCTTTTTCCATTTGGGGTATCGATGTGATCGAAAAAATTAACCCCAAAGCTTTGAACGGGCACGAGTTTGTGTTGGTAGCTATTGATTACTTCACCAAATGGGTAGAGGCTCAGTCATACGCAAAACTCACAGTGGCAAAGGTAGCCAAATTTTTACAAGAACATATCATTTGCCGACATAGGATGCCCCATGAGGTGATTTCTGACCAAGGTCAACATTTTAGGGGCAAGGCACAGGGGTTGTGTGACCAATTCAAGATTGCAAGGCACAGGTCTTCTCCTTATCGCCCTCAAACCAATGGAGTGGTTGAAGTGGCAAACAAAAACATGAAGGTCATACTCCAGAAGATGGCCGATAGGAACAATGATTGGGCTGACAAATTACCTTATGCCTTATGGGCTTATCGGACTTCTATTAGAACTCCAACTGGGGCAACTCCATACTCTTTAGTATATGGGATGGAAGCAGTCCTCCTGATTGAGCTAGAGGTCCCCTCTCTTAGAAACCTCATAGAGAGTCAGATTCCAGAAGCGGATTGGCTCAAGTCAAGGTATGAGGAGTTGAACCTCATTGATGAAAAAAGGATGAAGGCAATGGACAACATGAAGAAGTATCAACTGTGAGTTGCAAGGGCTTTCAAGAAAAAAGTCCACCCATGTTCCTTGGAAGTTGGAGAATTGGTTTTAAAGGAGCAGAGAGCACCCATTCATGACCCAAGGGGCAAGTTTAGGCCAAATTGGAGTGGCCCTTTTACAGTGAAGGAAATCCTCTCGGTGAAGGCAATACGCCTTGTAGATCTTGATGGTCAAGAACTGCAGTACCTGACCAACTTAGATCAGCTGAAAAAGTATTATGTTTATCCTTCGCATTCCACCAAAAAAAAAAGGGAATGCAATAAAGGAAAACTACCTTTGAGGTATGAACTATGCTTGACCTGATTCCTAAATTTTTAGGATACGTAGGCAGCTTGAAAGTCAAAATCGAGCTCGGTCAACTTCCGCCACACCTCATAGCGGGTTGGACCTAATTTTCCATCTTTAGCTATCCCTTTCCCCTTTCAGACAAATGGGTTCTTGCTACTCTTATCATCAGGAGGTGATCGAGTCCGACTAAGAACTCTTTCCACCGTCTCTCAAATTCGGTGGATTCCAAAGAGTTTTCATCTTTAGTCCTTTTTTTCAAAATGACTTTTGATTGACGTGATTTCTCCCATGAACTCGTCATCCTTGCAAATAGTTGTCTTGATCTGGCTCGAAGACTCCATCTATCGATCTCCTATTCAACGGTTCCCAAGAGTTTTCAATAGCCCCTCTTTTAGCTTAACTTTTTCTTTCGTCAGTGTGATCCCTCTCGTGAGGTTGCTATCCAAAGTAGTATCCTTACTCTACCCATGGAAGAACCATCGGGTTAGTTTCCTTCGGTATGTGTGTCTTAACATCTATTTTTAGTTTAGGGTTTGGGCCCAGACATGATCGCCGTCATCTAAGAGACCAATCTTAAATTTTCTAAATTGGCTTAAAGGGTTCTTAGCTTTTGCAAATGACAAGCGAAAAAAAAAATTAGTTTACTTTGGTGGATGTGTCATATGATATTTTCCTGTAAGTTGGTCCTTTCCTTAACTTACATTTTATGATGTACCCAGGAAATCCAAGTTGTGTTTTGTTGCTCCCATTATTATCATGGATGTTGCTTTCCGCCGATGGATGGTAGCAATGAGGGACGACGACCCTGAAGTCCTTGAAGAAGTGCACCTTTATGCACTCTTTCAGCTCCAACGCATCAGTCTATGTCGTGCTTTGATACATAAGGCATCTCGTTTCTGGATCCGAGAACTTCATGTTTTTCGATTCAGAACTGTGGAAATTTGCCCTGCTCTGGAAGAATTTCGAGCTTGTCTTGTTTACAGTCATCGGGGAGATGTTTTTCGCCCAGCACTGCAACCCGTTAGCTCAATTGAAATTCGAGAAATTTTCGATTGGAGTGCTAAAGAGGCGAGGCAATTCAAGGCAAGTGATCGAATCAATCTTTATGCTGTTATCTAGGAGTTTGCCCCACTTCGATGAAATACTGAAAGATTTAGGGTGCATCGAAGGAATGCTTTCCTTTTCTGCATGATCGCTCGTTATCTGTTGCATTCTCCCAAGTGTGGAGGCTTACCTATTATCATCAACGTCATCCGGCTGTTGAGACAAGGTTGCGACATTATCCCTACTGTTTTGGCAGAGACTTTGAGAGGACTTGATATTATGACAGGTCAAAATTTTCGCACCAGTGATTTTAATGGGTGCTTCGGCCTCCTCCAGGTATGGTTAGTCGAGCACCTTCAATTGGTCCAACCTTTGGTTACAGCTCATTTGGAACCGTTTCAATATTTCAAGCGAATTCAGACCTTTAACTACCACGAGGCAACAAATTGGCCTAAGCGACTGGGAGCCCTCACAGAGTGAAACATCAGGTGGGAAGTCCATTGGTGGTTAGTTCGGAACCCTATTTTACACACTTCTGGCTGTGACTATGTCAGGTTGTTAGGCATATCCCATACCTCCTTCTACATACCGGCTCGCTTCATGCGTCAATTCAGTTTACCTCAGGGTGCTCTAGGGGATGTGGGTACGACGCCTATCACAGAGGCTTTAACAAAAGGTTTGGTGAATTCCATTGCAGCCTCGTGGAACCATTTGGCTCGCCTATGTTAAGGTTGTTAAATTGAAGATCATTTGGTCTGGGCAGCGTTTACTGAGGAGTCATTCCCCACCTTTCTGCTTTTCAAAAAACTTGTAGTAGCCGTGGCGCCATTTTTTCCTTTCAATGAAAAGACTTTGTCCTTTATGATGATCAATCTACTAGCAACATTCTCCTTCATGAACATATGGGCTTTGTGTGTTTTTACTAACCACTAACCTTCGTATGATGGTGCTCTTTCCAAGCCCCTTGGCTTTCGGATCTAAACCTCTAGTGGATTCGGCATGTGATGGCATCTCGAACACCATTGCGATCTCTTAAATTCAATACAGTTGTTTGTTGCTAAATTTTCTAAGCTTCATGTCCTTGTTCAGGTATTTGAGATCCAGAATCTCCCTAGTTTTCCTTTGCTAATTCCAATGTAGGTGCACAACCAAACACATCGTTGGCACCAATTTCGTGAGAATTCTCAGGACCACAATAGAGCACCGTTGTTGATCCCAGTTGAGCACCGCTGTACGAGGATGATCCCAAGGTTCATAGTCATGCACGACTGCCAAGGTGGACTATCCGCACCAATTTGTTGAGAATCCTTCGAATCATAGCTAAGCACCGCTATCGATCCCAGCTAAGCACCGCTGCGTGAGGACTATCCACACCAACTTTTCGAGGATCCTTAGGATCACAACCGAGCACCGTTGTTGATCCCAGCTGAGCACTACTGTGCGAGGATGATCACCCCCTACAGAGAATCCCAAGGTTCATAGTCTTGCACGACTGCCAATACGGACTATCCGCACCAACTTTTTGAGAATCCTTAGGA
Source organism: Macadamia integrifolia (assembly GCF_013358625.1). Classification (NCBI taxonomy): domain Eukaryota; kingdom Viridiplantae; phylum Streptophyta; class Magnoliopsida; order Proteales; family Proteaceae; genus Macadamia; species Macadamia integrifolia. Next base: position 31,300,148 of record NC_056563.1, on the reverse strand, counting down.
TCACAACCGAGCACTGTTGTTGATCCTAGCTCAGTACTGTTGTGCAAGGATGATCATCCCCTGTAGAGAATCCCAAGGTTCATAGTCTTGCACGGCTGCCAATGCGGACTATCCGCACCAACTTTTTGAGAGTCCTTAGGATCACAATCGAGCACCGCTGTGCGAGGACAATCACCCCTGCAGAGAATCCCAAGGTTGACAGCCACGCGACTAGAAACTCAAATTTTTGGCATCACACTGTTTGGGCATTACCTCTGTATTGACCAACCGTGGCAGGTTTTCAATCATGGTAGCACCCACACGCTACCTGATTTCGCATGTGTTACCAATCGATATTTCCTACCTTTGGTCTTATCACTCTTTTTGCATTTGCATTTGCACTTCCGCCATCCTTGAGCCGGATGTCGGCAATACATTGCTCTTGGTGACAAAAAGGTGTGTTCTTTTCTTTTCCTTTCGACCGTTACACAGATCTCGGTCAAAGAGGGGCAATCTGTAGACACCGAATTTTGTCATCCCCCGGCAATGATGACAATATGAAGAATTACATGTTGGATATTTTAGACTTGGAGAATTTTCAAACTTAGAAAATGACCATTTTTTTCCTATAAAATTTCAAGAGAAAATGTTTTCAAAAATTAGAGTTTGATGTTGTGGATTATTGTTGTTTGTCCCTTCAAGTCAGGAATTACACTTTGATGCGAGAACTATACGAATCGACACCCGATTCTCTTTTTCATTATATGATCCGGGTCCCTATTTTATGCATATTTTCATAAAGGTTCTTAGTCAAGACTACAATCGTGTCTCACATCATTGGATAGTGCTCGGACTGAGCTTTCTAACGACATATTACACGTCGAATTCTGAAAAACGGTTTGAAAGATATGACCCCAGAAAGTTGACTCCAAAGTTCGGTATCAGATTCCATTCCGAGCAACCAAAGAGTGCCACATGGTGCCCAAACCCCTTTGTCCAAAAGCAAGCTTTTTTGGACAATTCTTTTTAGTTTTTTAGTCCCACATCGAAAATAAGAGAGAATTATCCCAAGTCCCAAGGCTATAAGAATAGCCCTTCCTCTCTTCCAAAAAAGAGGAGAAAAATTTGGGAGAAGGAATATGGCCCCATAAAGGTTTTTGTTAATTCTCTCTCTCTAAATAAAGAATCTCTCCAAGTATAAAATTTTGAATGTGTAATCCTTCCTTGAGGCGGGAGACCTAGTCCGGTTCGGTTCGATTTTGGTCTTGAAGCACAAGGGTTATCTCCCCTTTTTTTTTTATTAAAGCTGGTTTAAGGTATTTTTTTCTCCCAATAGCGATTTAGAATTAGTTTAATTAATAGATTAGTTTCTAATTTATTAATAATTGATTTATTTAGATTAATTATGTTTAATTAGTTTCAGTTTGGTTCAATACGGTTTATTAGATGTGAATTGATTTATTCCGGTCCAATTAAAGATATTTAGGTTTAATTGATTCTTTTAGATTAATTAGGTTTAATTGGTTTTTTTTTATTAACATGCTTACTTAAGTAGATTTGATTTGGTTTAGTTTTTTTTTTAAATTGTTTTTGTTCTTTTAATCTAGACCCTTAGATTAGGATCTCAGCTGTAACCTAATTCCATTCCTTCTTCTTCTTCCTCTCTTCCATCTTTCTTCTCCAGCCGCCCCTCTTCACTTTCTTTTTCTTCTTCTTCTTCTTCTTTTTCTTTTTGTCTTCTTCTTCCCTGCTTCTGCAACCGAAACCTGCAACTACTCCTTATTCTTCTTCTTCTTCTTCCTCTTCTTTTCTTTCTTTTCTTCCTTTGCTGAAACCGAATTCCACCATTGTTTGAGATTTAAAATGTAACCGCAAGCGTACGGATCAGTGTAGCTACGGGTCGAACATAGGGAGAGCAGCCACTTTATTTTTTATTTCTTTTAATAATGCGAAAGTGAACTGATTAATGGTTGTGATCTAATTCTAATTACTGTCCTAAACATAACGTCCTAACCATTCGTCATCTAAGAATTTAAAGACGCAAGCCACGCAATTAAAATTAAATAAATAAATAACTGAAAATAAACAACCCACGCAATTAAAAAAAATTAATAAATAAATAAAGAAAAAAAAGGGAAAGAAAATAAGCAAACAAATTATAGGACATTTCTCAAA
>NC_056563.1:31295083-31297974 GCF_013358625.1 Macadamia integrifolia | reverse complement strand
AGGTTTCAAATATTGATTTGAAATGTAAAAGAGCTCCAATGAATTCTACATACCTATGGCATCTCATGTTAGGTCATGTTAACTTGGAAATGATTAATAGGTTGGTTAATGATGGACCACTAGAAGTCTAAAGGTCAAGCCTTACTCAACTTGTGAATCATGCTTACAAGGTAAGATGACCAAGAAGCTCTTTAGCAATAAAAAACAAAAGAGCTAGTGGACCCATGAATATTCAGGAGAGATATGGAATAGAATTTATTGCTAGAACTTATACACAATAAATTTATTTTTGACTCACTTACCTTGTAAAAAGGATGTCCAATGACATGGAATAACATAGTGAGCATTTTATCAACCTTAAAAAAAAAATTGGAAATGGTTGCAACACTTTCTTTTGGTCCGACCATTGGATTTTGTTTTACCTGACCATTTAACCTAGTGTAATTACTTGAATTGGATAGGTGACATATTTCTTGGTAATTAATCGAACATTAATCTAATTACAGCTTTTATCCCTAGATCTTTTATTACTTAAATCTTGAAGGACAAAGTTTTTCTTCATTGATAGTTGAATGATGGGATGGTTCAGATGTGGCCCTTATAACTCCCCACCTCTCTCCCTATTCACCGTGGCCTTAAGAAAACTCGGTCCTATTTTAAATACCCCTTTTTCACTTGATAATAATGATCGGTGGTGTTACACGGTTTCATAGATAGGCACCATAACCACCAAAATTGTTGGTAAAGATGTTTCATCTATCAAAACTACTAACCATCTTGGAATCTCATTGATGTGTATATAGGGTATCAATTCCAGGTCCACATTGTTATGCCCGACCTTGACCAATGTTTATAAATAGGTAGTACATAGTGCAACCACCTAGTCCTACCGCCCTGACTTGAACCGATTCCTTTAAGGCCCAATCTAGCCGAGCCTCTTTAATACTACTTGTATTTAGGACTAAGGCTATTGTGATATGTACAATTGAGCTGGTGGTGGTTGTCATCTAAACATTCATCTTCTTTTAGGCATATTTTAATTGATATGAATGTACTAAACTTGGGTTGGGTAGGATAGTTTAATTGATTTGAGTTCCGTGGATTAAAGACCGAGTACCTTAGTAAGGTAGCTACTATGACCATCTTTGGCATAATCCATTTAAAATATAGGATATTTCTTTGCTATACCCATCTCTACCTCATTTTATTGGCATTCCCCGACACCAATTTTAAAGAGAGCCCATCTAAAGCCCGTTTAGAGTTAAATAGTTTGTAACTTGGTTAAGGCCTGTTTATGGTAACCTGATTAGAGCCTGAGACTGACCGGTCCGATTATCAACCATACCATGCCCTCCCTAACTAAGCTTGTTTAGCTAAACGAGTGTTCACGGTGCAGCCCTAGAAATTGGTTAAGCCCGACTAAGATCGATCAAGACCGGCCTGGCCTAACTGCTTAACACCCTTTGCTGTATATTGATGAGCACATTTATGTGTAAAATCTAGGGTAGTAAAACATGCATTTTACATATTTAAAATGGAACTACCTTGGGTTTTACTCTCTTTTTGTAGGTTTTATATTTTCAAGGCCTTAAGGATTATCGGGCACTATATCTTCAATTCTACACGTAAAGAGGTCCTATTTCTTTTCATCGTTGCGAAGAGGACGAAATTCTGAGCAAGATGGACGTGTTCAATTAAAAGTACACATTCGTTTGGTCACCCGTACAAATGATTATTCTTTTCTGGCCAGAAAAAGAATAATGGATCAGAACTGAACCGAGATGCAGAACCAGCCCGTTTGCAATTGTCCCAGAGGTACAAGGAATATTTCAAATGCCAACAAGGATCGATGGACCACATCCTTAAGTGATTGAAGATTTGTTTTTGGTAACAACAACTACCTAGTGTAGTTGGTGAGCTATGGTGTGCAAAGATCCCTTGCTCACCAAGAGGTCTCAAGTTCGAATCTCATGGTCGTTTTTTTTTAGAGAATTTGTTGAAGATTTCCTGCTTTTCATTCACTTAAAGCACTAAGGGCATGGAGGGGATTTCCACATCAAATCAGAAGCAAGGAAAATCGTGGAAGCAAGAAGAGAAGAAAAAAAGGGGAGAAATAAAGATTGTCCAAATCTTCTCTTTCCTCCACATTATCACCAAAGATTGTCCAAATCACACAAAGAAGAAAATCGTCCCTAGGAGAGAGAAAAAGCAGAAAAATAAATTAGAAAAAAAGAAGGAAAGAAAATAAACAAAAAAATTATAGGAAATTTCTCCAAATTTATTTCTCTCTTCTCTCTCCTCCATCTTAGCACTTTTGGACTCAAAAGATCTCACAATCAATTGTGGGTTTCTCCCTTTTAGGAAAGATAAAATTGTTACTCTACCTTCCTATTCCCTATAAATACAATTCATGTAAGAGGAGGGGAGACAATTCATTCTTCTTCTAGTTTTTTTTTTAGTTGCTCTCTCTTTCTCTTGCTCTCTCTCTTTAGTTCTAGTTCTTCTCTATTTTTGCTTTAATCACTTTTGTAAAAGTTTTTTTTTATGTCAATTAATGCAAGCACTTTTTTCTTTTTATTCAGCCTTTTTATGTTTATGATTTATGCAATTGAGTTGTAATTTTTTAAGTTATAGTTCTAGGCTTAGATCTAGGTGACAAGATCACGAGCCGTGGAGCAATTTTTTTTCAAGTTCAAGCATTGATTCAAGTAAGTAGGCTCCTTCAGTAGTCTTCTCTCCCCCCTCTCATTCCCTCTTCTGACTACCCTTTCTTTCTTAATTTAGGATTTTTATTTTCAGTCGTTACATTATTGCTATCCCTTTCCCCCAAGGGTCATGGCTAGTGTATGTGTTGGCTTTGCCCCTCCTAGCCATAAAACCATCAATTTATT
>NC_056563.1:31274352-31295063 GCF_013358625.1 Macadamia integrifolia | reverse complement strand
TTTCTTTTTTTTTCTTCCCTGCTGCTACCACTAACCGGCAGCCACCGAACTCAACTTCTCCACCTTTCTTCTTCTCTTCTTCTTCCCTACTGCTGCAACCAGAACTTGCAGCCGCACCCTAACTCCTCCTTTTCTTCTTCTTCTTTTTCTCTTCTTCTTCCCTGCTGCTGCAACCGAACTTGCAGCCACACCATAACTCCTTCTCCTTCTTCCCTTCTTCTCTTTTTCTCCCCTGCTACAACAGCCACCGAACCTACAGCCGCACTCTTCTTCTTCTTCTTCTCTTTTTCTTCCCTGCTACAACAGCCACCGAACCTGCAGCCGCACTCATCTTCTTCTTCTTCTTCTTCTTCTTCCCTGCTGCTGCAACCACTACCTGGCAGCACCCTTTCTCCTTCTCCTAGTTCCCCCCTCCTTCATCTCCACCAAGGCCTTAAACCCACTGAACCATATCCTTCTTCTTCTTCTTCACTGCTGAACCAGCACCAACCGAACCCCCCCTTTTTCCCTCTTTTTTTATTCCTTTTCTTCATTTTAATCTAAATTCAACTTCAAAAAACAAACCTTAAGCTTAGCAGTAAATCTAGCTTAGGTATTTTATTTTACTTTCAACATGGTCTAATCATATTTCTTACCATTTGTTGGAATATTTTTAATCCATATCATACTCTAATTGGCTTCCATCATATCTGGTTTAATAATTTTGCTTTAATTTATTGTAGCTAATCTAAACAATTTAAGTTAACCAATTCTTTTTTCTTTTTTCTTTTTATCTATTTACCAGTTTAATTAGGTAAATCATAACCTTAGAGCAATTTAGATTTATTTCATATAATGTAGTATATACTTAGATTTAGCATATCCGTTTTTTTTACCTAATCTAGGATAGTTTTAGGCATCTTTCACTTAGTTGCTCTAAAATCCATTAAACAATAAGATCAAAGTAGGACTCATATTGCATTCAACCAATCTTTTAGATTCAATTTTAAACCCTAGATAAGTGTAACCAGACTAACTAGCTTTAATTACATCCCTCTTTTGATCATCTAATATAGTTAATAAACATAGTTTTAATCTAGTTAAAAGTCATTTGCAAACTAGCATAAACAGGATTCCATACCATACTTTACTTTACCAACCATTTAGGTACCGCTTGCAAATAATCTATTATAGGACCTCATAATGTGTTAAATCTCTAATCATACCAATTAGTTCAATTTAGGATTTTATAATTTCAATAACCATCCATCTAGGCTAGGCTCAATTAAACCCATTAGTTCAATTTAGGATTTCATAAGTTCATTAATCATCCATCTAGGTTAGGTTCCATTAATCGAGTTAGTTCAATTTAGGGTTTCATAAGTTGCTAAACTAATCCTAGGTTTAGGCTTATTTAATTAGCTTAATCTAAGACTCATAATACATTAATTAAATCATTTAGGCTTATTTAATTAGCGTAATCATTTCACTATTTGCATCATAACCTAGCTAGCATAATTTAGACACTTGGTTCACGGTTTTCACATGTCATGCTTAGATACCTAGTTTAGGATTTTCAGCGACCTAGATTTAGGATTAGTTAGTAGGGTACAAACAAACTTTGGTCAAACAAAAAGAGACCGGCCTTAGGGTCGGGCAGACTGGGTGCCTAACACCTTCCCAGTCTGTCACTTGACACTTGTCTAGAATCTTGGTGTAAACCAGCCTTATCCGTCAGAGTCATTAGTCTCTCTCCCTTGATTGAGGGAGACATTTATGGGTCCTAGACCCTTTCTAGGTGGCGACTCCCTTTTACCCATAACGTGTATCCCCCCTTGGCATTTGATGACCAGGGGATACCATCTCATCTCATTAGGGTCGAACCCTAGCGTGTGTACACGCGCTACGCGCCATATCGCAATCCCGGACGGAGGTCCATGATACCTACAGATGGGTGATATGGAACAATTGCCAAGTGCCATTACGAAGAAGTTCATCAAATTCTTTATGGCGCGCCATAGAAAATCCTAATCCAATCTCCCCCAGGAATGGCGATGATGATTCTTTACCAAAACCTAAGTTTTTCTCCTCACCATAGAAGAAGAGTGATATTGGAAGTTGTGGAACATCCATTTATGTTAATTAAGGGACAATCTTGTAAAATCCCAATTGAACAGATAAAAACTAGCATTAACCTTCTTTAATTTTCCGAATTTCCTTTTTCCAACATGATGTACCCAAAACATAATTTAGTAAAAAATTGGATATCTCACGTATAAAAACGAAATCAGTGCATAAGGCTTCCACATGTGCAAGGTCGGGGGAGATCGAGAGGGCCATGCAACTATATCCCGAGAATGTTGAAAGGTTGTTTGGACCGCTTAACAATCAGGCCACAACATTCATACATTACCGTAGAATCAACTGCACCCTTTAATTTACCAAAAAAAAAAGTTGATAGAAGTAGAACACAATGACAAAAGAGAGCATAATACTGGAAGCAACTATGCAATATTATTACAAGAAGAAATTAACCCAAGAAGTTGAAACATATTACTAGTAAAACATATGAGAAACAGAGAATCAAGAACCAGAGCAAAATAGGAACGAAATACCAGCTAATAACACATCAAAATGCCTCTAAAACCCAATCTTCGAGCTGGAGATCTTCATTTAATGTGTTCATCAAAAATTTAGGTTACTCCTAAATTGTCTTCTATTTATCTTGCCATTTCCATTCTTATCTACGCTCTTATCTATGCCCTCAATGGTGAATTTAGCTAACTATGTTAGCTCAGGTTCACCTTTTCGTAAAATGCTGAGGATGCCTTGCATAAAAAGAAGTCATTATTTTATGTAGTGAACACATAAAGTAATGCAAGTGGAGATGGGGTTTGTATCATACAAACACAAATGAAATTATGATCTAAGGTTTATATGATAACAACTGATGACAATAATGAAATTTTGAGTAATTCTCCTTGACTCAGGAGCAAAGATTTGACTTTCTTCTGTTTTTTTTGGAGAAATTAAAACTTCCAGCACTAGGGCAAGAAATCAGACAGAACTTCCATGCTATAGTTTAGAAATGGATTTTGGTATTGGGAATTCGGGCATTGCTTTCGCATCATATTCTTGTAATAGACATCAACTGTGGGATATGGGCAGGGCTTCCATGCTATATTCCAAGAATAAGAATCAATTGTGGGAGTACAAATAGGGGTTCCGCGGTATATTCTTAGAACATGAATCAGCTATAGGAATACGGACAAGGCTTCCATGCTATATTCCAAGAACATGAATCAATTGTGGGAATAAGGGCAAGGCTTTTGTGCTATATTCCTATAATAGGAATCATATATGGTAATACGGGCGGGGGCTTTTGCACTATATTCCTAGAACATGAACCAACTACGGGAATGTGGGTGATCAAGAAAATAAATAGGAATATAAATATTTAAGTAGTACTTATGCACTATAATAAATAGAAACAGAAATTCACTACAAGAAAATTTGAGCAGTGCTTCCGCACTAACCTGAAATGGATGACAAGGCCTTCCAAGACTAGAGCAAGGCTTCCGTACTAGGACATCGAATTTAGCGAGCTTTGGACAGTTAGCTCTGAAATTTCCAAGACTTTATTCTCTCTCTCTCTCTCTCTCTCTCTCTATTTTCTGGTATGGTTTTTTTTTTTTTTTCTAAAAGATGATTTTAATAAAGAAGAAAGAAAAGAAAAACATCAAAAGCCAAAGAAAGACGAACTAGGCCGAAACCACTAGAGCAACTTAAAAATTCCACCTTTGGCATGGCCATCAACAGAGAGAGCAAGCAGCACCCTAGCAGAATCTAAAACAATGCCTATCCATCGCATCATTTTCCAAATCCACCTGTATGTGATTCGAAAAAGACATCGAGGTACTACTAACACCTGCTTAGAAGCCTTCTTTGCAAGATAGTCAGTGACTGGATTGGCTTATCTGAAACAGTGAGAGATCTTTAAGGGAACAAAATTCAGAAAAGGAAGAGCAAACACCCACTTCTGAAGCACAAACTAGGGAATCGAATTTTGATGCACTGCAGAAACTACTGCTGACGAGTCAGACTCTATCCATAATCCCCTAGCATCAGAATTTTTAGCCAATAAAATCCCTTCCATTACTGTCTCAAACTCCGCTTCATAAATTTTCTTAATACCCAAGAAAATACTGAACGCATTGCACACTTGCCCTTCTATTACTGCCTCAACTCTGTAAGGAAATTAGGGTTTCATACCCATTAAGAAGGCAATACCTTAGGTCCGCACATAGTAATATATATTTCATACCATTAAGGTGTACTAATAAAATCCAATATCTCCATAGATGTTACTTACCATTATTGGATCCTTTCTGCTTACTCCATCTGGAGTCAACACCACTAAACCAGTTGTTGGAAACAAATTTTGGACTATGCTAACCCACATAATTGGAAATCTTACAATCTCCCACTTGGGCAGCATATGTCACAAGCTTTAGATTTTAAAACTTATTTAAAATGATTCTCCGGTTTAGATAAACTGAATGTGGCCATAAACAAAAATAGTGTTAAATGGAGTGCACCTTAAATCAAATGTCTTGGTTCGAATGAAAATTACAAACACCCAATCGTATTGATCATTACATCTAAAATGATATGGGACCAAACATGTCTAAATGCTCATAACCTCACCAACTTGGGCTGAACAGTATGAAAGTGTGGAATGGAAATAACATGCAATAGTGATCATCATGTCGATTTTCAAATTGGTCCAGGCTCGAAAACCAGATGAGCCCTATGAGACAGGTACTGAAGGTCTCATTAACTACAAGCGTCTCCCAAAGGCTCAAGCTTCGATCAAAGAAGCTTATTGGGACTGGGTCCGGATGTCCCAAAATACTAGCACTAGGATTCAATCAATCAAGGTTTTGTAGTGTTACTTGTGGTTGCTGATGCTGCAGCATTCGTATTGATAGTAGAATTGAATAATTATCCAAGAAGGGTCCGTGGCCTTGTCCAAATCTTTTGCTACGGTAACAAGCACAACAAAGATCGCAGCCAATGCCATTTCCTCTTAAGATGCAATCGCTGCAAGTGAAATATGTGCTCTTCATTAAGGTTCTACACCCATCACACCACACATTCCTAGTTTGAGTGATGTAGAAGAAGACTTTAACTTCCTCAAAATCTAGAAACTTTTTCCCATCCCTATCAATTTCGACGAATAAATTCCTATCATGAATGTATTCGTTAATTTTCAGGAAATTTTCAAATTCTGTGATACTTATCCTTCCATCTCCATCCACATCCATGCTCCTAAACAAGTTTTCTGCCGACTATGTAAGCTCAACTGGACCAGCTTCATAAAAAGCTATGGCAGCCTCACGTATCTCTTCCATCTCTCTCTCTCTCTGTTTGTGGTATGAAGGTTTCCAGGTCTTTTTTTATAGTGGCAGAGAAAATCTATTCCAAGATAAAAGAAAATACAGGGGCTGATTCATGGCAAAAATCTAAAGGGGTATATCTTTTGTCCCCTATTGCGGATCGCTTTACAAAGAGACTGTTTCTTGACGTGAACCTAAGATCACTTGATCACAATGAATCGAGTAACCTTATCGTTGCACTAAGGTCCATCTTTTGGTTCATTGAAAATTCTAATTATGCGAAATTAATGAAGATAGAGCCTCAGATAAGGAATGCAGGGTTAGATTCGCATGTGAAATTTTATTTAAAGCCATGCAAAAATGTAGGGGCTGATTCATGCGAAAAAGAAGATAGAAGTTCGGATAAAAAAAAATAAGGGCTGATTCATGGGAAAATAAATTATAGATGAGAATTCTATTCCACTTGAAGCCGGCAAGCTAAATAGTATGCCATTAAGCTCTTCAATCATGTTTTTGGCATGATTTATATGGGTGATCAACGTGGTATGTCAACCATGAATCATGAGAAAATCTATTTCACTATGCAAGTGGACAAGATGGGCTTTGGTATTGGTTTCTAGACGGTTTTAAGCATTATAGAATAGAGAAAAGAACTCCGATGGTTCCTATTGAGATGGTTTCATTGTTAGTGTTGTGAATTTTTTCATTATCATGAGCATCTTAGATGTCACTTATTTTAGAAAGCATATTAGAATACAAAACCATAATGAATTTCATGGTTAATTCTTCATACTCTATAATATCACATGTAAGATTCTCCAAGTAACAATTAAGAATTAATGTGACCAAATAAACAACCCCCCATGTAGTTTTAGTGCCATCACCAAACAAGTTTAAGATCCATCAACTGAAACCTCTATAACAGAAAACACCACCCAAAGAAATCAACATATAGCTATAAAACTTGAATACAAGAACATGAATTTTACCCCTTTGAAAGGATACTTGTGGTTCTGGTTCCATCCGATACCTAACCCGTATTCTGATATTGGGACCGTTTACGAAACGCGACCCAAAATCATCCCAACCCATTTATTATTCGATATCAAAATCAGATCCCAATACTACTCGTTTATTAATGGAACAATCCGATAGTTTTAGCAGGGTGGTTCTAGGATACTTCCCGATTCTCTATATATATGTAGAGGAGTTACTGATCTTTTAGTATGTTGCATCACCCTTTGATTTACAAAATTCACAATATGATTTTTCAAATTTAGTGATTTTTGCAAAATAATAATAATAATAATAAAATGTTACTACATATTTTATGGTAATAGTAAAATTTCAGTAAAATATTCTTAAAAGGATAGAAATAAAATCTTACGTTGATCTCTCAATATTTTGTAGATCATACTAAAATAAAATAGCAAGATCTACAATAACATTGATTCTTGGACCTTGGGGTTCTTATTAGAATTTAATAAATAAACTAATTAATTAAATTAATGGACTCGAAACCGCTTGGAATCGACCCTTATAACACCGATAATCAACTCGACTCGTTACATTAGCATATCGAATAGTTGTCGGTAGGGATGTCAATGGGCCAGGTTAGGATATCTCAGCCCAACCCCTATCAGTCCTAGAAATTGACCCTGATTGGACTGGTTTGGACAACCCACAATTTTTGCCATTTTCATGGTCAGGTTGGCCTTGATTGACCCTGCCTGCTCTTGTATTTTATCATTTGTGTATATATATATATACGCATTAAAAAATGGATAGAATGAAACATCACCAACACCAATCATTCTTAATAAATATTTTAATTTTATTATAATAAATCAAGAAAACATAGATCATAAAGAGTGTGAGTGGTGTCGATGGATTAAAAAAATAAAAAGGTCGTGAGTGGTGTGTATATATTTATAATTTATTTATATACATTAATTATAAATAAGGATAGACTGGGTGGACTAGGTTGGGCGAGCGTAGAAACCCAACCCAGGCTCGCCTTGCAGGCTAAAACGCTCAGCCCATGCCTGCTTGGGTGGGCTGAAGTCCCTGTCTGGGCTCAAGGACCGGAGAACTAGGGTAGGCTCGGGTTGAGTAGGACAAATTGACACCCCTGATACAGGGAATGATTTTACAACCAATTATTAAATGGGATAGGATAATTTTAGGACAGGTTTTCCAATGGGTCTAAAAATACTAAAAGACCAATAAAGAACTGTGTGAAGAAAAGGCATAGAAACTAAGAGAAGAGCAAGCTCGCAGTATCGTTTTTAAATAGTCTGAATACGCCTAGTCCTAGCTTTAAGAGCTAATTTATGAGCTACAAGCATAAAATATCTATCCATTTTACTTATTTAGGGTTCGTTAATATTTAATATTTTTTTTGATAAAGAACATTAATATTTAATATTTATGACTTAAATAAGGGTTATGTCAAACATACAAATAAAAACTAAAGACTATGTTATTAATTGTTATGGAAAAAGAAAGCAACTTGGTCGCATGGAACTTGCACCTAGATCTAGGCACATGTGAATTTATCGTCTTACCCCTCATGAAATAATCCCATCCATATTGAGATCCCTATGTACTCTCTCATTGGCTCCACACGTGCAAGGGCTATGTGATCTCTTTCCCTAATAACATGAGAGGATTGAGCATTCAAGTTAACAATTCAAGAATTAGGGTTGTTTCATATCGTTTATTTGAATAATTTGGGTTTTGAATTTGATTTCGTGCTAGTGATAAAGTGTGAAATTTTATATATATTTGAGTTAATTTTTATTTTTATATTTTATATATCATACTATCATATTATTATTATATAAGTCCATGTACTCATGCTTCATGGCTAATCTTTTCTTTGATTATTTTAACCATCTTATTTATTTAAATTTTTATTATCTTTTTTTGTCAATCTTTTTAATTTTTCAATACTTTTTTTTTTTACCAAGAAAAAAAAATCTTTCTAAATTTTTTTCCCTCCTCTCTCTCACGTTGCTATCTTTCTAAAAAAAAGAAATCTATATTTTATGAGGTTTTTTTTTTGCTCTCTCCTCAGTCTCACGACCCTCTCTTTTTCTCTTTTGTTATGAATCTTTCTAAATATATAAAAACCTTAAGTTTAAGAGTTTTTTTTTATTTTTTTATAAAATATATATATAGCATATCATACTATTATTTTTCTATTTTCTGGTAGCTTTTGTTTTTTAATAATTAACTATTAATTTATTTACTTTATTACTTAAAAAATAAATTTCTTTATTTGTGTCAATATCTTTAATTCCTTTAAAAATCAATCTCTTTATTTGTCTCAATATCTTTATAACTCCTAAATTTTTTCTTTCGATCTATATATATTCCCTTTTATTTCTTTCCTTCCTTGGTTCTTTTTCTCACACACACCTCTCCCTAATTAGTTCGGTACAAGATTTATATCTTTTTAACAAAGGAATCTTTAATTGAGTAGAACTTAATATAAGAACTGAAAAAGAATTCACCAACTTGGAAACCCGTCTCCCTATCCCTTAGCTCCGTTCATTTATTACAGGAGATTACTCCTCGACCTCAATTGCTTGTTTAGCTAGCATCTTTCGTAATCAAGTTTGTGGAAGAAAACGAAGAAGAAGTTGTTGCAGGGAGAACTCGAGATTAAGAGGGTAGAGAATGATATATTAACTGGCAGGTCACTTATTCGAAGCGACGAAGAAAGCTTGGGAGCTCAAGTTCTCTGTGACGCTAAATTAGGTTTTTCCCCCCTAATTGAAGATTGTTCTCTGGGTTTTCAGCTAAGAAACTCAGAGGAAGCACATAGGGATCTCTTACACTAAGGGATGGGACAGTCATTTTGCCTCAATTTGTGTCTAGGCGTAAGAGCCACATATGCTGCCTTTTATGCTTCTTTTTTCCTATATATGCCAAAGCTACACATAAGGGGGACTGCTAAAATGTTGGGACTTATAGAAGTGCAATTTCGCATTGATCCTTTAAGACCTTAGATCGATATGTCTTAATATAAGGTATATCGTTGGACAATTTCTACCAAACACCTTAAGGTTATAGGTTGGACCTCCAAGTGGCATTTCATGTTTTATTCATGAAAACAATTTGGTACAACACAATGAATCAACTTTATAACAACATTACAAGAGCCAATAAACCCAAGAATTTGAAACATATTAATAGTGAAACAGCAAATAACAATCAGTGAATTTAGAGAACCAGAGAAAAAAAGGAACTAAACACCAAGGTAACACAATCAAAAGCCAACCTTGAAATAGCACACACCGAACTATTTTCAAATCAAAATGCCTCTAAAACCCAATCTTGACTTAATTGATGTGTCCATCAAAATCAAGACATCACATAATGTTACAATCTCCTTGACTCGCAATGGTGTTCCCTAATTCACCAATAGCCTGCCCAAGCTTGAACGCTTCTTTCAATTGTTGGAGATCATCCTATAAAAGAAAACATAGTCACAAGGAAAATGAGTAAATGCATAAGCATCAATAATCTCCCCTGTCCCCCCTCTCTTTATGCACAGGGTCTCATGGGCCTCACAGTTTTAAAACATGTAGTGACTATAGAAGGTGATGCTAGAGATTATCAACTAGCCCAACCTATTTCTCGATATAGAACTAAAGAGGTGCCCCCCTCAGACGCCTCTTTTGTTTCTTACCCAATCTTTGAAACTCACCAGATCTAGGCTGTTTCTTCAACATGACAAGTAGGCTACTTGTAATATTGCTCGATCGCATGTTACATTTTATAATAACCACAATAGATAGGCCATAGTTTATGAAGCTCACCTTGGTGATCCATCTTTTCTTAATTTGGCTTTGTTGTACTACTTGTGGTTGCTGCTGGTGCTCCTGCTGCTCCAGCTGCCTCTGCCGTAGCTGCTCTCGTATTGTTAGTAGAGTTGAGAAATTATCCAAGAAGGGTCCGTGTCCTTGTCCAAATTTCTTGCTGCGGTAACAGGCACAGCAAAGATCATAGCCGGCGCCGTTTCCATTGAAGATGCAGTCGCTGCAAGTGAAATATGTGCTATTCATTAAGGATCTGCACCCATCACACACCACATACCTAGTTTGAACCATGTAGAGAAAGACTTTAACTTCCTCAAAATCTAAAAACTTGTTTTCGTCCCTATCAATTTTGTAAAATATGTTATGATCATAAAGGTACCCATTACTTTGCAGGAAATTTTCAAATTCTTTGATACTTATCCACCCATTTCCATCCACATCCATTTTCTTAAACAAGGTTTCAGCCAACTGTGTAAGCTCAACTGGACCACCTTCATAGAAAGCTAAGGAAGCCTCACGTATCTCTTCCATCTCTCTCTCTCTCTCTCTCTCTCTCTCGTATGGTATGAAGGTCTCCAGGTCTTCTTCTTATAGTTGCAGAGATGATCTATTCATGGAAAAATCTAAAAGAGCGTACTAGTGCAGGAGGTTCCTACCACTGTGGGTTTGTGGGTTGAAGAGGATCATAATGTACACAAAGGTTGTTTCCTGACTTAACCACAACGGAATAACATTGTCGCTGCACCTAGGTCCACTCTCATTCATGGAAAATTCTAAGAAAAATTATATGATTATGCACTTTTAAGTTTCTTTTTACAAAATTACCCACCTAGAGTATCCATTAGCAAAAGTACCCAAAATAAAGTTTAGGTTTACAAAACTACCCACTTAAAATTTCAGTTAACAAAAATACCCAAAATCAAGCTTGGGTTTACAAAACTATCCACTCAAAGTTTTAGTCAACAATAATACCTGACTGTTTGTGAAAGATGAAGGAGATTGGGTATTTCTGTTAACTAAAATTTTGGGTGGGTAGCTTTGTAAACCAGGTTCTGGGTATTTTTGTTAACTGAAATTTTAAGTGGATAGTTTGTTTAAGTGGATAATTTTGAATCTCAGCTCAGGAATATGCGAAAATCTATTCCAAGCTATTGCTAAAATATAGGGCCTGATTCATGCGAAAAACAAGATAGAACCTCGGATCAGAAATACAGGGGCTGATTCATGCCAAAATCTATTGCATTGGATGCCGGCGAGTTAGTTTGCCATTAAGGTCTTCAATCATATTTTTCACATCATTTAAACGGGTTATCAGGCTTGTACGTCAGCCATGAATCATGAGAAAATCCATTCCACACTACGCAAAAGCAAAGCCAAGTTGGGTTTTAGGGACAAAAGCAAGAGTACACGCAGCTTAATGGCGCTGCTGGTCAAGCTTCTTCATCTTCTTCTACTTCCTCCTCCATTTATGACATTTTTTTACTAACTACCAAGGCATCGAACCACTGTTCTCTGCCCTTCTTCTGGTGGGCACCAGATTTCAACTGTTTCAGCTGTACAAAATAAAAAGATCATGTAAGAAGATGGAACCCCAAGCATGACACATGGCGAACTCAATAACACAAACTTCGAGAAGTTAAGTCTTTGACCTTGTTGATTGCAATGCCGAAGGTGGAGACTTCTTCATCCTTTTGTTTCTGTTTTTGGGTTTAGTATTTCTAAATTCTTTTCTTTCTTTTTTTTTCAATTTTTAATACTAGCTGATCTTTTAACTTGGAAAAAAAAAATGTATTTGACCCTTTCTATGTGCGAGAAGTATTTGTCCCCCTTTTATATGTAAAAATTGATAAAGGGAACATTCCAACACGGTAGTCCATGACATTATCCTGAAGTGGGGTCTGGAGGTGGCGGCTACCTTCATGAACCATTCTTGTTCATGAAATTAACTGTTATGGGATAAGTTCAGCAGAAAAAGAATAGCTTGTGGGTCTCAGTCTATACTGTTATTATTCCATAAAACAATTTAGGATCAAGTTTTTCTATGGCCATAAGGATTGGGATCTTCTATCTTGCGACATGGCATGTAGCGTATATTCAAGGACTCAGAGCACCTTGGGCTGCATTTTTGAGCGCTCGCAGCCCTTGGATTTTTCACTACTCTATAGCGCATGCTACAGAGGAGCTCGATCCTGACTATAGTGATGGAAATCATAGCTTATTTGGGCCAATCCAGGGGAATAGCATAGGGGAGCCAGGGGTCTTGTCCCTTCAATCACATTGATGTTCACCATGTGGTGAAAGGAAACTTCTCCCAACAATTTAATAAGTAGCATCATAAAATTGTCATAGAGGTTGTGAATGTGTACAATCAAGTAATTTGGAACTTGATTGAATGTTAAAACTTTTGAGGATAAGTTAAACGCTACTCTCTTCCAAATAATATTAATAATAATAAATATAATGAAAATTTTGACTCACTCACCACTATGATTTCTTTAGGGAAAAGATTGGGTATGCTGTTGGTATACTCAAATATATGTGTATCTCTCTTCTTCTTCCTTTGGAAAATCCCCTATGCTCTTCCTATCGTAGTCCTCCCATTGGTTGAGTCGCTAGCTCCACAAAAATTGGTGGCATATGTAACGTCATGACCTCCTCTCCTTTATTACTCTTTTCTTATGGTACTTAAATATGAAATGCCCCTCTACATTGATTTAATTTTATTCAATCACCAAAAATAATGCATCACCATGAATGAAGGGAAAGAGTTCAGTTTATGTGCACTTCCTCCGTACACACTTGTCAAGTATCAACACCTCTTTTCACTTCCTGCCATTTAATGGATGAAGAGTATATATATATATATATATATATATGAATGCAGATGAAAGGGGAAGGAGACTTTGAAGCCAACTAATGAAGATATTGCTATCAACTTTTGGGCAAAGTTGGCAGTGTTTTTGAAGGAATCAAACTGGCAATGAACATGAATTTGGATGTTATTTGGGTGAAAGGGGATTCTAAAACCACGATTCAGTGCATTAAGAATGGTAACATCTCATGGTGTTTCCATTAAAGCTGACCACTACAAAAGCTATTTAGATAGAATCTCATGGAGAATTACTCATAATTTTCGGGAAGCAAACTTAGATGCAGATGGTTTAGCAAATCATGCAGCGACAACGAGAACTTCAATGACTTGGATGGAACAATGGAACCTCCTGGTTTTTATTTGGAGAATCTTATTTGGGATGCTCAAGACCGTTCAAGATTTAGATTCAATTGATTTATTTTTTATTATATTTTCTTTTCTAGTTGATTTTGATTAATTGTTAGTTCGTTGATGGTCATGCTGAAGATGGACTGCCATCTAAATATCTTTTCTTCTATGGTATCATTATGTATTGCGTTCATTCTTTCCTAATGATATTGCTGATCTTTAGCAAAAAATGAAAGTAAGAATATATGTGTTAACATCAAATCTGCACATGTAGAGGATCCATACTCAAATAAATTGGGTCCAAAATATAAGTAGTGTGAAGAAGATGAGATCAGCTGCTCGTAACATTACCAAATGTCAGGGAGCCCTAGGTACTACCCAGTTTCAAATAGAGAGAGAAAGCAGCTGGAGATGACTTTTCAAATTGAGTACTTTTTTTAGGAAATATTTTGAAGAATGGATGGTCTTCCTTCTTTTATTGATTAGAAAGTCATTTTTTCCGAAGAAACATTACCATTCGAATATGAATCCTAAGAAAAAAATAACAAAGTTTTCTTTCATCTATAGAGGATGGTTCACAAACCCCTATAGGATTAGAGTATGTTTCCAAAATATTCTCGCGATGCTTTCTCCTATTCATCCTATACCCATGGTGAATGAATCACCGTGAGTCTAGAAAAACTTGATCCGGTTTATGTGGTTTATGTGCTGCAATCTATTTTCGGAGGTACAGAAGTTGAGAATGGAACAATTAAAAGTGGCCTGCCCTTCACAGCCTGTTTCACCCCTTCTTCCAGTGTCTTTGTCCTCTCAAGAACGCACACCCACTCCCTTTCTTTCTAGACAGGAGTCTCAAATGATTCCAGCATGGAGAGAATTCAATAGATGAGTGGTGAGGATAACAAGACATGGCTCACTTATAATATTTAGTTTCCAAAAGTACCCCTTAAAATCTTTATAATTCCAAAGATTTAGAAGAGATTAGTATTGTCATTTGTCAAATCAGATTCAGACTCTAATAATGAAAAAAGAATCTCTCGCTTGCCAAAGAAAACTCCAGTCATACGTTTTATGTCCTAGATCTTCACCAATGAGATGATCTACCAACAAGCTTTCCAACGGTCAACAGATTACCTAAACTTAGAATCCAATCCCCGATCCACCCACACTCTACTAGGTAACAAAAAAACACAACCCAAACCGATGATGGTTAGTGGAAGCTCCATCCCATTTCATTATTCATCATCCTCAAGCGGTAATTTGTATGGATTTGGCTGGTCTTCCATTTTTATTCCGTAAATTCTTATATAATTCTATCTGTGCTTATAAATCTGTTATTTTCAAAATCCAACAGTTGCGAAAGTTAGGGATATTTGAAGTGTTAAAATGAATTTGAATTTCAAACAACTTTTACGACCATTGAATTTTAAAAATATACATGTGTGTCCGAGGATGGAGAGATTTGGAAAATGAAAATTCCACATTAATCAAGTTCCACAAACCCCAGTCCTTAAAAGTTAAAAAAGCCTCTAATATCACTTATTTCAGCAGCTCCTCTGTTTCTAGTGAGTGCAAAAGAAGAAGAAGAAGCGCGGCTCTGGCTCTACCCTCCAATTCTCTATTACATGAAGTCGCCTTGCTCTGTTTGTTTTACTTTTCAACGATCAACAGATTTATAAATCAAGAGCCCATCCCTAAAGAAAGAGAAGTTAAAAAAAAAGGGGAGGGGGCAGAACCTCAAGCTTGAGCTTTGGCTGTAAAGTGAAAGTTAAAACTAGAGATAAACTAATCAACATGTGGTCGTGGGAACCGAAATCCTGAAGAAGCAATCGTTGCAGGAGCCTTTTGTGTGCTGGCAGCTATCCAGAGCAAGGAAATTGTAATGGCGATCAGACCTGACCTGATAAATAAAATGGTGGCATTCTTGCTTGTCCTCCCCATGAGCCCCTTTGCAAAGCGAGATGAGTTGAGTTGATACCCAAAAGTAGGGGTGAAACGGTGAAACAATGCTGAGTTTCTTAAGACCTAACCCAACTCTAGGCCTCAAAACTCAACTCAGGCACAACCCAATCTTGTCTGGCTTATGCCTAAGCCCAACCCCGTGGGGCTCATGCCAATCGAGCCTAGCACTAATTGACCTTGATTGATCTCGTGTTTTTCCATTTGAGTCCTATGTATTAAAATAAATAAATAAATAAATAAAAAATCAGGACACTTGACAATGACCCAGAATATTCTAAATAAAAGCATAGGTGGCAATCAAAAAAAAAAAAAAAAAAAAAAAAAAAAAAAAATTCAGGACACTTGATAATGACCCAGAATATTCTGAATAAAAGGATAGGTGGCAATCCTAAATTATATTATATAAATTAGGGTTAAAGCCGGATTGGGCCTAGGTAGTCTAGGCCTCAACCCAGGCTTGGTCCAACCTTGACTAGAGTCAATGTTTTCCAATCCTAACTTGCCCTCAAGATCATAAATCTTAGCCCTACCCTAGGCCCTATTCGGGCTCAAGACCGGCTAGCTCAAGTTCAGGCCGTTAGGGCTAAACTTACACCCCTGGCCAGAAGGGATGGAGATGAGTTATCACACAAGAAAGGCTACTAATTTTGTAGGTTTGGGTTGGTTTTTAGGTTATTGGATAACGTGGCAGGTTCGGTGTCATTCAGTATTTGGTTAGGGTCTCTTTTGAGTGTTGGATTAATAGTTGTCATGTGTCAATCATGGAGAGCTCATTTTTAGATCCTCTTGTTGGAGAGGATCTCGATCCTACATTTTGTTTCTACTAGCAAATAACGCCAAAGAAGTTAGAGATTTAGAGTCGCCCATTGTCATTTTTTTTTTATTGAGATTACCCAAATCAATGGTGAATGAGAATCACAATTTTACCAATGTGTGGGATAGGGGACTATATGTGTCAACGAAACTGGTCCAGAATTTGCGATAGCCTAGCCGTGATCCTTGCATTGCCAAATTTTCACTCAGAAAAAATGTATGGGGACCTATGTCACAAAGACTTTTCTTACATCTTAATGGTTATTGATATCTACTATGGCATATTATTTGCAAACATGAGGATTAAGAAACACAATATTTGGATTCCCCACCTAGGATAAGGGCGTAGGACACCATTAGTGAGCCCAATCCCTAAGGAAAGAACTCGAGAATCGGTTAAGTCCAAAAATAAGGGGAAGTGTTTTTGGTTACCGAGATGGGAAGTGTTAGGCACCCTCTCCACCCAGTTGAACCGGTGTCAACTAGAAGTTTAAAGAAGAAAAATTACCCCTATACCGTATGCATGGTTATTTTATCATTGTAGTACAATTTACACTGTTGCATACACAACTGAGTTAGCTTTTCCCCAGCTCAGGAGGAGGCGAATTGACCTTCAGCTTTCTTTCTTCGAAGATTCAATCTTCTTATGACCTTTCACAACTTTGAAGAATATTTTAAGAATCTGAGAATTTGGATAAGCTAGAGCTTTCTGAGACATTCCAATAGTGTGGGGGGAAGGCTTCCTAGATGTTCTGGATTTTTTTTTGGAATTTTTTTAATTTTGTGATTTTTGGACATGAAAAATGAGGCAAGGGAATGTGGGGAAGTTTGACGAATCCTGAGCTTCAAGAGGGTGTTTGGGTTTTTTTTTTTCTCAAAAATTTTTGTTTTGAAATGTAAATCGAGGTGAATTAATATTAGGAATTTATGGGAATCTTGGCCTAAGGGAGAAGAAAGAAGGTGACGGGAGACAAAGAATGGAGCTTTCTCAGAATATGGTTGCAAATTGGGTTTGAATGTTAAGTGGAAGAACAAAGTCCCAAAAACATGCTCATGGTCCAATCCGCCTGCTTTAATGGTGGCTCTTCAATGTGATGGTGCTTTGAAGTTTGAACAATGGAAGAGCATCTTATGGTGGTCCAATTCATGAGTCTAAAGGAGGACTGAGACTAGCTTTTGCTGGACGAAGTGTTGATTTGTCAGTCCTTACTGCTCTACGCTATTTATAGGGGGATTTCTTTGTGTATCGACAAAGGACTGCTTCTCTTTATGTCTCTACTCGATCTGACTCTATGCTTACTGTGGACATTTTGAATGGAAAAATAGTCGGTCTATTGAATGTCCAGATCTTGAAGAATAAGATTCTTGTCTTAGTGCATTCTCTAGCTATGAAGGAGTTTATTCATGTGTGAAGGGAAGCAAATCAACCAGCAAATCTCATAGCTTCATCTATACTATGTATGGCTAAATTAATCATATATCCCTCGGATTTTCTAACAAATCTTCTAGAACTTGTAAGAAGTGATAGGGATAATGATGTTTATTATAAAATGTGAGGAGTCCCTCCCTTGAAACTCCATCTTCCTGTTTGATTCCACTTGTTGATGGGGGGTTGTCCCCATGGGTGTTGTGGGGCCTTGTCCTTTCTTTAGGTATATCTCTAAAAGGGGATTTCAGGGTTGCCACCATTTCTGTAAATGCGCTTTCTCTTCTTTCTTCTTTTCAATACGTACTAATTGCCAAAAAAAAATTAATAATAATAATAATAATTGTAAGCTAGCCTGTCCTTAGGAGATGGATTAAATTCCAATTGGAAAGAACTATTGCAGAGAATATAAAAAATAATTCGAGAAGCTAATCTGGTTGCGGACTTCCTTGCTAAGTCGGCGGCAAAATTTGAAGTATCCTCTCCTATTGTATCTTGACTAGCACTAGTTGTTATGGAATTGGATTTGGATAGGCAGAATCGGCATAGATATCAATTTAAATAATTTTTCTTTCTCTGTTGGTTTGGTTTGGTCTCAGTTTTGAGTTCTTTTCTACTGATGGCAATGCCGAAGGTGCATTAGTTTTCATCTGATACCAAGCATTTGTTCTAGTATTTGTACATTCTCTTTTTTCTTCTTTTTTTTTAATACACCTGAATTTCTAGGGGAAAAAATAAGAGGTAGCACACAAAAGTGGTTACCAGAGATGCCTGTTTCTGTTTCTAAATCCCATTTAGGAACTCGATATAATGAAAACAGCAAGCAGACCGCCCAAATTCAGAGAGATAAACACCTAATATTTCAAAACACTATCACCCCCTTTTTCTCTCACTGTAGTTTAACAGATCTCAACTTCCTTCCCTTAGTTTCCCTTATTGATTCCCCCTTCTCCTCCCTTGGTCTCTCTTCCTTCTCACGAAGTTTCAAACCCCTTTTCTATCAAACGGGATTTGTAATGGGCAACCCAACATTTTAACTCTATAAACCCATTTAGAGCCCAAAAGATTCATAGATGGTGTAGACACCGAATTTTGTCACCCCTCAGCAACGATGACAATATGAAGAATTACATGTTGGATATTTTAGACTTGGAGAATTTTCAAACTTAGAAAATGACCATTTTTTTTCTTATAAAATTTCAAGAGAAAATGTTATTCAAAAATTAGAATTTGATTTTGTGGATTATTATTGTTTGTCCTCTCAAGTCGGACATTACACTTTGATGCGAGAACTATGCGAATCGACACCCGATTCTCTTTTTCATTATATGATCCAGGTCCCTACTTTATGCATATTTTCGTAAATATTTTCGGTCGAGACTACAATTGTGTCTCACATCATTGGATAGTGCTCGGACTGAGCTTTCTAACGACATATTACACGTTTAATTCCGACAAACGGTTTGAAAGATATGACCCTCGAAAGTTGACTCCAAAGTTCGGTATCAGATTCCATTCCGAACAACCAAAGAGTGCCACATGGCGCCCAAACCCCTTTGTCCAAATGCAAGCCTTTTTGGACAATTCTTTCTAGTTTTTTAATCCCACATCGAAAATAAGAGAGAATTGTCCCAAGTCCCAAGGCTATAAGAATAGCCCTTCCTCTCTTCCAAAAAGGAGGAGAAAAATTTGGGAGAAGGAATATGGCCCCATGAAGTTTTTTGCTAATTCCCTCTCTCTAAACAAAGAATCTCTTCAAGTATAAAATTTTGAATGTGTAATCCTCCTTGAGCAGGGAGACTTAGTCCAGTTCGGTTCGATTTTGGTCTTGAAGCACAAGGGTTATCTCCCCTTGTTTTTTTATTAAAGCCGGTACAAGGTATTTTTTTCTTCCAATAGCGATTTAGAATTAGTTTAATTAATAGATTAGTTTCTAATTTATTAATAACTGATTTATTTAGATTAATTATGTTTAATTAGTTTCAGTTTGGTTCAATACGGTTTATTAGATGTAAATTGATTTATTCCGGTCCAATAAAAGATATTTAGGTTTAATTGATTATTTTAGATTAATTAGGTTTAATTGGTTTTTTTTTTATTAACATGCTTACTTAAGTAGATTTGATTTGGTTTAGTTTTTTTTTAAATTGTTTTTGTTCTTTTAATCTAGACCCTTAGATTAGGAGGATCTCAGCTGTAACCTAATCCCATTCCTTCTTCTTCCTCTCTTCCATCTTTCTTCTCCAGCCGCCCCTCTCCACTTTCTTCTTCTTCTTCTTCTTCTTCTTCTTCTTTTTCTTTTTCTCTTCTTCTTCCCTGCTGCTGCAACTGAAACCTGCAACTACTCCTTATTCTTCTTCTTCCTCTTCTTTTCTTTCTTTTCTTCCTTTGTTGAAACCGAATTCCACCATCTTCTTCTTCTTCTTCTTTTTCTTCCCTGCTGCTGCAGCCACTAACCGGCAGCTACCAAACTCAACTTCTCCTCCTTCTCTTCTTCTTCTTCTTCCTCTTCTTTTCTTTCTTTTCTTCCTTTGCTGAAACCGAATTCCACCATCTTCTTCTTCTTCTTTTCTTTTTCCCTTCTGCTGCAGTTCTCTTCTTCTTCTTCCTTTTTCTTTTTTTTTCTTCCCTGCTGCTACCACTAACCGGCAGCCACTGAACTCAACTTCTCCTCCTTTCCCTGCTGCTGAAACCGAACTTGTAGCCGCACCTTTCTCCTCCTTTCTTCTTCTTCTTCTTCTTCTTCTTCTTCTTCTTCTTCTTCTTCTTTTTCTCTTCTCCTTCCCTGCTGCTGCAACCGAATCTGTAGCCGCACCTTTCTTCTTCTTCTTCTTTTCTTTTCTTCTTCCCTGCTGCTGCAATTCTTCTTCTTTTCTTTTCTTCTTCCCTGCTGCTACAACCACTACCCGGTAGTACCTTTTCTTCTTCTCCTAGTTCCCCCCTCCTTCATCTCCACCAAGGCCTTAAGCCCACTGAACCATACCCTTCTTCTTCTTCTTCACTGCTGAACCAGCACCAACCGAACCCCCCTTTTTCCATCTTTTTTTATTTCTTTTCTTCCCTTTAATCTAAATTCAATAAAA
>NC_056563.1:31241043-31274252 GCF_013358625.1 Macadamia integrifolia | reverse complement strand
AAGGATAAAGAAGGGGAAGGATCCATATTGTTCATGAGGGTGACGAGGTTCTATTCCGCCGAACGGTTCCTTCTTCGCAGGTGAATCTAGCAGAGCTCCTTCAGGTACTATGGTGAAGGTTAAACAGGGAAGAGAGGGAAGGGGGTGTGTTTTATCAGGGAACAATAATTTTTGCCCCATTTTTGTTTCGAGAAACGGGCGGAACAGGTGAAACTTGTTTTGTCATTCATGTTTCTTGAAACATAAATTGTTATAAATTTCAATTTATGTTTCAAGAAACAAGTGGAACAAAACACTTTTATCAAACGGTTTTAATGCTATTTCTTCGTTTATGAAAATAGAAAAACACAGAAATACGTTTCTGAAAACGTTATCAAACGGGCCCTTACTATACATCAATCCTACTCACAAAAATCATGAATTAAAAAAAAAAAAAAAAAAATCACCTAGAGGTTATCAAACAAGGCCCATATGCCCTTAATTTCTTTGCCATGGAATGAAAATTATCCCTTTCAGTTAGGGTGTTCAATGCTTCAATACATGTCCACATGTCTTGATTTCATTTGGTTAGGTCAGTCCATTATACTAAGAATGGTCGTTTGTCCTCTCAGCACTACTCCACAAACAACTACACATCTATGCATTTTAATGGGGACTGCTTATCTGATGTCTCTCTTTCAGTTAGGATAGGGAAAGCTTCCCCCATGTCCTCCCCTACTCCATTCATTTCAAGAACTGATGATGATGATGATGATGGTACATATACATTGTTAAGCTTAACAAAATGTTTCATTTAGTATCTTATTTGATTATAAAATTTGACTTAGAAGATAGAAGTAGATTTTATAATTCCTTCTCTATTTATAAAATTTGAATAATTTTAAATTCTGTTTATTTAAAAAGATAATAAAATATGAGAGACAGTCCCTTTACCTATGATGAATGAAGAGTCCCTTATTTATGGGTTGGGACGTATTTGCTCAATACAATGTGGATAATATTATTAATATTATACCAAAATCTGACAAGTGGCTAATTCAAGCCATCCAATGGTGGGTCCCCAATACTCACCCTCCACATGGCATAGAAGTGGTGGAATGCCAAGAAAATGCTCTCATGATTAGTTTTGAGTAGAATTTTCCAATGATAATAATAAGAATGATAACAATAACAACAACAATAATGAAAATGATAGTGATAATGATAACAATTATAATTTTAATAGTAATAACAATAAAAAAATATTAACAAATAAAGTTGACGCGCATGGAATCTAAGATTCTCATCTTATATTAATTTGCTCTAGCTGTAGAATTACATATTTCGATTTGATATGTGGTTGACACGGGTGTGACTCAGCTAAACTTCGGAAGTACTCACCAAAACAGAGACAAGTAAACAAAATGAGAGAGAGAGAGAGAGAGAGAGAGAGAGAGAGAGAGAGAGAGAGAGAAATGAAGTGTCATTTTCCTTTCTCTACCCAATATGATAGACAAGCCACCAACCTTCAGTATGTGCCTTTTGATTGTAGGATCTACCATCATTTGCCCTTTCTTTTAGTAAAGTGTACTAAGGGTAACGACTAACAAGAACTGTGTGAAGCTATTTTTATCACCTTTACTAGGGAAAGAGTATGGAAAAGAAGATCTCTTCTCCTTTCGTTTATGTTAAGCTCTATCATTAAGTGTGTGAGGGAGTGTGATCCCTCAGCTTAGACACGTAGGAGAAAAAAAATGATTGGCTTGCCTTGGTCCCATGAAATAGAAAATGACATCTTTGTTGATGCTTTTTCGTGCGCTCCCATTGGCCTTTGCACAAGCATAGGAACCACACTCTCTCAGAGAAAATACTTCCCCATATATAATATGGGAGAAAGAGCACTACCCTCTAGTGTGTATCGGCATCAAGACACATCTGGTACAAAAAGACCATGTTGCCCCAAGCTAAAGATGCTCCCATGCACCTTCCCATTGGCTTCGCTCATTGGCGTGTACTTGCGCCAGGCGGTAGAGCTCTCTTGTCCATATAATATATGAAAATTCATTGAGTGAGAGAATGGATTAGTTACCCGTCATTGTACGCTTAATGTATAATGAGGTGATGACATCTGTAAATGACATTAATGAAGTATTCACATACGAATAAATGATCCGGTTTTGTGTTTTCCTTGTAGAACATAAGGATGTGTTAGATTAACACCAAGAAATACGAAAAATAAAGAGACAATAGATCCACATGGCATAGAGATTTAACGAGGTTCGCACACCAGGGTGATGTGCTACTTCCTCAGGCAAAGAAGAAGATGTTTCACTATGCAGAAGAGAGGTTACACCCAAGCAGCGATGAGAAAAATCGCCCTGAAACCCTAACTCGAAAAACCCCCGAAATAAAATCACTTTCTCAACAAGTAACAGTATATTATATATACTCCAAGTTGCGAGTTGACCCATCGGGTCGTGGTCGATCCGATCAAACCATACAACGGATTGTGCTTTTTTTGAAGATGAACCACCAATTTCAAATTCCATATTCTCTCTAGATTTCTCTTGACCTTCATCACAATGAACATGAGCTTCTTTCCTAGGATGCAACATAGCAGATTCATTAAAAGTAACATCTCTGCTAATAAGAAATTTTAGAGACTTTGGATCAGGACACCACAACCTGTATCCTTTCACTCCAGATACATACAAAAAAAAAAAAGCATTTCTTAGTTCTAGGTTTCAACTTCCCTTCATTTACATGTGCATAAGCAGGATATTCAAATACTTTTAAATTTGAGTAGTCTGTAAGTTTACCTGACCAAACTTCTTTTAGAGTCTTACACTCAATAGCTGTGTAAGGAGATCGATTCACCAACAAGGTTGCTGTGTTAACTGCTTTCGCCCATAACTCCTTGTCTAATCCTGCATTTGATAACATACACCTCACATTTTCTAACAAGGTTCTATTCATACGCTCTGCCACTCCATTCTGCTGGGGTGTTTTAACAACTGTATGGTGTCTTGTAATACTTTCATTTTTTCATAACTTATTAAAGTCACCTTCACAAAACTCTAGGCCATTATCGGTTCTCAACCTTTTAATTTTTTTCCCGGTCTGCTTCTCAAGAAAATTCTTCCACTGTTTGAAAGTGAAAAATACTTTATTTTTGTGCTTAAAAAAATAGACCCAAACCTTCCTAGAGAAATCATCAATGAAAGTAAGCAAGTATCTTGCACCAGCCCCCTTTGAAGCAACCCTGGAAGGCCCCCATAAGTCTAAATGAATGTAGTCCAAAGTTCCCTTGGTCCTATGAATAAAGTACTAAAATTAACTCTTTTCTGCTTCCCAAACACACAATGTTCACAGAACTCTATTGCTTTTGTACTTTAACCACACAACAAGCCCCTTTTACTTAATGATGCCATCCCTCTTTCACTCATATGGCCTAACCTCATGTGTCATAAATTTTTGACATCTGATTCGGACATAGATAATGAAGCTGCTGCAATAGACCCAGTGACTATAGTACCCTGCAACACATACAATCTGCCAACCTAGATTCCTTTCATCAACAAGAGAACACCCTTGCTGATCTTCATGACTCCACCTTCATCTGTATACTTGCACCCATTTGAATCAAGAGTGCCTAAACTGATGAGATTCTTCTTCAAATCAGGGACATGCCTGACATTAGACAAGGCTCTGACAATGCCATCATACATCTCGATATTGATCGTTCTCATTCCAATAGTCTTACAAGAAGCATTATTTCCCATCAACATAACTCCACCTCGAACTGATTCGTATGTGGAAAACCATTCACGATTGGGACACATATTGTAAGAACAACCAGAGTCAAGAATCCATTCATCATGTGATCTAACTCTGTCATCAGTCACTAAAAACATATCAGACTCACTCTCATCTTCAGCAATACTAGCTTCTGCAGAATCATCTATTTTTTGTTGATTTTGAGCACCACCACCTGTTTTTTGCTTATTTAAAAGCTTATAGTATTCAGATTTAATATGTCACTTTTTCTTACAGTAATTGTAGGTCAAATTCTTGTGCTTAGATTTTGATCTAGCCTTCTTTTTGTCATCATCTGAACCCCTTTCATTCGTCTTCCCTCTAGCTACCAAACCAACACCAAAATTTATTAGTAGATGTCAACTCATCATCAATCTTCTGCATGCTTTGCAGATTCGTTTTGACATCCTTAATAGAGATTGTCTCTTTACCATAAATCATTGTTTCCCTAAAATGCTTATAAGATGGAAGCAGAGAATATAACAATAATAGAGCCAAATCTTCATCATCTATTTTAACATCTATCATTTTCAAATCAGTAACAATAAAATTGAACTCAGATATGTGGGATTTAATAGAAGTACCTTCACCCATATGAAGGGTTTACAGTTGTTGCTTCAATCTCAACCTATTGGTGAGGGATTTTGTGTGGTAGAGATTCTCTAATTTCACCCATAACTCTGCAGTCGTTTTCTCTTAGAGAACTTCCTGTAGAACATCATTCAAAAGACACAACTGAATAGCTGAAAGAGATTTATCATTCAAATCGTTCCAATCATCATTGGACATAGTTGCAAGTTTCTTCACCTTGCCAAATAGGGTTTTCTTCAAACCCTGCTGCGTGAGAACAACTATCATTCGAACCTGCCATAAACTAAAACTGATGTTGCTATCGACCCTATCAATATCATATTTTGTTGAAGTCGTGGATCGAAGTAATTCAAAGCTCCAATACCAGTTTGTTAGATTAAAAAAAAAAAAAAAAACAAAAAATAAAGAGACAATAGATCCGCACGACATAGAGATTTAACGAGGTTCACACACCAGGGTGGTGTGCTACGTCCTCTGGCGAAGAAGAAGATTTTTCACAATACAGAAGAGAGATTACACCCAAGTAGAGGCGAGAAAACTCGCCTTGAAACCCTAGCTCTAAAAACCCTCAAAATACAATGAGTTTCTCAACAAGCAACAGTACATTATATATACTCCAAGTTGCGGGTCGACCCATCGGGTTGCGGTCGATCCGGAACCACCCAAATATGTCAGAGCGGGTCAATCTTCAAAACGGGTCAAGAATTCGAGACAAACTTAACAGGATGACGTAGCAATTCATGTGTCATCATCTAAAGTGATTTACTATTGGATGAAATTTGCCTCCTCCATGCAAAGGTTAAAGCTAAGAATCATAGTTTATTGAAAAAGGAAAACTGAAATCCCTATTTTATATAAACAAAGGTGGAATGAAATTCCGTTTGACCTCTGATTCATATAAAAGAAATTATTAATGGATCAATTTATTTTATTATATGAGAGCATTTTTTGAGCAAGTGGCATAAAGCACGGAACCAACAAAATAGTATCACATATAATAGGGCAGTGAGATTATTTCATATGAGAAGGAAAGATATGGGCACATAGAGGCTTGTGTTGCCAACTCAAGTGGCTTAAACAACCATTTCCCTTATTTTATATAGGAGTTGCATTGGATATTTGCGTAAGAGGATTTTAGGTTAAGCTAGTGTTGAGTTTTGAAAACAACTAGGGTTAGGGCTTGCATTTGCATTTTCTAACAGTATTTCTGTCTTGCACCCCCCCCCCAAAAAAAAAGAAAATGCGGTACTGTAGCTTTATCTCTTTGAATCAAAATCCGGCAGAGTGCCGGGCTTCATTACCGTAACAATATATATCCCTTCCATCGCCGGCCAGCCGGCCTTCTTCCTTTCACCTCCACTACCTCTTCCTCCTTTTGGTTGGCAGCAACGGTGAGCACACTAGAGTAGACCAACCCATTCAATCATTTTCCTTTCCAGTTTTCTTCATCGTCCCTCACAGTTCTTTCCCCTTTTTCTTACACACAAAAAGGAGGTTATATCTTTCAAAGTTACCGACCCACCATAGTTGATTTCTTTGCCATCGAAGAATTCTCTGCACTAATGTTACGTTGGCCAAACAGATTTTGTTGGACGACCACTTTCTTGGAACTTAGGTTTTCATGAACTACCCAAATACCCATCTAGGTTAAGCTAGACAGGTCCGGTCTACAGGATGAACCGACAAGATTCAGAAAGAACTCCTCATATGCTTACTGCTGTCATCCCTTGGTCCTCTCTCTCTCTCTCTCTCTCTCTCCCTCAGCCATAAACGGATAAACGGGAAGGTTAAGGTCATTAGCGTGGCGTGAATGTGTGACTGACTGTTAGGTCCATCCACCAGGAATGAAGAGAGAGAGAGAGTCAGAGAGAGAGAGAGAGAGAGAGAGAGAGAGAGAGAGAGAGAGAGTGGGACGGAATAAAAAAGAGGAAGAAAAGGAAACAAAACGGATGGGAGAATTGGTAGACCGGAAGTTTAGGGGGTCTATGGTGACGTCATCATCCCAACTTGGACAAGTTAGCCGAGCCTTATCCATTATCAACTACTTGGGTCCCTAAGCTCTATTCATTTTTTGACCTTTTAACTCTAATCACTGTAAAAATATTAAAAAGTTTCAACATTAACTTATTGAAAACACATTATAATTATCTAATCACTATAAACAACAAAGAAGCAGTGATACCTTTATTTAATTAATCAGTTTAGGGCTCTATTTCTCATTATTATAATTAATTAAATTGAAGCCACCTAAAATCAACTGCATGATTTGATCATTGAAGTATTGAACACCACCCCTTAATAAGAATCGAGCAAAGATTCTATCAAAATCTTAAGAGATTTAGGGTTGTGTTTGCTTGCATTCTTTATGATAATTCTAAGTGCAAAGCCTTCTCTTCCCGTCCCCCCACCCTCCAAACTCTTTTATTTTTATTTTTATTTTTATTATTATTTTTTGGGGGTGGGGGATATGGAAATTAGTAAGGTATGGCTTGATCGAGGGAGCCCGAAGGCTACTTGGCTAGTCCCGTTGACCCATACTGACCCCACAACAGTATAGATCGGATCATACCGCGGTTGAATGAGAACCATTCAACTTTCACTGAAAGTTGTGAAGAGCACTAAACACCCCCGTGTGAGTGGCCCAAGGTGTGCCTATTGGGAGTCGAACCTAGGATGTCTGAGTTTACGGCTCGTACGAAGTTCGTTGCCCACCAACTGTGCTACCCCCTTGTGTTTTTATTTATTATTTATTTTCTTCTTTAGAAGAAATTTGGAGGCACTTAGGTCTTGAGGTCTTTGTTTCGAGCCTTTGTTTCTCACTTAGGATCTCCTCCTTGTATCCCCTTGTCCTGAATGAAACTTTGCTACTACTTGGGTTGTAGCCAAGTGACCAAGTAGTTGCAATCCCTAATGCCAGGGAAATGGAATCTCAAGGGTAAGGGTGAAAATTTTCACCTTAGGAGGATATTTTTAACCCTGCCCTTGAAATTCCATTTTCTTGACTTGGGATTCCATTCCCTTGATTGTTACTTGGCTACAACCCGGACAGCAGTGAAATTTCCCTTTACCTCTCGATCTCCTTTGGTAGCATTATGAAAAAAAAAGAAAAAAAAACTAGCATTGAATAAGGTTCGGATGGTAGTGTCGCAGACTCGCAGGTCTGCTCTAGCTTCATGGGCTTCCCTTGTCTCTTTCCTCTTTGTACATCAATCCATTGGCCTTTGGTAGCTAGTCATTTCAATGGGTTTTCTGGTCCCTTCTATTGGGCGGCCGCTACCTGCCATACAATGCAGGGTGGCTTACTTAAACCTGATTATCCTTCATTGCAACCCTTAAGCTGTGAATGGTAAATGACTCCATAAACATCTGAAACGCATGATTGAACACAAAAAACACAAAAACACAAAACTGAAAAAGCTTTCTGAATCTGATTTGCTGTTCTATATATATCATATATCATCCTGTCCTTTTCGATCAATCTCGATTGAGCCTCTCTACCCAGACCCATGCTTTGATTTTGCTGTGGCGCATAGGATCCGCCACTGTCCAGTCAAAGAAGAACTATTCTTGTGGGTAGACATGATTGTTTTTCACTGCTTGTACCTCCATCATTCACTCACTGATCAGTTGTTGCAGGTGAACCTCTTAATTTCATGCTTTAGGTAGATGATGAACAGCCATGGCCGGCCGAATTAATGTTACACTAATCAAGCCAAACCAACCGGAATATGGCTCAACCATATCTCCTACACCTCAAAATTTAACTAATCAAAGCTTAAGTACAGGTCGAGTTGGTGACCTAATTGTGGGTATTAATTAAGGGGTTCACCAGCCATAGAAGACTATAGATTGGATAAAGACTGTCGGTGGATATGCATGGTCCATGCAGCTTTGGTCCAATGGCATAAGCAGTTGATGAAGACTGGCCTATAACTCAGCAGTTACCAGTGAAGTTAAATGGGGGTTGGGAGTTGGCCGGGTTGGGTATTTCACTTTCCACCATCGAGTCTCCCACCTTGCATGCACGTTGACTGTTAAAAACATGTAGGGTAGTTGAAAGTTGAAAAGTTGAAATAACTGTCATCTTTTGCACTATGATGGATGAGAGATTCCGGGCATTGATGATCCTTCATCTAGGAAGTAGGCTTTCTTTTCTCAATCACATGGTGTATGTACAATCGTGCACCGTGCATGGTCATATGTATATATATATATATATATATAATTATTTTGCTTTATTATTATTAGAAAAAAAGAAGTCAAAGGCAGCATGAGTCTTGCATCCAAACATGGGGTGAAATAATTACTCCATCCCTAATGTGTGGAAATCCCGCCCCTGTTGATACCTTTACTAGAGCTTTCATTGGTCTCCGCACTAATGAAAGGATCATTCCGACTTTTCGGGAACCCTTTCCCTTATTATAAGGATTTTTTTTTAAAATATCACAAAACATATGTTGTGCCAAGTGGATAAATGATATATCCATTTGGATAGAGAGGACAAGGATATGACAATCTACATAAGCCACATGTCAAAGTTTAGATTGTAGTGCAATCAAATGCCACCTTCCCTCTTTATATTGACACACATCTCATGTATGTCCATGTATTTATACCAATACTCTAGACATCACTATGCACTCTTCAAATTCTGAATGAAAACAAATGATTTAATTTTATAAAAGAAAATACAAACATAATTGGTTCAGATTTGTCTTGTAGTTTTTGAAAACATAATGAAAAAGCATAATCTTCCATTGTTGCATGGGTAACTAGCCTTAATATATATCAACTAGAACCCATTACATCTTTTGTTTTTTATTTGCAATTCATTTATGTTGAAATCTTGCTCTCTTTGGAGTTATTTTGTGCCTGTAACTTTGAACTTTTTAACCATCAACATTTCGTTAATCTGGAAAATCTTAATCTAGCTCTGACAATGAGAGACCTAGGTGTGTGGTTAACTTTGAACTCTTATGTACAAACAGAAGCATCTCAATAGTTTTTTATCCGGAATCTTCCCCTCTAGGTAACAATATTTATTAATGTGCAAATCTTCTTTGTCAGAGAGAGAGAGAGTATCTATGATTACCCACTGCCCCATGGATTTTCTATTCTGAATTTTTTGCAGTGAACAAGAAATATAATTCTTAGATGAATTTGGCATTAATTTATAGCATCCACATTAGGTTTTTTTAGGGTGCATTTTGATTCAACCTTTTATGAAATATTTAATAGTGGTCGCAGCTAGAGGAAACCTCTACCAAACTTGATTTGAGTCATGATCACTTCCTTTTTTTTCTTTTGCTTGATCTGTTTTTCCCTCACACTAGTACTAACTGCATGCGCATTGAAGTGAGATCAGGGTGGGTAGTGACTAATCTTAAAGCTCTTTCAGTATCCTTCATGCAGGTTGGCATGGTGTGACACTTAAACCTACTACTTATCAAAGCAATGCAGCACGACTCTCTTTTTGTCTTCCTAGATAAGGACCTTCTTTATCCGCATTTAATACAGACAGAAAATGGGTAAGTGCTCATTTAATGATTAATCAAACAATAACTTCAAAACTCTTCAATAATTAAGTCCAGAGATTCTCGAATCCTTTAAATTCTTATGAAGCCATACCTACAGAATTCAATGAAGATGTGTTTTGCTAATTAACCTCACAGAAATGGAATTACACTCTTCCCACAGGTAATCTGAGAACGTCAGATATATGGGATCCTGGACACCCCAGAATCTGTGAAGCTAGCTTCTTCTATCATAGTTGATTATTGAAAAAACATTAAATTAGCAAATGTATTTTACTAGATAGAGAATATTAATTGGGGTCCTCCTACTGAAAAATGAGAATCTAAAATGATGCAGAAAAATGAATGGATATTGCGAACACAGAATCACACAAAGCAATTTTAAATTTATGTGATTTGGCAAGATTGCATACGTCCACCGCAGTGATATGAGATCTACTTCATTATCAATGGAGAATAAATTTATACTCATTTGTCCTCACACCTCTCTCAGATTTTCTTTCAGAAAAATCAAGAACCCTTGTTACAAATTTATAGCGGACCGCATACGATTAATTTATCAAAATATACCCATATTGCCCTTCAGACCTTCAACCTCTTAACAATCCTTCGGAATCAGTCCATTTATGTGACCGATGAAATACAAGACATCATCCCCCAGCATATCCACTGGTTGAAGCTGATCTACAACTTATCTAGCATTTCTGTAGTTGCACTAAAGGAGTTGATGATCCTCTTTGATGCATGGAATCTAACAGTTTCAAGTAGTTGACTGTTTGGTCTGGCTCTTTGGTGTCATACGGTCATACCCAACCGTTTCTATGATTCTTGAAAGACAAATTAAATCTGGAAAAAAAATTAAAATTGTCAAAACAAAAAATTCTCTACAAATCTGGTTTCTTATAGAAAACACAATATTGGTAAGAAATTATCCAATGACAGAGTACTGATTCTCTGATTGGTTCAATTTCTGAACTGAACAATCTACTGGTCTAAATGTTATCAGAGATTCTTGGCTCTTGAGGGATCCAATGGCTTGCCAAATGAAGGAAAGTGACTCTAATTTTTATGCTACATATTTATTGTTTACTCCTTAACTAATCAAAGGGAAAATGGTGAGGGTTTAGGTTTATCCTATTAATCAAAAAGCGCACCCACACAATATGAGACAAATAGATGAGACAAGCAGAGAGAGAGAGAGAGAGAGAGAGAGAGAGAGAGAGAGAGAGAGAGAGAGAGAAGAAGAAGAAGAAGAAGAAGAAGAGTACGTAGAAGGGCGTGTTATCTAACACAGACCATAGCGGTAGGGCACGTGGGACTCCTCATGTTCTTAAGTCTTTCAAGCTCATATAGAAGAGAAACCCAGTACAGTTTAAACCTGTTATCCATTAGCTAGGTGTATATTATTATATAATTAGGTATCTGATTCTTTAAAGTACGCAGGAGGGAATGAAATGATCCATGTTCAGACCAGATAACTATATAATAATGATGACCCTCTTTGTTTTTTCGTTTGTTTTGGCTGTACAACTCCCATTTTAGGGTAGTCCATCACAGAACCCTCAAACCTAGAAGGGAGCACAGTAATTTCTGTTCTTCTTTTGATCTTTTAGAGAGAGAGAGAGAGAGAGAGAGAGAGAGAGAGAGAGAGAGAGAGAGATAAAGAGAAGGGTGTGGGGAGTGGACTGAGGAGGAGGGGATTGTTTGGTGCTTTAAAGACATGGGTTTGGAAGTTGATATAAAAAATGAAATATCAGAAGCTATCAGTCAACGTGAGAACATGTGATTGCGCCAACTTTTCTCTTCTAATTGCTTTTGTTTTGGCCTGTTGAGTGCCATGCCGGTGGATTCTCAGCCTCTCCCTCTCATTACTCGATCGATTGACCCTTTGCCAACAAAAAACTAGACATCCTAAAAGAAATCCAAAAAACTTTTGCCAAAAACTTTTATAATTAACCCATTAATCAGTTGTGTATGATGACATTGAGGAAAACGGAGACAGAGACCTATACTTAACGGCAACTAACAACCTTGCTCCACCCCCTCCTTCTTGTTCTCCTCCCCCCCCCCCCTTGCGCTCTCTCTCTCTCTCTCTCTCTCTCTCTCTCTTATAGATACCCACATGAGTACACCCACGCAGAGGCCTAAACCGCCGGTCTAAGTCAACCATCAACCTTTCACAAACTCCAACCGGTTATAAAGCTGTTCAAGTAGATTGGGTAGAGTGCTCTCTCTCTCTCTCCTTAATTTCTTCATCTTTCTCAAAATGTCATCTCTCTTTCCCTCATAGTTTCTAGAGTTTCTAAGGTAATACGATGAGGAAACCTTGCTGTGATAAACAAGATACCAATAAAGGAGCTTGGTCCAAGCAAGAAGACCAGAAACTCATTGACTACATCCGAGTTCATGGTGAAGGTTGCTGGAGATCACTACCTCAAGCTGCAGGTTCCTCATCTAATAACAACCCAACGCAACCCAACCCAACCCCTATCTTCTTCTTCTTCTCCTTCTTCATCTAATATTGGTACATTTCCTGGTCTTATCAGGCTTGCTTCGGTGTGGTAAAAGCTGTAGATTGAGATGGATAAACTATCTGAGGCCAGACCTTAAAAGAGGCAACTTTGCTGAAGATGAAGAGGACCTCATTATTAAGCTCCATGCACTCCTAGGCAACCGGTGCGATATTGCCTTCTTCAATATTCCTACAAAAGTTTATTGTTCACTAGTAGTACATAGAAAGGTTATAGAAAGAACAATTAATTACTAATTACATTGATTATTTTGCAAAACAACATTCTTAATTTGTTAACATTCATCATTAGTGTTTCATGTTGAATAGTTTAACTACTCATAAGTAGCTAGTCACTCCTTATTGAATCTTTAGGCTTACTATTAACCTTTTGATCTTTACTTATGTTATGGTTTCATCAGGTGGTCCTTGATAGCTGGGAGATTACCTGGGCGCACAGATAATGAAGTTAAGAACTACTGGAATTCCCATTTAAGGAGAAAGCTTATAAGCATGGGTATTGATCCGAATAACCATCGCTTGAACCAGAAGCTCCCTCGAACCCAAAATTTCTCTGGTAGTGACACATCTTCTGGATCAAAGACTCAGGCATGTCAGCCATGTAAGCCTAGAAAATCTCAAGGGGATAACGATCAGGTTTCTGATGCTGGAAGCTGCCTTGAGGATGGAACCTGCACCTTGCCTGATTTGAACCTTGATCTAAGGATGAACATTCCTTCTCCTTCTCGTTCAGTTCCAGTGGTGGAAGAAAGACCGAAATGTATGGATTCAAATATTACTAAGGAACTTGAAAGTTCCTCATCTCCTACACTTGTTCTCTTTAGGTGATAGAAGACCTTATGAGTTTGTGGGTCTTATGAGATCTGTTTTCAAGTACAAAGAATCAAAGACATTCGTATTTGTTTGGGTGTCTCTTTGTCAAAGGTCATAAGATATAACCTTGTTTTGGTGTGTTTAAGAGAAGGGACAGTGCCAGACAATCCAAGGTCTAAGTGGTGAGTTTGAGTCTCTTTTGATTGATAACAAAAGCTCACTACTCAAGATGACAGGAGTGGTTCATTCCCTTCATTGAAGTGATTACAGAAGTGTACTGTAAAGTTATACTACCACTACCAACTTATAGATAAAATGGTAGGCAGTCTCTCATGTATTCTATCTCCACTTCAAATTGTGGTTATACCATTGTAGAAACTAATGTAGATGCATATCTTAGTTTGTTGTGAGTACACAACAATTGCACTTGTATCTTTCCTTCTTACAGATTTAATCTCTCTCTCTCTCTCCCTTTTTTTTTTTTTTTTTTTTTTTTTTTTTTTTTTTTTTTAAATTACAGTTAGGAAAAAAAAAAAGGATAACAGATATTAATTCAGTCATTAGAGGCTCTCTCCCCCCACCCCTTTTTTTATATCAAAGTTAGAAAAAAAAATGATATAAAGAGATTAATTCAGTTATTAGAGGTAATGATATTGATGAATGAAAATATGTCTTTAGATATATCCAGTCCCATTAGAAATAATTATATGCAAAAATAAATCTGCAAAGACACAGATGAAGACATATAGAAGAGAGTTTATAAATCATTAAGAAATGATGTCTGTTATTAGTAAAATATCAGTTCCCCATAAAAAGGTGCAGTCTTCTCTTGTAAGTTAATGTGTAAGACAATTCATGGCATACAGTTTGCAAGCATTCCAGTTGGTCTTGAGCAAGAAATGAGAATGCAAAGTTGGCATTACTAAATTGGATACATTGAAGTTCTATTAAGTACTACCAAACATTCAAAGCAAGGACATTCTAAGAAGGCACAGGATTATTAACCCAAACTTCCTATTTTCACCACATGGGCATCAGTTTAGTCGTCGAATGTGATTCAATATCCAACTTGTGAAAACTCATGAGATATTTTGACTGAATCCCACAAATATTTGCACAACTTAGCCATTGGATCTCCCAACATTTCAATCTATCTACCACTCAATGTGGAAAAAAGAGAGTAAATTTTCTAAAATGTAGAAAATTTGTGTTTCTTATACTTTTTTTTTGCTAACGACAGGCAGCCAGGCCTTCGGCTTGAGTAGTCTTGTGGGCCCATAATGACCCCACAACTGCATGGACCGGGTCATACCAGGGTTGAATGAGAACCATTCAACTTTCACTGAAAGCAGTGAAGAGCACTAAACAACCTGTGTGAGTGGCCCCAAAGAGGTAAATAGAGTCGAACTCAGAACCACACACTTCGTGAGGCGAAGGTCCCTTGCGAACTCGGCTACCCCTTGGGGTTGTGTTTCTTAAGAAGTTTTCTTCAAATACACTTCTGTTTTTCCATCTACTATTATTCATTATGCTCAGACATGATTGGAGAAACTTTGTTAAGTTCCATTTTTTCGGGTTCGCTGGATCAGAAAGCAAGAGCGCACCTACCATTTCCAGGAGAAAAGAATGGATAAGCTTGCTACTAGTTACCCTATACCCCTTGACAAAGAGCAAATATTAATTCATATATGGCTTCCTTACCACCAAAAGGAGTGGATATATTTCGCCTGAATTGTCAAAAAGGAAAGTTCATTTCTTGACATCCAAGGGGGATAATAAGCCAACTCAAAATTGTGAGGCAAAAAAATTTCTAGAATATTACAGAATAAATGAAGAGGGAAATATATAAGGTCCATCTTGTTGTGTCTTGATTCTATTTTTGGCATTTTGTTTCACATACCTTAACAATTGAGTAAGAAGAGAGTTCTCTCCGTGAAATACAGAAATTCTTGCTATTCCCACCTGCTCAAACTTGTGGTTTTTAAATCCATCTAGGTGGATAAGGAGTGATGTATTATCCATTGAGATTGGATAATAATAACTGGGCCATGCAAAGGTTCTAGGCACAGAAAACAATTAGGAGAGTCAGTATTTGTTCAGAAGGGCAAACATGGGAAAGCAAATCTTTTGCAGAACCACTTCAAGGATGAACATGCACTGAGACAGTTGGAAGTTGATTGCACACTTTAACCTTACAGAGTAACTGGTATATTCTCCTGCCTTGTTTGTTGTTTCTACCAAAATCTCTCTTTTTTTTTTTTTTTTTTTTTCCTTCTTCTTCTTCTTCAATAAATAAATTATGGATATAGTAAAATACTATTTGAACTTTGATTTTCAAATCCTAAAATCTTAAGGAAGAAAGCTTACACGATAACAAAGTATATAGAGGCATTTGGAAATAACAAAGGAATATAAGGCTCAAATTAGTGGATGGTAGATTGCTATAAGTCTATGACTGATATGATCTAACTTTCGGAAAGTTAAGAACAATGAAGATGGTGATGGTTTAATTTAACCTCTTTCCCTGGATTTCAAAGAGTCATAAGTAGTTGTCGACCTTGTTAGATTGGTCATGTGCAGCTGCTAGAAGATCTTTTGAGGCATGATTTATTCCCAAGTCTACTAGGCTCACCACATAACCATCTTGACCACTCCAACTTCCAGTTAAGGTGCTAATGGGGGTGGGGGACCAATTTCCTTAACTTTTGACAGATGCGTGCAATGAAAATTTGGTACCTTGCATCATAGCAATGGATTCTGTTGATCAAAGAAAAAGTGCTTGAAAAATTAGATTAGAAGAAGTAGGGTGAAGGTGGGATTTTCTCCTGCCTCTAACAGTCCAAGGTCTTACTGCTGGGGCAAGCAGCAGCTTCAACAATAGAGCTGTAACCAGACTTACAAACCATAAATGAATTCTACAGACTAAGGGGAAGAAAGTTACACTACAAGAAGAAAAGGTTTATTGTTATTAGTATAACTAATATGATTCATGCTCATCGTAACTAAGCACCGGTTATATGTGCTTTTCCGACAAATTAGCCGTATAATTAATCAGAGGTATTTTGGGTGATCGAGATGCTAGACTTTTGTCAGTATTATATCACGTCGTCATAAAGAAAATTTGTATTTTTTATGATATTTTTTTGTTTTCTATGTCATTTTTTTAAAAATTATGTCACAGTGATGGTGACAACACCATGGTTGCACCAGGATTAACCCTACTACTATTATTATTATTATTATTATTATTATTATTCCATGGCTGGTTCTATGCTCTCAGTATATGACCTCCATTATCCCATGCTTAAACTATTTGTCATTATTCAAAATGGCAAAGCCTAATTGCAATTATGAGAATGGCAGTGAAGTGAGTAGCAGAAGGCAGAAATAGTATGAGATTTTGATCTAAAAAGCTTTACATCTCTTTGGAGCCTTTTGGGTTTGGATTGTAAAAGGTTTTTTTTTTTTTTTCATCATCATGGTTATATGAAGGGGCTCATTCTTGGAGAGGCCCATAAGAAGTTCAATCTGGACTCTGGAATTTCAATTACACTATGGTTGGGCCTTGGGCTCATTGATTTCAAAAATTCATCAAATCACCCACTGCGGCCCAATTTGTAAACTAATAATTTAGATTCCCGGTGTCCACCTTGTTATTGACAACTTGACTCAGAACCATGGAAAATACAAAGCTTTTGGAGTTGGGAGTTTATAGAAACTGTGGTGGACTGCATCAATAGCCTACTCTCTCTAGAATCTCCCATGGAAGATTGCCAACATTACTAATTTCTGCCTTCCAAATCCTAAAGCTCCTGATCTTATACCTCGTGAAGGCCAATTTGGGTTCATTCTCAATCTTCAAAACCTGCATTTAAATGTCTTCTTAACAGATTTATAATAGAGTAAAAAGGAAGATCAATCCATAAAAGAAGAAGAAAGATCCTTCTGGGTTGTCATTACTTAGTTAGGCAGCTACTTAATTTGTCAAATTATCACAAACTTACAATTAATTGAATCATCCATGGCCGGCCATGGTAGCCAAAGTCACCGTTTTGGTTGCTAAAGCTTGAGACCATCACGTTCGTGTTTTCCTCTTCCTCTTTCTCTCTGAATAGATCAATGATCCATCGGAATTCACAATCCAATCCATGAAGGCATTTGACATTATTATTATTATTATAATGCGGGTTCATTACTGCTTTCTTTCTCTACCCAAGGAGGAAGAGGAGGCGGAGACGGGTAGTGGGTCATCGATCTCGCAATGGCCATGGACAGTGGAGACATTGGTGCCTCCGGTCAGATGCTTCCGGAACTCGTTCATGACATCGGGCGGAGCAGTGGGTTTGGAGACGTTTACAAGCGAGAGTGTACGGATTTAAGCCGGAGAATTGGGCTTCTCTCTCGGTTGTTTGAGGATATGAGGGACTTCAAGGGTGACAACAATGCCCATCCCTTCACTTCCACATCGTCTTCCTCTTCTTCTTCTTTGAAAGATCTGCTGGGAGTGCTTCGCTCTGCTAAGCGGCTTCTTCTCGTTGCACGGAATTATGATTCCAAAACCTCTCCTGTAAGTGCTTTCATTGGTTTCACTTTAGTTCACACTCCGCTACTGTTGTGTCAACCCAGTACTACATGAAATTTTGGAAGCTTTTGGGAAATTGATTCTGGTATCTGTTCATTGCAATCGAAAAGGGTTTTGATTTACATTGATATAATTCCACCAGTATTTGCAAAATGTGTACACTTACCCTAAGACTTCCAAGGACTAAAGTGAATGTAATCTATTCTTAATGTCCTTGTGATATGAGTGGGAAGCTATCTTGCCAGCTTCTCTATTTATTACAAGATCATGAAAGGGATTAGTGGTTACATTTGTCTAATTTTATCTTGAAGTCCTAGTGTTTTTCTCTAAACCTTCTGTTGCTTGATCTAGGATCTAAGTTGCAAGAAAGTCACCTTCCAGTTCCAATGTATAACATGGAAGTTGGAGAGAGCATTGGGTAACATACCATATGATCAATTCAATATATCTGAGGAAGCTCAGGAACAAGTAAGAGTTCAGCAATACATAGTGCCTTTGACACTACTGAACTGCCACTAACATTCTCTTTCACCAGGTTGAATTGGTTCGAACACAGTTGAGAAGAGCAGCAAAAAGGAATGGATCTCTGAA
Source organism: Macadamia integrifolia (assembly GCF_013358625.1). Taxonomy (NCBI): domain Eukaryota; kingdom Viridiplantae; phylum Streptophyta; class Magnoliopsida; order Proteales; family Proteaceae; genus Macadamia; species Macadamia integrifolia. The sequence continues at coordinate 31,255,816 of NC_056563.1, read as the reverse complement.
TTCAAAAATAGTTTCTCGTGCCTTATCCGAGCCACTTGACAAAACGAATATGCCAGATTCAGGTAACAGAGTAATTAGAAGCTTGCATCATAAATCTCGAGCACTGGTGGACATTGTTCCTAAAGTTAATGGAAAGATGGGGCATCATCTGGAACAGATGATACATGAACGGGCAAGACCTCAGAGAGTCTCTTCATCTTCTGAGGCCTACATATTGAACAAAGCCGACTCAAACAAGGAAGATGATCTGGCTGGAAAGAGTTCAGAGGAAAGGAATAAGCCTGACTCGATAGTTACTCCTGATGATTCTTAAGGATCCATGCACTGTCATACACCCTCGCATCTCTCAGCCCACTAGTATCAAACCCATGTGTACTTGGTCATTCTGTTATGATTCATTTCTTGCCAGATGCAATGCCTATATATATATATATATATATATATATATATGTAATCATCCTTTATTAATAAATCATTGAGATATTACAAACCTCACATGGTATCAGTCGGTTATATGCTCTGATGAGCTTGAGTTCTTGCTAATGGCGTCGTCTTCTCCAAATGGCTCTGTTACTGATCCTGGCTCCTCTTCATCTCTCGTCTCCATCAATGTGTCTCCACATCTGCCGCTGAAGCTTGGTCCCTCAAACTTTCTGCTTTGGCATGCTCAGTTCTTGCCACTTCTCCGTGGTCACAACCTTCTCAGATATGTGAATAGCACATTTCCTAAACCTTTGGTGGTTGATTCTGATCCATCTTCTCTGGCGGCTGCTACACTCTGGGAGCGGCAAGATCAGATTGTCTTGAGTTGGATAATTTCGTCGTTGTCGGAATCTGCAATATCTCATGTTGTTAGCGCTGAGACATCCTATGATGCCTTGTCTGCTCTTTCAAGAATCTATGCTCCTTCTTCAAGAACTCGAGTAATGGATCTTAAATTCTGCCTCCGACTATTCCCAAGGTCATCGTGGTGATTCTTCTCAATCTCATGGTTCATCTCGCAATTGGCAATCTTCCGGTGACAAGTCTTCTTCTCAGTCACCTTCATTTACAAATCAACCACGTCAATGTTGCCAAATCTGTGACACTGCTGGACATGTTGCTACTCATTGTCCTCAAAGGTTTAATCATGCCTTCTTAGGTATGTCTACCTTTCCATCTTCTTCCTCTGTCTTTGGTCTTCTCTCTATTTTTACCTGGTTATTAGACTCTGCCTCTAACAAGCACCTCACTACAGATATTTCTAATCTGGCCTTGAATGCTCATTATATTGGTCCTGACCAAATCATTGTAGGTAATGGTCAAGCTCTTCCAATTACACATATTGGCTCTTCTAAATTTCATTCTTCCAACTGTAGTTTTGAACTCTCTAACATCTTATGTGTTCCAAGCATTCATAAAAATCTTCTTTCTGTTAATTGTTTTGCTTCAGAAAATAGAGTTTATTTTGAATTTCATCCTCATTGTTTCTTGATTAAGGACCAACAGACAAAGACAACGTTATACCAAGGCCAGAGTGAAAATGGTTTGTATTACATGCCTCTTATCTGCACTGGTCCTATATCATCTCCCTCTATTGCCATGACCAGCACTTCTGCTTCAATAGACATCTGGCATCATCGTTTTGGTCATCCGTCGTTCAAGATTGTTCGTCACATTCTTCACCAATTTCATCTTCCTACTACTAGAATAAAGACTGTTATCTGTAATGCTTGTAATCAGTCCAAGAGTCATCGGTTTCCTTTACTTCCCTCCCCTAGTATCAGCTCTGCTCCTCTTGCGCTTATTCATTGTGATCTATGGGGGGCAGCTCCGGCTGTTTCTATTGATGGATTCCATTACTATGTACTCTCTGTTGATGATTTTAGCAAATATAGTTGGCTTTATCCAATTTCTCTTAAATCTGATGTCTCTTCCATCTTTACTACATTTAAGGCATATGTTGAAAATTATTTTTCCACCAAAATAAAGTGCCTACAAACTGATGGAGGAGGAGAATTTCAGAAATTGCTTCCAAAGTTCCACTCACATGGTATTTCTTTACGTGTGTCGTGCCCTCACACTCAAGCTCAGAATGGGTCTTGCTCTCATGTTTCATCCTCACATCTCTGTTCAATACTGGACTTATGCCTTTCTTGCAGCTACATTTCTCATAAATAGGATGCCTTCATCACTCATTGGGAATATTAGTCCTTTGCAAAGGCTATTTCACACTTCTCCCGATTACCTAGTTTTAAAAACCTTTGGATGCCTCTGTTACCCATGGTTGAGGCCTTATGCTCGTAACAAGCTGTAAACTTGCTCAACTCCTTGTGTGTTCTTGGGTTACTCCCTTACCCATCGTGGCTATAAATGTCTTGATACTTCTAAAAATCGTCTTTATATTTCACATCATGTTGTCTCTGAAGAGTCCATTTTTTCCTTCTCTTTTCCCACTTCTCCACATACTTCTTCTCCACCCTATCTCACCTCCTGGTATGATGTTTCTCCACCTATTTTTCTTCCTTGCTCTCATTCATCACCACCACCATCTTATTCTTTGCCTCTTAATCCGTTATCCAATGGGCCTTTAGTCCCTGCTCCTATGCCTATATCATTCCCAAAGCCCATTCCATTGTCACTGTCTAAGCCTATTTCATTATCTGAGCCCAATTTTTCACCCAGGCCTATTATTGGTTCCCAATTACATGGGTCTGATTCATCAAGTTCCCAATTACATGGGTCTGATCCACCAAGCTTTCCCTTACGTGGGTCTAATCCACCAAACCCATCTCTTTTTCTTCAAGGTTGTCTTCTTTACCCGATGTCTCATCGTCTTTACCCGATACATCCACGTCTTTATCCGAACATACCCTATCAAATATTCCTCAATCTGATCCTGTTCTCCCTCAACCACTTGCTGCTCCTTCTCATCCCATGTTAACACGATCTCGCACAGGTTCTTTGCGCCCGCCTCCTTCCCGTCTCAATCTTTCGACTACCAAGCACCCCATTTCTGCATAATCGGAACCCACATGCTACTCTCAGGCACTAAAGTTGCCTCCATGGAAAGCTGCAATGGAAGATGAATTTAACGGTTTTTTGAGGAATGGCACTTGGTGTTTGGTTCCACCATCACCCGACTACAGTGTCATCGGCTGCAAATGGGTTTTTCGTTTGAAGCGTCATTCTGATGGCACTATAAAGCGCTATAAGGCTCGTTTAGTTACGAAAGGGTTCCATCAGCGCCCAGGCCTTGATTTTACAGAAACCTTTAGTCCGGTTGTTAAGCCGGCCTCTATCAGAGTGGTTCTCTTTCTTGCGGTTACTCGTAATTGGCCTCTTCACCAATTAGATGTGCAGAACGCATTTTTACACGGGAATCTTACTGAAAACGTGTATATGTCTCAGCCTCCGGGCTTCATTGATGATTTTGCTCCTCACTTTCTCTGTAAATTGCAGCCCTCCTTATACGGTCTTAAACAGGCGCCGAGGGCCTGGTGCACAAGTTTGAGCACGTTTCTTCAATCTCATGATTTCAATGCTTCATGAACAGACTCTAGTTTTTTTATCTTTCGGAAGCAAGGCATTATTTTCTACTTTCTTATATATGTTGATGATTTAGTACTTACTGGGAATTCTATAAAGGCTATTGGGGACCTTATTCATGCTCTATCTACCCGCTTTGCCGTGAAGGATTTAGGAGACCTTCATTACTTTCTTGGGATTGAGGTATCCCGATCCAAAGATGGTTTATTTCTTAATCAAAGGAAATATATAACTGATCTTTTGACCAATACAGATATGATTGTGCAAATCCGGTTTCCCTCTTCACCGCCACTAATGGCTACAACAGGAACACCTCTATCTGATGGCATGATGTATCGTCGTGTAGTAGGTGCTTTACAATACTTGACCATGACCCGGCCAGACATTGGCTTTACGGTTAGTAAGGTTGCTCAGTTTATGCATTGTCCAACGCATGCTCACTGGACTGCTGTGAAATGTATTTTTTACGTTATTTGAAGCACACCCTCATGGATGGTTTATTCTTCAAGGCTTCTTCACCTTCTGAGCCTGTCACTTTAACATCCTATTTTGATGTGGATTGGGCAGGGTGTCCCGATGATAGACGTTCTACAACTAGTTTTGGTATTTTACTTGGTTCCCATCTTGTCTCTTGGGGATCCTGAAAGCAGCGAACTATTTGTCGTTCCTCTACGGAGGCTGAATATCGAGCAGTCGCTTCTGTTGCAACAGAGCTTTTTTGGCTTCGATCTCTGTTACAAGAACTTGGGGTTTTTCTTGTTGATGCTCCACTAATATGGTGTGACAATGTTGGGGCAATGTACCTATCTGCGAACCCAGTGTTCCACTCTCGTACAAAACATATTGAAATAGATTTTCACGTCGCAAGGGAAATGGTTGCTTTGAAGCAATTGATTGTTCGATATATTTCAACAGTGGATCAAGTTGCAGACATTCTAACTAAAGGTCTCTCCAGGCTGCGCTTTTGTTCACCCCCGTGAGCTTGAGGGGGCCTGTTAAGGATCCATGCACTGTCATAAACCCTAGCATCTGTCAGCCCACTTGTATCAAACCCATGTGCACTTAGTTATTCTGTTATGATTTATTTCTTGCCAGACGTAATTTATTAATAAATCATTGAGATATTACAAACCTCACAATGATTTCCTCTGCCCTATTTCTCTTGAATTGATGAGAGATCCTATAATTGTTGCCACTGGCCAGGTACCATTTACTGTCTCATATGTCACTCAATGTGCCTACACTCAACTAACTTCAATTAAGGACCTCTGAAACTCAACTCCACCTTAAACTCTTTCTTTTTTGTTCCCTTGATTTGCAGACTTATGAGAGGTCATATATACAGAGATGGATAGACAGTGGCAACAGAACATGCCCAAAAACTCAGCAGAAGCTTCAGAATTATACACTAACCCCAAATTATGTGTTGAGAAGTCTAATTACAGAGTGGTGTGTAAAGAACAGTGTTGAGTTGTCAATGGGACCAGTAAACAGTAGGATTAGAAAGAATGATGGATCATTTCAGGATGTTAGTGGGGACATAGAAGCCATCAATGCTCTGGTCCGTAAGCTTTCCAGTCGATCCATTGAGGACCAAAGAAGTGCTGCAGCTAAAATCCTATCACTTTCCAAAAGAAGCACAGATAATCGGATACTTACGGCAGAAGCTGGTGCTATTCCAATTCTGGTCAACCTGTTTACCTCAGAAGATGTGAGAACACAAGAGAATGTGGTGACTTGCATTACTCAAACTCTCAATATATGTGAATAATAAATCACTCATAATGCTGGCAGGTGCAGTTCCCCCAATTATCCAATTCCTCAGGATGGGAAGCATGGAAGCCAGAGAGAATGCAGCTGCAACCCTTTTTAGTTTGTCTCGTGTAAATGAGAACAAGATAATAATTGGGAAATCTGGGGCAGTAGTAGCTTTAATAGACTTTCTCCAAAATGGAAGCTCAAGAGTGAAGGAAGATGCCGCCACAGCGCTACTCTACTTGTGCATTTATCAGGGTAACAAAAGCAGGGCAGTGAAGGCAGGGATACTTGTGCCATTGAAGCAGATGCTCACAAACTCCAACAGCTGCATGGTTGGTGAAGCTCTCACAATGTTGTCAGTTCTTGTCAGCCACCAAGACTGTAACATTGCCATAGCAAAGGCCACCATCATTCCTGCCTTGATAGACCTGTTGAGGACAGGCTTGCCCTGCAACAAGGAGAATGCTGCAGCCATTCTACATTCTTTATGCAAGAAAAATGCTGAGAACCTTGAATGTATTGCAAGGCTTGGTGCTTTTATGCCCTTGAGGAAGCTGGCTAAGAGTGGAACAGATAGAGCCAAGCGCAAGGCTTCTTCACTGTTGGAGCATCTTCAAAAGTCACAGATGCTTTAAGGGTGTGGTAGCACTGGAAGGATTCAATTCAATTTTTTCACATTCCTACCATAGGAAAATATTTTTACACTGGATCATTTTTTGGGTGCGAAAACTGTAGAAAATAACAAAAGCATGGCTAAGAGTGGCACAGATCGAGCCAACTGCAAGGTTTCTTCACTATTGGAGCATCTTCAAAGTCAGCAGATGCTGTTAAGGGTCTGATAGCACTGCAAGTATTCAAATTCAATTTTTGTTTTTTTTTTTTTTTCTCTTAACATTGCTACCATGGGACACTGGATCAATTTTTGGGTGTGAAACCTGTAGAAAATAACAAGATATAGTGAACTCATTATATTTGTTTCCTGTGTATTTGTAATATTTCTTTTGTGTGTGAGAAAAACATTCATTAGTTTCTGGTTATCAGATTAACCAAACATTCCATATTTCTCCTCTTCTTTAGATATTTGGAATTATCTTTAATAGATTTCAGTTCAACTTATTCAGAAAGAGATCCTGCCTTATATGTAGAGGAATTCTAACTTCCTAAAACCACTCAATGCTGCAGCAGGGGAACCTTGCATGATTGAAGTAAGCAAACAAACTTTCCATAAATAACAATACTACTTAATAATTAAGTTCTTTTTACATTTATTTAAGCTCTGACCACAGAAAGAATAAGAATTGAAGACTTGTTAGTAGTAATTGTTCTTTCTTATCTTTTGTTTAATGTTTCCTAATAGAAATTCCCTGTGAATAAATAACAGAAACTTTCCAGTATAAGAAACATTTTTTTGAACAGATTTATTCATATAAATTTTTTTTAGGAATCTGTTGTCCTTGTAAAAAGAGAAGAACAGAGAAGGGTGAGTTTTGAAGCTCAGGATAAACTTTGGATAAATTGATGCATTGAATGATCAGAAATTTGGAAGAAAGTACAGCATTTACAGTGGTGAATGGCTTCTAAGCAGTTTTCCAAAATCATCAATGGCGGATATAAAGATGGCATAATGACCCATCAGAAAATAGTTGTTTAAGCTTGTTGAACCTTCAAATGTTGTGACAGGTTCAGTGCAGTCTCCCAACTATCCTAATGAAGCCATTGCCTTTACTATCTCTTCTATGTGAATCTACTAGGTTACTAGCATTAGTTGAAACTGAGTAAGAAGCTCCATTGGTTGGTTAAGCCTCAAAGATACAAAGAATTACAAGGAATCTGTTATCTATATTCAGTCATTGACCCCTTTCACCTTTACTCTTCCCTAAGCTTATCCTGTAGCTTACAAGTAGTCTGAAAGCTGCTCCAAGGATTCAACAAGTAGGTAAGGTTTTGTTGATGATCGATAGCTACAATCCCAAGGACACCACAAATAACATGCGACTCCTACTATTTCCACTTCGCATATGGGTTTTCTATTCTCTTTAGCCCAATAAACTCGATTCTCATTAGGCACACCTTGGGCTACTCACACGGGGATGCTTAGGCTCTGTACTGTAACGATCTAAAAAATGGGTTCTGACGTTTTTTTATTTTTTTGAAACAGAAATAAGGTAAAACCTGTATCGAAAGCCCGGTTCAATTTCTTGTTTTTTTGAAATGAACCGGGCACTTATGAGACTTTTGAATCCATTTTTTGGAGCATAAAATACTTGCTTTTCACTTTTAGAAGTCATTCTGAGCAAAAGGCGCCGAAATAGGTATCACTATAAGTTATGAGGGGTAATTTGGGAAATTACCCTCAAAACATAACAAATAAGAACCCTAACCCCATTTTCGTTGCAGGAGGCGAGAGGAGCGAGGGAGACGCGAGGCAAGAAGGAGGCGAGAGGCGAGCAGCTCTGCCATCTTCGATCTACCATCTTCAAGGTAAATGACTCTCTCTCTTTCTCTTTCTCGTTCTCTTTCTCTTTCTCTCTCTTTCTCTCACTCTCGTTCCCTTTCTTTCTTGATCTCTTCTCCCTCCTCCTCTGTGCCTTCATCTCTGAAAAAATATAAGCTTTTTCACTCTCTGTGGGCTACAAGATAAGGCAACCAGGTGCAGAAATCCGAAGAAATCAACCTCCATGACTGCTGAATGTTTCGATTCCTTTTCGTTTTCACACCCCCTATCCTCTCTCTCTCTCTCTCTCTCTCTCTCTCTGCCGCAGTTCTGCTTATCTTGATATCTCCTCTGCTTCTCTGAGATGAGCGTAAGTCAGAAATAGAGGAGCAGAAGCCCTGGAGGTGGTCAGGTGTGAGTGAGACTCCTGATTAGTACTACCTTGTCTCCTCTGCAGATGGTTCACCAGCGCATACTTAATAATTGAAACAGCCCTCTTCAGATTCGAACCCCAACCATGTGTGTTATGTGCAGCAGTCAATAGAAAATCAATAAACAGAAGGGAGAGTCAGGACGTGTATGGATCAGATATACTAAGGAGACAATTATAATCTCAAGATGCTTTAATTCAATAAAATTTGATGGTGTCCTCATCTTATCACGATGTTATAAACTCTTTGTTATCTAGAAAGAGGTTTGTTCGGCATAACAAATTGCTGTTATCATATTTATGTGAGGTCAACCCAGGAAATTGTTTGTCCCCACAATGTTTTCCACCATCAATGGGGTAATACACTATTCCATTCAGCACATCAATGGGACCTTTTGTATAGGAGGCAAAGGAGTCATAAGACCTCATAGAACTTCATTTCATGTTTCTTCTTTCTAATTTGTATACATTAATAAAGTTATTCATGTACATTTACCCCTCTTAGTGAGGTTGAAGTTTTGGAGCTCAGTTTTGCAGACCCATTTTTAGTCTGAGATCTGCCAACACATAGCTAATATGTGGTGGCCTTCTCTTACATAGGAGACAAGCTTGTCAAAATGTTAAACCCACCCAGTGCCTGTAGTATTTAATGTTTCACTCACTCATCATTTATATCTTGTTGAGCTAAGAACAAATAAGTTATGATAAGAAACGAAAATGGGTACTGGAAGGCAGGAGACATTGAGCAAACATCGGCGACCATATCGTTTAGATCTAAAATCATACCAGAGTTGTATGTATGAGATTCCTCATGTCTCCTCTTGTTTCTATATAAATTGGGTTCTAAACCATGGGAAACCCATCGCTCCGCGAGTTGGGTTTTAGAGAATTAGGAAGGTAGAGAAGAAGAAATCAGAAAGAAAGAAAGCAGGGATTTGGGAGATGGAATCATGTAGATTTTTGGCGAGATTTTTGGCGAGACTTACCGGTAGTTCAATATTTTTGGCGAGACTTATTTTCTTTCAAAACCATTCCTTTTGTCAATATTATCTAGCATCTCTTACCTCAAACAGTGAGTTGTGTTATTCATCTTAATATGTTTCATAATGACATCTCTATACTTTATTTCTTCTACTTCTTCTTCTTCTTCTTTGTCTTGACTTTCTTTGAAGAACCTTCTAATTGGGGCTCAATCTGTCCGTCACTTCAGTAACTCTCTTAAGAACCCCCTATTTCTGTGTTAAGAGTTTAGTCAATGTAGTATTGTGGATAGACAGATTGGTGGGTTGGTAGATAAGTATTTGAAGTTGTCCTGTATTTCATTTTCTGTTTAACTGGTTCTTCTGTTTATTTCTAGTTGTGGTAGAAGTTTGAACTTGGACTAAACAAATACCGTACAGAGAAAGGAAAGGAGATACAACCTGGAATGTTATGTGTGCATGTGACCTTGACATGAAATTCACTTTTGTGTACACTGGTTGGGAGGGTTCTGCAAATGATTGTCGAGTATTCAATGAGGCATTGTATAACCCTAAATTTGAATTTCCTCATCCTCCACCTAGTACATTCTAAATCTTAACCTCACAAGTTGATTATACTCTATTTTACATATTGTGTTGATTCATTACTTTTCACTTTACGTGCTAGGTAAATATTATGTGGTTGATTCTGGTTATCCATCTACTACTGGGTTCTTGATGCCATTCAAAGGACAAAGATACCATCTAAATGATTATAGGAATAGACGTCCAAGGACAGCAGTAGAGTTATTTAATAATAGACACTCTTCTGTTAGGAATGTCATAGAGCGCAGTTTTGGTTCTTTGAAGAAGCGCTTTCCAATTCTCAGCAAAATGCCATGTTTTCCACTGAACACCCAAACATGCATCGTCATTGCTTTTTGTGCACTTCACAACTTCATTCGGGAGGAAGAAATTGCAGACAAGAATTTTAAGGAGTTTGGTGAAAATTGGTGGAATGAGGAGCCTGAAGAAATTCAAGATTATGTACCACCGGCTCACATTAGTATAAGCTTAGCAGAAAGAAGAAGACATATGGATGATCTTAGGAAAAAGATTGCAAATGAGTTAGCTGTTAAAGCCGGAATGGCTCAAATTACATGATTACATTTTGATGATTGGATTTAAATTTTGAAGTAGTGGGACATGTTTTGCAGTTAAGAATTAAGTTGGAAGACCTAATTAGATACTTTAAGAATTATGTCAATACTTGAATTTATTCTTGTTCATCCTTTTATGTTATTATGATAGATCATATATTTGTTGAAACATTTCATATTTCATATGGCAAGGAAACACAGCCAAATATTTCATATTTGAAGTGAACACCATGTTGTTGATATGGAGATATTCTTATTTGTCTCATTCAACTTAAGTTATTTGGGTAATAATGATTTTCATAACTTAGAATTTATTAAAAAACCATTGACTATCCTTAGATTTTATTTAAAAATCACAACTTTGACACCCATGGTGAAGATGACACTTAATGTAAATATTGGTTTCTAACAGAAACGATTCTGTTAAGTACGAACCATACATGTTTCTGTTTCTTTTAGGTTACAAAATCAATTTTTTTTTGCGATTACCATACAACATTTAAGATGCAGAATCACTCCAAAAAAATAGAAATGCAAAAAAGTGTGCTAGCCCCAAAATCTTGTTAAAAAAACAGAATCGTTACAGTACAGAGCCTAACTGACTGGGAGATTTTTGATAAATGAATTTATTGAGTGAATACTCTTTGGATGAAAGGTTGCTATTGAGAGGTGAGATGCCTAAACCCTTGAGGGGTGTGATACCCAAAACCTGAGGGGTGAGATACCCATTCCATTATTCTCTTCCACAGTTCCACCCTTCTCAACCGTCCATCTATTCTATTTTCTTTTCTTGATTTTCCTTTATCTTTCGAGTGTTGAGAATACTACGTGAGCTGCTCATCAAGACACCGATGAGCAACTAATCTGTAGACACAAGATTACCAGCGGCAGCCATTAGAGGACCAGATTTGGGCAGGATTTTGAACCGGCCTAAGTCCCTGCTGACCCTGTTCTAGGGATCTGCTCTCACACCTGGGAGGACACTCGAACTGCACAGGTTGATCAGCAGATGTCTGGATCTCTAGTTCTTGTTTTCTCTCTTAAGTTTCCTAATTGGTGGCATCAACCAACAACCTTCAGATCTCCACAATCAGCCACCCATTCTGGACCCAATTTTGAGGGCGAGTTGAAGTCCATAAGGAGGTCACTCGACCCAAGTTTGGTGGCCAACTGAGCTTTGTATTATCTGTTTCTGCAGACCTTTAGTTTCCTAATTGGGAACTCTTTCTCAGATCTCCCAAACCTGAGTTCAGATTACAGAACCCTTTGGAGGGTTTTTTCAGCATCACAAGAGGAGCTACTGCCCAGAAGTTGAGTCCCATCAGAGACCCCTACAGCCAGCTGCAGACTCCTACTCCGGAGGGGTATCAGAATTAAATGATTGGGTTCTAATTGGGGTAAAAAAATTAGGAGATAAAAGAAGAAGCCAGGGGTAATTTGGGAAGGTAAAACAAAAAACAAAACATATCAGATATATAAGCAGAGGAGTTCTTCCTCACGCGAATGGGATTTCACGATTAGTTCTCTTAGCTTGATTCGATTACGTTTGGAAGACACGATTGAATCATCTTCTACCAGCGGAGCAATTGGCGGTGAGAATGGTGGAAGTCTCAGACTGCAACAATAGGGTGTAATTAGAGCCACGACTGAATAATGCATAAAAGAACATGCTACCGGCGCACAGTGGAAGGAAGTGTTGTGGAATTGTTTGGTTTGTTGAACCAGCTCACATCACATGTATCAAATGCATTGTCTTGAACTTTTAGGAATTCGTTACTTTAATGCACTTGCAACATCATTAACATTTATTCCTCAAGTACTTGGTTGTTAATTAATTACTTGCCATTTAAGTTAGTTTCTTCACACCGCCCCTGCCTTGTTCAACACTTCCACACTGGTGTTGTAAATTTAAGCAAGTGGAATGAAGTATCATTTACACCTAGCATTAGTAACATTTATCTATGTTGGTGCACCATTTCACATTTCGATATGAGCATTCTGCCCTGATGCAGATTAGAGTCACCTTATGAAGTACCAGCAGTGAAGCAAGCAACAGGCAAAATAATGCCTGTGGTTCTGGTTTGGACCAGTCTCTGGTTCAATTTTGGACCAGGAATATTCCATATATTTGTGAGGCACTGGTTAGGAGTCCTATGGATTTCTTTCTTTCTTTATACTTGTAATAGCTGGAATAGGACTTTTAAGTTCCAGCTTAGTTGGGGTCTTTTATTTTATCTTTATGAAGAGTTTTAGACAAACTTAAACTCTCCCAGTTAGTTGGCGGTAGTAGTAGTTTATGTTATATTTGGACTCTTATTTGTGTTTAAGATCAGATTAAGTTCCAGTTACTTTGTGTAGTATAACTGGTCTTTTGTTGTTTTTAATGAAGGCATAGGAGGGCTAAACATAGCCCAAGATTTGTACAGTTAAATAAAGTATTTGCTTAACAAGTTCTGTGGTGATTCAGACCATGCCTGCTATGATGATTCAATAGGTTGGGTTGGTGGTGATTCTAGCTGGGCCTTGGGTGGTGACTCCCAGGTCATATCTTTTTCCCTCTTTCAATCTTCTTATTATCTTTCTAAGTTGCTGAACTCAGGTCATCACAAAACCTTTCAGCTCCTGCTTTTGTCAATTCTGGTTTGTTCTTCAGACAACGAGGTATTTATATAATGAATGTTGAGTCTAGTTGCTAATCTGATTTCTAATTCTTGTTCAATTTTTTGTATTAAAAATTTCATCTTTCTGGAATCCTGAGATATAGCTTTCAAATTTATGATTTAGATACTTGGTTATGATTCTGTTGCTGATGTATGGGTATTTCTTTTTATTTATAAATTATAATACTGTTTCTGGTTGTTAATCTTTTATTAAATGAATTCTGGTTTTGTGGTTTCCTGAACTCTGGTCTCTAGGCGATTCCAACCCATTGTGAACTTGAGCAAGCAGTCAATGTACTCTCTCCAAATTGTTTCACTTCAAAATTTCATCTGTTACTTTTCATGGTCTAATGTTGCGCCGTTGATGTAGGTATGCCATGAACTATAAGGAGAACGAGAAGATGGAACACCGATACTGAGATGGATTCCCAAATGTCTTCAATTTGGTCACCCACCTGATCTGGGTACCTCTTCGGCAAAGTCTTCATGAATTATAAAGGAGTCTTTCTCATTTTATGTAGTTTCTAAATCTGGGACTTTAAGTTCGAGTTAAAGATGAGTTACGAACAAAGTTGTGGGTTGTTTTGGGTGAGAACTGACTTGAAAATTTTAGGGAGGAGTAGCCCTAAACTGTTTTCAGCTTTTGCTGTTATTATGTGATGGAACGTGGTACAGAAAAATTTCAGCAGTTTATGGTAGAGAGTGGAATATAATATTCTATGGGAGGTGTTGACAGTTGACATTGAAAACCATGGGTTAGTTTGGTAATGGTTAAGTAATGATACTTTTTTTGGGTGCAGGTTAAGTAATGATTTTCTAGTTTGAGAGTAAAGTAGACTGCATTTGGCAGTTAAAGTGGTTATTCCTATATCATTCTGGAGTTTATTGACTTGTAATGATTGTAGAGGTCAGATTGGTGTTGGAGAGGGAGGATATCACCAAAAAACAAAAAGTAACGTTGGATCCTAATTGGAAAATAGGAATTGCTAATTCTACCTCATGAAAAAGATTTCTTTCATCGAATTAACCATTCCATTTCATTTAGTAAGAAGTTCTGTTCAACTAAGCAAATATGCCATGGTTACAGGAGCTTATCATTGCATAAAGGCTTTAAGGGCATCATGATATAACCGTCGGGGGTGAAGTAGGGACCTAAAAGATTCACTAGAACGATACATACTTTATCCTAGCTACAGGCTTAATTACATGTATGTTTCATGGTAAATATATATTCGTATTTTTTGTTTATAGAGTGATTATATTTGTACATTTCATTATATGGAATTTTTGAAAAAAATATTATTACCGTATGATTGGAACAAAGTTTTTATAAGGTCATGGTGAATGGGATCCATTCATCTTGGGTGCTTTAGATGTACACATGGGAATAATGAGGGTTTTTAGGTGTTAAAACCTTATAGGGGTTTGTGAGCAAACCTAGGATGGAATGGTAAACGTCACCACCTGGAGAATAAAAATTGTCTTTTGGATAATATGATATAAGTTGAGGCAAATTATTTGAACAACACCACGGAGACACATTTATATTTTATATTGGCCCTTTGCACAAGTTTGGGGTCTATATGGTCTTTATCAACAATTATTTTACAAAAAAGTTTTCCTAAACTCATGGAGGACAGTTCATCCACTATCCTATTAGGGTTTACAAATCCCTATATGTTTTTAGTACCTTCCCAAAATACCCTCTTGAAACCCCCCTCTCCCTTCCACCCTTATCTCAAATCCCATGGTGAAAAACACAAATCCCTAGCATAAAAAACTAGGACACTTTTTTTTTTTTAAATTTTGATATAGAAAGAAAGAATAAATTACAGTGATGAAAA
>NC_056563.1:31224649-31241023 GCF_013358625.1 Macadamia integrifolia | reverse complement strand
AAAAAAAAAAAAAAAACTAGGACACTTTTGATCAACCTCCTATAAGTTGCATGCTATAGGTGAATAAATAAGTTGCAGTCCGGCCGTAAATTATTAATTTACATGGTCCATGCATGATTGCATATGGGTCTAGTGTGGTTTATTATATGAAACCGAATTTGATTACATTCCCATTAAATACAGTAACAATTAATTAAATGGATGTGAAAATCCCTTGGCTTATTTCCCTATTCTCCTCTTTCATCGTTAATAAAATATCATTATTAATCAACATCCACATAAAGAGGACAACTGTACCATATATGTAGTAGTAGTAGTTTTAAGGATGTTGCTTCTCCCCTACTCAAAATTAAGTGACCTTATTTATCTAAATGTGTAGGGTCGTCACTCTACACATTGCAGCAATATGTGGCATTTTCCCATGCTTCTATTATACCCTTCTCACTGTTATTGTTGTTAGGTAATAAATGTTGTGCTTAGTTGTTTCTCATCGTGAGCTTTACGTTGAGGACTTCAATTAATCATTTACTTTTAGGGGTGTGATTGCTTAGGGCATTTTTCAAAAATCTCATTTGCTTTACTTTTACGTTAAGGGCACAGTCTCAACCCTTTTTTGAAACTTCTGGGATTGGTGCGTTTTATCATTTAAAGATCGTGTCTAAACTTTAGTGCGAAGATGACATCGTATGATTATTATTTCTTTTAAAAAAATTGTTTTGTTTTTGGTATAGTTTTGGTTAAATTTACGGTTGATTTTTCACATAATTGAATAATACTTGTAAAGGCCTTTTCAACAATATATACATGGATCATCAAAATTTGACGACCAGATTGGGAGATTTAAAATTGGGATTGCTCAGAGAAAATTACTTTTTGCCAATGAATTTCTGAAAATTCACTGGTGAAAATACATCTTTTTTGCCAATGAATTGAGATTATCGCTGGCAAATTTCCCAATTTACGTGGGAAAACCCTTTTCTCCTTTGGCTATAAATATCCATCTACAAAATGGGAAAAAGAGTAGAAAAAAAATGAAAAAAATTTAACTGCTACTTAGGTTGCAGTTAAGTAATTGTAACCCCCTGTTGACAGCCAAAGAAAGACTCCCAATCAGTAGCATTGGACTCCCCATTACTTAAATAAATGGTTTTTAACCCATAGAACCCTCAAATTCCTAGTAGATGCCATCATCCAATCTAGACCTTCAAAACAGGACCTTTTTTGTGGGAGTCCGATCAACCCCCAATTAGTTGTATTGGAGTCAGTTTGCCAAGAATAGATATTCAAAGACCAATGCCACATTTGGACTTCATTTGAATTGATCCCCACTTGAGGATACATAGGAAGCTTGATATTCAATTTCGATCCACCTTTTTACAGCACATTGTTTTGCTTCAAAGTACATTATGACTTGATCCCTACTTAAGAGTACGTAGGTAGCTTAAAAAGCCTAAGCTTAAGTCTGGTCCTCTCGATTTATATAATTTTTCTTTTTCATATACTTTATTATTTTCTTATCATAGATATTTATATTAGGTTTTGATGCAGACCCGCATTCAAGCCCAGAACTATTTTGGTT
Organism: Macadamia integrifolia; assembly: GCF_013358625.1. NCBI lineage: Eukaryota > Viridiplantae > Streptophyta > Magnoliopsida > Proteales > Proteaceae > Macadamia > Macadamia integrifolia. Next base: position 31,239,444 of record NC_056563.1, on the reverse strand, counting down.
CAAGCTCAATTGATCCAAGTCTAGCCCAAGACCATGAACCAGGGCAAGTCTCCCATCTTTGACTCTATCATTTCCCATGCATTGGAGCTTACATCAAGGACCATTGGAACATACTACTTCATTGGAGCTTGCATCAAGGCACATTGGGACAACAACAAATATTGAAAATATTTTTTTTTATTAGTTTCTTGTTTCTAGATTTGACTTAAGTTTTTATGTGTAGTCTCAACCGTAAAAAATCAATTGCAATCAAGGGTTGGGATTTCGTAGTAGCTTTTTTTCGGATATTTTTTGTTTGCCTATATGAGGCTATCAAATCTATTGTAGAAGATAGATTGATTGTTGATAAATGAAATTTTACCTAAGTGCAATTCCCTTGAACCTTGAAGAACCTTGAAGAATTCATACCTTGAAAACCTTAAAGAGTTTTCACTCATTCCTTGAAGAGTAGGAGCTTTTCTCAAGTCTGCATCCTTGAAGAGTTGTAGCCATCAATCTAGAAAAATTGATGTCATTGATCTTCCTTGAAGGCCTAGAAGAGCAACCATTGAAGATTCAATCTTTTTCTTTCATTTTCTACCCAATCATAAAATTTTGCCCGTTCACGTTCTTTCTCTTCGACCCCAATTTCCACACTATTATACTGTTTATCTGAGAAAATCTAAAACATAAAGTTTGTAGAGAAAAGAGTCCTCAAAATTTTGGCTTTAGAATCAGGTCATTCCGACTTATATTGAGTAAGTCACGGCTATTTTCCTGAGTAGGTGTAGAACTAGAATTTCTGCTTGTGTTTGTCGCTGAGTTTTAGTGTGTGCAAGTCATTCTCCCGGTCCTATTGTTTTCAGCAGCCAAGCTTGGGCTACATCATTTGATATCGAAATTTTGGAGGAGAGAACCATGTACTCAAGTCAAATAAGAGGTAAAAATGAAAATTTTCTACCCAATCCTAGAATTCTGTCCATTCATGTTCTCTCTCTTATACCCCAATTTCCACCCTATTTTACTGCTTATTTGAGAAAACCCAAAACATAAAGTTTTTAGAGAAAAGAGTCTTCAAAAGTTTGGCTTTGGAATCAGGTCATTCCGACCTATGTTGAGTAAATTACGATTATTTTTCTGAGCAAGTCAAACTAGAATTTCCGCTTGTGGGTGTCACTGAGTTTCAACGTGTGCAAGTCACTCTCCGGGTCCTATTGTTTTCAGTAGCCGAGCTAGACTACATCATTTGATATCAGAGCTTTGGAAAAGAGAACCATGTATTCAAGTCAAATAAGAGGTAAAGATGAAATTTTTTAATATCGACAACATATTGCTAAATTAACTTTTGAGGTTGAGATGTTACAATTTCAGCACCAAACGGTTGGCTTGATTCTTGAGATTGAACGATTGAAGAAAACTCCACAATGATCGAAGATACTATTAAGGAGACATCTAAAGATTGATTTTCATCTTTCAAAGAATCAAAGATCAGTTCATACGATGAGTATCAATGACAAATCTGAATTTCATTCAAAAATGCAAAATGACATGTTACCATTTTGTGAAGTACCACCAGATTTGGAGGATTATTTTCCTTATACCACCATGACATGTGTTGATCTATGTGCACCACTAGTGTTTAATGAATATCCAACAGAAGAACCTCATGAATATGATGACTTCAACTTGCTTGAATCAACTTTTGATTTTGAAAATGAAGTAAGTCTCGAGGTTATTGATGACATTCCTCAAGGCACACTTGAAGGGAACCTTATTCCCCACCTCCCACCTTCATCACTTGAAGTTGCGAGATATTTTTTCATGCCATTATTTTCAGTTGAATTCATCTTTGAGAAGATGAGCAACATATTTCTCAAATTTGTTTGTGTATGGACAAAGACTACCCACATCATAGGTCTAACACCTATAAAACATATATGGATCATTTCTTAACAATATTTTTACCATCTTTTGGTCTCACATTTGTTGGAGTTATTAGCAACTCAATAGCGATCATCAATATTGTTGAAGTGCACAACTCAACGACAACAACTAAAGGGATGACATGGAGCGCTACCTTTTATTGTAAAGAAACTACCTCTGTTGTGTCATTTTCTAATTTTACAGGTGATCACATGCTTGATGAAATTCCTATGCTCCCATTTGATCCAGGCGGAGTTCATGACTTTTTGGGTGGAATAAGAATTCAAGGATGAATTCTTTTGAAGAATGGGAGAACAATGCAGAGCCGCATTTAAGTCCGGAACTATTTTGGTTCAAGCTCAATTGGTCCAAGTCTAGCCCAAGACCATGTACCAGTCCAAGTCTCCCATCTTTGACTCTGTCATTTCCCATGCATTGGAGCTTACATCAAGGACCCTTGGAACATACTAATTCATTGGAGCTTGCATCAAGGCACATTGGGACAACAACAAATATTGGAAATATTTTTTTTTTTATTAGCTTCTAGTTTCTAGATTTGACTTAAGCTTTTATGTGTAATCTCAACCGTAGAAAATTAATTGCAATCAAGGGTTGGGATTTCGTAGTAGCTTTTTTTGGATTTCTTTTGCTTGCCTATATGAGGCTATCAAATCTATTGTAGAAGGGAGATAAATTATTGATAAATGAAATTTTTCTTAAGTGCAATTCCCTTGAACCTTGAAGAGTTCATACCTTGAAAACCTTAAAGAGTTTTCACTCATTCTTTGAAGAGTAGGAGTTTTTCTCGAGTCTGCATCCTTGAAGAGTTGTAGCCATCAATCTAGAAGAATTGATGTCATTGATCTTCCTTGAAGGCCTAGAAGAGCAACCATTGAAGATTCAATATTTTTTTTTTTTTCACTTTCTAACCAATCCTAGAATTCTACCCATTCACGTTCTCTCTCTTCCACCCCAATTTTCACTTTGTTAGATTACTTATCTGAGAAAACCTGAAACACAGAGTTTTTAGAGAAAAGAGTCTTTGAAAGTTTGGCTTTGGAATTAGGTCATTCCGCCTATATTGAGTAAGTTACGTCTATTTTCCTGTGCAGGGCAGAACTAGAATTTCTATTTGTGGTTGTCCCTGAGTTTCAGCGTGTGCAAGTCATTCTCCCGGTCCTATTGCTTCCAGTGGCCGAGCTTGGGCTACATCAGGTTTAGATATGATGCTCTACTATACATGCTAGTGTACAACATAGAAGTGATTAAAATAGAAGGAGGATGGCCTTTAGCCAAGTAGGGTTGGGTGCATAAAATATTCACTGCATGTAACCTTGAACCTACTTAGAGATCTAAACAGACCTTTATTTAGGTGGTGACTCTAATTGATATCAGTCGATTGCCGATGCGAGAGGAGAATTAATTCTTAAATTTGTGAAATTCATCATTTGCACCTACAATATTGTAATTGGGTTTTAGGGATAAAGTGGTATGTGTATTTCTTAAATTTTTTTCTTGATTCAATCAAATCAAATTCGGAAGGTTGCTTGTAGTCCTGGTGTTTTCGGTCCCCACACCCCCTTAAAAATCCCTAATAAATTTATGAGTATTGTGAACAAATTTAAAAGAATATTTTTTGGTGGGAGGGGTGAATGGAAATATATAAATAAATATATAAAAAAAAAAAATACAAACTACCAAGTTGGTTAGCCAAGGAGAGAACCCCAATCAAAACAACCAAAACAATCAACAAAAGAAGAGAGGAAAAAAAAAAAAATCTAACAATATAGATCAAAAGTGAATCCATGGGAAACAAGCACAAGTTTTTCAATTGGTTGATTGAAGAAAGTAAGGGCAGAACGTGCTGTTGCAATGACTCCATCTTGTAGAAAAAGTACAATATCACTCTAGAATATCAACTTTTTTAAGATCAGTCGCACCAAAAAGATTCGGCTCCTCACCTGATTGCCCATTGCCCAGGTCTTGTCTATTGCTACCTGGGTGAGCGTTATGTGTCCAGGTGATAATCCAATGGGTTTTGATGCCTGGTTTTTTGCGTTTTTGTCAGTGCCTTGTTTTCGCACCCTTTCTCAAAACGTTAGATCATCACCTCGCCATGTGACGTTCGCCCAGGTAACCTTGGTCGACATGATCGCTGGGCGCTAAGAAGAGGAGTTGGATCCGAAAGAAAAAGATTGCCAATCGGTAACATGGACAAAATAAATTTCTTCATATGCATCAACACACTACCTTCATGAGATAATGTTTGCAGGGAGACAAATAGCAAAAGGCAAGAAGGAATTTATCGAACTGACATCCAAATTTTTGAAAAAGTAAAGAGGGAACTGCAAGAGGCAAGTAAGATTTCTCCAGAGCAAATTCAGCAACAAAGCGATTTAATATGCTGTCATTGGTTGGGTCTAAAAGTTGCTCATATTCAGCCTAACCAAACGTTACTGGAAGTTCATTGGTGTAAACCGCTCGTAGGTTGGTCAAAGCTAAACGTTGATGGGTGTGCTCTGGGGAATCTAGGATGGGCTGGAGCAGGAGGAGTTCTTAGGGATCGCACCGGGAAGATCATAGCTTCATTTAAATACCACATCGGTATATCAACTAACCATGTGGCAGAATTCAAAGGTTTAATGGAGGGCTTAAAAATGGCAAAGGGAAATGGAGTAGAGTCGCTAGGGATAGAGGCTGATTCAGTGGCTGTAGTAACGTCAGCACAAGCAAAGGTTGTCCCGTGGTATGTACTGCAGTACTGGCTGGCAATTTAGCCTTTCTTGAACACATAAATTGGAAAATCATGCATTGTTTTAGGGAAGCAAACCCAATAGCAGACTATCTTGCAAAAAATGCAGCTAAGTCTGGGATTTCTGATCTAGATATAATCTTTCCTTCATCCATTAACGACGAGATCGCCCACGATGCTGCAGGAAGACCCAAATCCCGATTTTCATAAATTTATTAGGTGTTTCAGATCTCCTTGTTGATGGCAATGCCGAAGGTGGGGACTTCTGAATCACATTTTATTGTATTCCAGTACATTTATCTTTTTATTCCTTTATTTTAATAGTCTTAGAATTTCTAGGAAGATAAAAAAACATAAATAGAAGTTGGAATATTTTCCCTCATGATCAAGATGTAACGAGAGAGATGGAGGAACCATAAATAGTTTCAGGTTGTGGAGGAGAATGGCGTATGATAGAATCGGGTCTGAGAAGGATGGTTTCGGGTTGTATATGAGTAGTTAAAGGAGTATAATAGGTTCACGTTGTGGGGGAGAATGGGGTATAATAGAATCGGGTCTGGGTTGTAAAGGACTAGTTAAAAAAGTACTAAAAAAAAATAATTTCCGTTGCCGGGAATCGAACCCGGGTCTCCTGGGTGAAAGCCAGATATCCTAACCGCTGGACGACAACGGAAGAAGTTGAATATTTAAATGGTTTAAATTACTAATATAATTAAATTTAGTTTTAAGTAAAATAGATTATTATTATTATTGTTTTGGTTGTAAATAGAAGGATAGGTTGAAGATCTAAGGTTCTTCGGTTAGGGATATTTTTGATTTGAAAATATGAACAAACAAGTCTCAATCTATCATAAGTTTGAAAAGTGTTAGCATTCAACCCTCTGATATGGGTCATTCAACATGGTCTCAGAACCTTGTACATCAGAATATTATCGGCATCAATCAATCTCCGACCCTAACATTTTTCATTCTATTCCACATGTACGATTGAAGGGTAAAATTATAATAAAAATTGATTAAAAAAAAAGGTACATCTATTCGATACGACCTTGATTGTTCTTGAATTTTAGAACCTTGCTCCCATGAGCCTCACCCTCGTCTTTATTCACTTTCTTTTATCAAATTCTTTTCATTCTGAAGATGCTTGTTTCATAGCGAATCACTGCCTACCTAGGGTTAAGCCCTTGAGATTTGACATTGGACTTGAAAAACCACTTATAGACACTTTATGTCCAATCATCCGGATCATGCTTGCATCTTCTGTATTACTGCGACAGTTGACATAGAGTTAGTGGATTCTTATTCCGAAGATACCATAATTTCATCTTCTCAAGTAAAAGAAGTTTATAATTTGTGGTCCTTCTTCCTCCACGTGGCATTTTTCTATTGGACATTTTCCCGTGAAAAATATCCATTGTGGTGCTCTCTCCCTCTCCCAAATTGTAGACTCTCTCTCTAGTTCTTTTGCTTAGGATTTTGAACTTAGCCATGTGAAGAAAGGTCTCTTCTCTCTCCTTGTGCAAGAGTGAAAAACATAGTGATGTCAAAATGAAATGTGATTTTCTTATTGATTCACTTAAGGTGTCAAATAATTTGTTACCTTTAATTTCTTATCATTTATTATATAAATATTTATTCTTTCATGTATCATTTGTATGTATTGTTTCTTTCATCTCATTGTTTTCTTGTACCCCATACTTTAATATTTGCTTTGTCCTTTGTCTGTTCTTGGATGTATTCCCTTTTGATGATTTTTATTTATAGTAGCTTGTGTGAGGGCCCTTGGCCCTCGGATTGTCTTTGTGACTTGTGTTTTACCCCTTTTTTTTTTTCTTGTCTGTTTTAATATATTTTCATTCATTCAATTCATTCGAAAAAAAAAAAAAAAAATTCCTTTCAATGAGGGTAAAATCCTATAAACAACAAAAACGATAATCTTGTCCTAATTTAATGGGGTCAACTATATGGAACCAATATATATCAAAGTAAAAGAAAAGAAAAATAAAAGAAGTGCACACACAACTAAAGGCAATGATACTTAACAAATGACATGTCCTGAAAATGACACTTCCAAATCATTTGTAAACAAATATATATATATATATATATATATTAATATACTTTTGAAAGTATAACAAAGGGGAAATCAAAAGAAGGTTATATATTCTAAATACGTATAGTATAGTGTTCTCTCTCCCTTAAAACTTTACAGGCAGTTTAGAATTTCACCGTAATTCACCATGTGTCTCTCCCCAGCCCGAGGTAATTAATATTGGAGAAGTGATTAATTACAGGGTTATCCATTCCAATAGACCCCATCCACTACACTTTTCACGTTTGCCACTATTACTTGTTCATTAATGATTATTTCCACAATCTCGCACAGTAAAAAAATCTGTTTGGTCTTTACCAAAAAAAATATGTTTAGTAATTAGAAATATGGAGAACAACCCATCAAAGAGAACTATAAATAGAGGAAGAGTAAACCATTTAGTTAATGTGTGTGTGTGTGTGAGAGAGAGAGAGAGAGCGAGAGAGAGAGAGAGAGATGGGTTGTTCTAGGGAGAGTGAAAGATTGGGCATGTTGGTGGCGGTGGTGGTTGTGTTATTGCAGCTGAACTTGGTAGTGAATGGACAAAGCTCATCACAACCAAAACACTGCAACTTCACTCAAACGCCACGGTGCCTTAAAAATGTGACTGGGTTGGGTCATGTGGTTCTTGTACATGGTATCGGCCAAGGAGAATGGTACTGGTATAAGGTTAAACCCATACTTGAGGCTGGAGGGTATAACGTGACAACCATTCAACTTGGTCCTTCAGTCACCAGTCCTGTGAATTCAATAAAAAATGTTACATTCTGGAATTACTCACAGCCATTGTTTGATCTGATGGATTGCATAAACCATAGTGTTTTTATTGTGAGTCACAGTGCAGGAGGCTTCAATATGGCTGTTGCAATGGAGAAATACCCCAAAAAGATACGTGCTGCTGTCTTTGTTGCTGCTTACATGCCCGATACTGCCCACAACATGTCTTATGTCCTTGATGAGGTCTCTCTCTCTCTCTCTCTCTCTCTCTCTCTATATATATATATATATATATATATATATATAAAAAGTGATTTTATACTTTGACGAGGACCTTGATCAATCTCTTCTTGTAACTTCGGTTTCCTCTATGTGTGAAACAGCAACCTAAGTATCCACCAGACAGTGATCCACACTGGGAGGACACTTGTACCGTGACTAGTGGGAACAACAAATGGTACTTTTTTGGTGGTGATTTCTTGAGTGACAGACTATATGAAAGGGCCACTACTGAGGTCTCTCTCTCTCTCTCTCTCTCTCTCTCTCTCTCTCTCTCTCTCTCTCTCTCTATATATATATATATATATAATATACATATATACGCAACATTCCAATAATGGGAAAAAGCATCAATGGGGGTAATTTAGTATTTTTATGCTAAAAGAAAAAAAAAGTTCCAACTTGAAACTCCACCTTCGCATTGCCATATTTCTTGACTAGTAGATATGCTACTATAAAGTTACTCCATTATGATCTAGTGGTCGTGTGCTTGAATTAGGAAACAACTTCTCCGCAAAGCATTGATAAGGCTATGTACATTATGACCATTCTTAGACCTTTTTTTTAAATACTTTTTAACTCTATCTTCAATATTGGAGATGGAGGAGGGAGGGATATCATTGGAATGTCCATTCCAGGGGATTAGAGCTAGTAGTTCAGGATTCTAGATATAGTGGGTGGTGGGTGTAGGAAAAAGCTGCCCACACAAAGGTACGTAATTGATGGTATTTATAAGGGACAAAGTTTTTTGTCGAAAGAGGCCCCTATGCCTCTCTTGGGGGCTCACGTCCCTCGTGTCTGGGACTCCTTCCTTATTTATAAATGACATTTTGTGCATTAGAGAGGGAATCGAACCCTATCGTACGCATTGTGTGAAACTGTGTGTTTTCTTATTTATTCTGTACCTACCCGTGGGTTGCCCAGATGGGTAGGGTGAATTGAGGATTGTGTGGATTAGGAGCACGGTCTCAGGTTTGATTCCCTATCTGTGCATCTGTGCATAAGTTGGCCCGGACACCTTGAAAAAAATCTCTCTCACATGATTTTTCTTTTTAGTTTCTCTGAATTTAACAAAGGATTTATGGAATGACTTTTTTTATTTTTCTTATTATTATTATTATTTTATTTATTTAATTTTTTTTTTGTGTGTATGTGGCAATACAATTAGGATATAGCGCTCTTGTATACACAGAGAAGGCCAGCATCATTCTTTGAAAATGAATTGGCTAAAATTCAGCTCTCAAATGACAGTTATGGGTCACTTGATCGATACTACATTTTAACCGGAAGTGATTTAGCATTGCTCATCCAATTTCAACGCCATATGGTTTCGGAATTTCCAGTGAAGGATCAAATGTTTATAAAGAGGGCTGGTCATGAGGTCATGCTTTCCAAACCCATACTCTTGTGTGGTCATCTCTTCGATATTTTCAGACGCTATGGGAACCTTTCAGACGAGAAGCACCAACTTGGGACGGTTTGGCCGGTCAAGATTAGCGCCAAACCGGATTCAATCTAGATTGAACCAACCAGAGGAAACCATAAATAAGATCACTAGGTCGTCTGGTCCTATATAGCATGGAGTTATGGACATGCTAATATTGCTTGTGATATGGTTATTGTGTTGTGTGTGGTGTGTGGTGTGTGGTGTGTCTGTGTCTATATATATATATATATTTATATATATATATATATATATGTGTGTGTGTAACCGCTGTTGGTTTTCTGATGATATCAATGGAATTACCATATATATAATGTTAATACCAATCTATAAGCAAGTTGTTTTATCAAAAAATTATTAAGATTAAGGATTAAGTTTTCCTTAAGCCATGTTGAAGGGCAATTCGTTGATCACGGAGCTTTAGATGCACATTGGGTGGTATCAAAAAAGTATTTTGCGGAACATACTAAAACCTATAACGGTTATTGAATACTTGGATGATGTGGTGAAGAACTAATAGGCTTTATATATTTTTAGGAAAGAGAGAAACATGTTTACCTGTTATCATAGTTCTAAATCTTGATCGAAATTACAAAACTAAGAAGACTTGATTTTTTTTTTCCACTAAAAATCATGTATATTAAGAAGAAAAGAAATATGAAATAATGATCACAACAGAATTGAAAAATCCTAAAACAACTAACTAAACCAATTAGCCACATCCCCTACTTTCGACATGAATATCAATAAGAAACGACTAAAGAACAGAGAAAAGAAAAATAAAGAACTTAAAAAAATTAGTACCAATTTTGACGATATCTCATACATTTCAATTAAAAAATACCAAGTTTTAACCAATTTTAATCAATTTTAAATCTTTCAACCATCTCAGTTTCGATTAATTTTCACTAATTCATGGCATATCAAATTTTGCTAAAAAGATACCTATTTTTTTGACCCATATCACAGTTTTGTGACTAGAGATTGAAATTCTTATCCTTGACTATTATTGCTTTCTCTCTCAACATTGGTAGAACACATCTACCAAATAGCCAATCAGGGTGGTCACTCTTGCTTGTTTGTTGTTGTAATTATAGGAAGACCAATGTAAAAGGAGGGTGCAGCTATGATAAAGAAGGGGCCAAAAAAATGGTGTGGGGACCAAATTTGATATATGATCAGGACAAAAATACAAGAAGTCTGCTTCTAGCTTCCTTACCTCATACGTAATGGGCTGGATTGGTCCACTAGATATCATAGATATCATAGCACATGGAATAAAAGAATATCAGGGTAACAGATGGACGCTTCCTTTTTACCATTTTATATTTGTATTACAATTTCAAATTTCACATGGGCCAACCAACGATAAGATTTGGGATGGGTTCAGAGATGCCTATCCCTTCTTTCCTATTTGTTGAATCAGAAGAGGAAAATCATCAGTTCAGAGGATATGAATATCGTGATCCAAAACCTTTGGTGTGCTTAAACCTAGCTAGCTAGATCAATAGTATGAACATGCATGTGTCTTCTGATGTCGTGTCCCTGATGAATTGGTGGCATGGATTTAGTATCGGTATTGATATCGGTCTCTGTGGGTATCGATCTTATCTAGATTGGTATTAAAGAGGATCAGTGATCACTTTTACCTCTTATTTTTCAGAAAAATACGTTATTTTTTTTACTGTTTTACCCCTGCAATGATACGGGTAATTGATTCGGATCGATGATCAAGGATCACAGTGATCTCAGTTGATATCGATACAATATGACTAATATGGTCAATACAATACTGATACTTGAAACCATGATTGATGATGCGTAATTTTAATTTTTCGGCCCGATATTTAATAGTGGGAATTTTCAAAGATAGAGTAAGAATGGAAGCACTTTTACCTCTTCTTGATAAAATAAAGACCTATATAATTTTGGATGGAAGGGGAAATTTTTGTCTATGAGACGAAGGGTAAAGCTTGTTAAATCTATCCTCTCTAGCATCCTGGTCTGTTCATGTTTTATTTATTTGTTATTTATATTGGTGGCCAATTAATTGGTTATGTTTATGGGTCAGTAGATCTATAACTTTTATTTTGATAGGGGATATAAACTCTTCTAAAGCTGCATGAATTAAATGGGAGACCATTTAGTTGTAAGCCCAAATTTGAAGGTGGGCTTGGGACTCGAAAGATTCGAGTAAAATGGTATGAAATATTCAGCATGAAAATTCAGTCATGAGTGCTATCTTGAAAGCAAAGATTTGTTAATGAAATGGTTCATTGAAATCATCTTATAAATCTTCATCCATTTGCCCAGGTCGCCCCTAATTTTCAGGTGACATTTTTGTTTTTTTGGGTGAATAAAAATTCAACATCAAGGGGTGGAAGGGGGGGGGGGGAGAAATATGCTTCTAATTTTGATTTTTTCTTACTGCAAAACATTCAAATCTGGATTCTAGAATTTTTTAAACATCAATCTGAATCTAAGCTCGGATTGGAATTTTGATTCAATTGAAGAGTAGATCTATTTTTTTTTTAAGACTTCCCTTAATTTTAAAAATTATAGTTGAATCAACATTCATTTTGAGTTAAAATACAAATCTAAAATAGAAAAGAAAATGAATTTTTGGGAGGATAGAGATAGTCTCACTGATCACCATATAGTAGGTATGATTATTATTAAATTTAAGACAATTATTTCTTCAGGACTGGGGGATGAACTCTTACAATTTAGGTTGTTACTTGTCAAAACTAGTGGCTTGAATTTGGAATCCACATGTTGACATTTGAATGAAGACAAGTCTCCATAGATATTCACCTCAAGTTTGTGTTGGCTGGAGAATTGAACAAGTTATCTCTTTTGAGAGCTACGTAATTAGTCTCTTAATTACGCAGGAAATCCCAAATGTCAAGGACTGTGCATGTTTATTTGATTTGAATTAGGTGCTATTTGCACCTACCACCCCAGCAAAAAAAATGAGGAGCTAGCTACATAAGGTACCAAAAAATAGGGGTGGGAGTCCTTGGACACACAAAACGGGTTAACTGTAAGTGTGTAACCAAAGAAAACAGAGAAAATCCTTGTAATTAATATTTTTTTTTGAGAGATAGGAAGAGTTCAATGGGTGAATTTCAGCTTTGGGTTAGAAATGTGAGAGTGTTCTTGTATTCTCTAGTTGCTTGATATTAAAATCATCTCGGTATCTTCCCCTGTGGATGTAAACTAAAAGTATAACCACATAAATCTTCTTGTCTCTTGTGTATATTTATTTTGAGTCATTTTCTTTATCCACAGCTAAAAGTATAATCAGGTAAATCTTCTTGTTTCTTGTCAGTATTAATTTTAGGTCATTTTTCTTGTACCATTAAGACCCCTACTTAATTGGCGATTTCTGCTATTTCTTGGTGTTACTCACTACTATATATAAAGTAAGGGGAAAGTGCTCAACTTTGAAATAAAAAAAATTCTTTGATGGCTAAAAGCAAATCTTTCAAATTATTAAATTATTGGACACTATCTCCCTCTTTTGTCTCCCACGAGATAAAATGGGATGTTCCAGGCTGACAATATTATATATATATATATATTTATATTCATTAATTAATAGATTTTCTTTTCTTGTAGCTATTGTTCGTTTGAAGTTTTTCGTCGATGATAATGCTGAAAGTGAAGGATAAATGCTTTCTTAATCTTTAGTTTTGTCTTCTATGTATGCCTTGTAGTTAATCTTGTATATCCAATCCTTAATATTTCTTTAATCTATTTTTCTGTTATTTAGCGAAAAAAGGTCCTACCTACAGAGCCCATCATCAAATTTGAAAAGCTTGAATTTTGACCAGATTAGGTTTCAATTTGAATTAATTAGCCCGCTGGTTAAACTTGGTTGTTTATCTATTATTTGTATGGTCAACCAAATACATAATTATTTATTTTATTTATTTATTTTAAATTCGAGGAAGAAAAGCATACAACATCTTGAATCGATCATTTCCTAGTCATTGCCTCTCTAGCCGTATCCTCAAATCCATAATTCGTTAGCTATAGTTTTTTACGAGGAATTAAACATGGAGAAAAATCGAGCATATTCTATAAAAATCTCAAAACCAATTAGAATTTTTATTTAAGCAGCTTCATATATGGATATATGTATGATAGATTCATGGTGGACCTTTCTAGAGAAATTACTATCTCCACAAAAGAAGGCCCTAGGCATAGCTTCGAAAATCAGATTTTAGTTGATGGAAATTGGATTCAATTAGAATTGGGCATATATTTTAATGGAAATGCATCTAGAAGCATCAACAATGATGCCGTTTCTGCCTTTCATGGAGCAGTTATTTCACCAGTCATGTATCTGAGCCAAGGACCATGATGTCTTTCAGTCTTCATTTTCTCATTATTATTATTATTATTATTATTATTATTATTATTATTATTATTATTATTATTATTATTATTATTATTATTATTATTATTATTATTATTATTATTATATAAGGTTCTACCGCACGTAAAACTGACCCATTCATTCCAATTTGAACATTGATATTATTTTCTGAATTATTTAGAACTAGGAGAGTGCCCTAATTGGGTTCCCCGCTCAATTAGATTCCTAGTTAAGACTTAAGTTTGGTAATATTTCCTAGTTTAATTACTTCTTAATTAACACATTTTGACCAATCAAACCGGCAAAGCCGGACGTTAGGCCCCTTTCCAGTTTTGCAATGAGTTTGGTTTCTCAAATTGTGACCGTAAACGGACAGGGTTCTTTCTTCCTTATTGAAACCCATAACTACAATATCCTCATTTCCCCATTCTCATCTCAACTAGCTTTCTTCTTTTATCTTCTGCTTCTTCATTTTCCTTTGTCAACATATAGGTTTTTAATCATATCTCATATACTTGCATACAGAGAAGCACAAACCATTGACGTTTGATAATATATAATGAAAATCTAGTTAGCTTAAGTAGTTGGTGGGTATGGGTTTTTGCAATGCACGTCATCTTGGAGAGTGACTATTTAGCTATAAGATGACGGCCCGGGCTGCCCCTTTTTAGCTAATAATTCATCTATAGTGTTGATGTCTTTGTAACAGTAAGTCATTCTCTAACAAATTGACATAAAGATAAAGAAATCAGGAAATAGGGATTCCATTTTAGAAGAAATCTTCAAGGGAAAGATTGGATATATATGACAAATGCTATTGAATCTGATTCTATCCGTAAATCATTCACTTAATTCTCTTTGGTAATATATATATATATATATATATATATCATACTATCATATCATACTACTGTTAAAAAGTAAGTACTCCCTCTTTTTGTATACTTTTTCAAAAAGATAAAAAAGAACCATTGATATCTATCCAAAAAAATTTCCAAATTACCAAAAAACACCCAAAAAAATTTCAAATGACCAAAAAATCCCTCAAAATGGAAGATGAGAAAAAAATAATTAATTATCTCTCTCTCTCTCTCTCTCTCTCTCCATATTTAAATCTCTATAATTAAAAAAATTCTAAATGAACAAAAAACCCCTCAAAATGGAAGACGGAAAAAAATTAATAATTATATCTCTTTTCCAAATGACCAAAAAACACCAATTTTTT
>NC_056563.1:31217861-31224515 GCF_013358625.1 Macadamia integrifolia | reverse complement strand
GAGACACAAAAACAAAAAAAACCCTCCTAAAATCTCTCCTTCTATCCCTTACAAAATCTATCCTACCATCATCCCAGCGTAGTAACGTCTCTCTCTCTCTCTCTCTCTCTCTCTCTCTCTCTCTCAAGGAAGTGCTACTTTGTCTTTTGATTGAAGAAAAGAGAAAAGAAAAAAAGAAAAAAAATTCAAAATCTGAAAAGCCAAACGTCTCTCTCCTCGTAGAAGATAGACCGCCAAACGTCTCCACATTAATATGCCCAATAAATGAAATGATTGCATATCTTCATACAAATCAAATCAAATTGCTGTTATGGGTATTTTATCTCTCATTTCAGCCGATCGTCATTGTTGTTTCTTCTCAAATTGTTGCTTGCAGCTGAGCAATTTCAATTCCTTTGAGGAAGTCCTGTACTGCAAGCCTCACTTCGACCAACTCTTAAGGAGAATCGGTAGTTTGGATAAAAGCTTTGAAGGTAAAGACTAATCATTACCTTCCTTTTCCTCCAAATTAATTAGCTAGAACAACATACTAGCTACTTTAATTTATTGTTTAGTTAATTAATCAATTGACACTTAGATCTTCTGCCAATGCCATTCTTTCAGGGACACCAAAATTGTGAAACCAAAGAAACTCATTGTCGATACTGAGGTAATTAAACCCCTTGAAATCTTACATATATAAATCAGGTGAGCTCCAACATAGTGATAAGAAAGCATATATATCTGTAGTTCAGTTGTATGTAGGGGTGTCAATTCTGAGCCCGCACCGATAGGCCCGATCGAGCCCGACTCGTTTATGGCCTGACCTAGACCGGCCCGATTAATAAATGTCATGTCTATTAAACGGGTGTTCACGATGCAAGTAGCTAGCCCTTCGGGTGCTCGACCGAACTGACACATTTATAAGCCAGACTTGAACCGACTCATTGTAGCCCGACCCAGCTCGACCCCTTTAATACTACATAAAATTCTTATTTTGCCACTACTAGTAGAAAACTAATTAAACTTTCTTACCCTTTGCTTTGTAATAGGTTTTGATTAATTAACCTTTGTTTTGTAAGTTGTAATGGTCATAATTTTTTTTTTTAAAAGAACAACCATAATCTCATATCACTTCTCATCTTGATTAAAGAGTTGCGTTACATATTTTTGGGCCTTCAACCCACTTAAGAAAATAATTTTACTGTAGGCATGTTTAAAGCGCGTTTAGATTTAAATAGATCTATAGCCCGGTTAAGGCCCGATTAAGACCCGTTTAAGGAAGCCCGATTAAAGCCGTACACCGACCAGCCCAATTATGAACCGTACCATGCCCCCCAAAGGTAGACCCGTTTACTTAAACGGGCATTCACGGTGCAAGGCTTCCAAGTGGTCAAGCCTGATTAGGCCCGACAGAGACCAGCCTGGCCCGACCGATTGACACCCCTAGTTGTACGTATATATATAATATCGGATGGATTTTACAGAGAATACTTGTCAAGTGGGAGTCGGATGGATGATCTTGATTATTCCTGAGTGCTAGATGGATTGGGGTACATTCTTAATATGTTGTTAGAATTGAAATCTCCAAAACTCGAAACTGTCGGGACCACCAGAGATCATCATATGCATCGTCCCAAATCGACTCTATGGAATATGGGATATGATCATCATGATCTCTATACCAGACCTATGGAAATATCTTTTGCGTAATATCTACATTTTCAAGGGATGAGAATATGAGACCTAAGAATTGTTCCGCATCCTAATTTCTCTTCCTTTCACGGATAATTTCTCTTCCTTTCATGTTTAATTTGGGACTCAACATCTAAATCCATGTTTCATTGCATTTTTTTATGAGCAATAATGACGTTATAATACATACAACATCAGTTCTTTTTCACCATCTAGCATGAGTAAATTCTTAGTATCACCTCTTTTGGATTAATGATCTGGTTGTCCATACTTTGATAATTCAGTTCATTGGAAATAAATCACCATGAAACAGTTGATTCCCGCATCCTTGGGTTGTGTTATTATGGTATTTTTGTTTTGGTGAAGGTTATTGTGGTATTTTAACATACAATTGGACCGTGATTGAGGAGAAAAAGGAAGAGAAAAACTTATCAACTTTTCCAAAATAAAGAGAAATTCTTGATACAATGTGCCATCGAGCACTCGTGTACATCAAAATTGTTTAAAATATAATAGATTCAAATGGATAATATTTTCAGTAGACAAATTCCAAAATATGTTTTATATTTGGAGGAGTCTCTTGCAAGGCCGTAGTAGAAACCTTGATTATACACCCATTTTAAATGCCAATAATTACCACATGTTAAGTTTCAGTCTTATCGAAAAAAAAGAAGGAAAAAAATTTGAGAATCTGGGATACACCAGGCATGAGGGCTCTTTCGTTTCAAGCATCGACCCTTTCAATTCTTGAAAATAAAGTTATCTACTAAGATTATATTATCCCAATGCATGGATATCGAACACAATATCATCTCTTTAGTATTCCATAGTGCTATTTTTTAAGAGCTTCAAGTAATGGTAAGATATTAGATTACTACATGCTTTCAGAGAAATATAAGTTCTGAAGCAATAAAACAAACATTTGATTGTAAGTACTCTAAAAAATTGAATTTTGTATCTGAATGCTTAACGACATGTGCATTTGCACATGTAAGCTTACTAATATATATATATATATATATATTTGGGTGAGATTCTCATTGGAAATCTTTACACCATAGAAGAAGGTTGCTAATTCTGCCAAAATAAAAAAACACGAATAAACCCACCAAGTAGTAAGAGAAGCAACCTCTTGGATCACATGAGGTGTTCCTTAAAATGCCACATGTGCTTGTGTTAGAAACTAAGTATAAGACTTCATTTTCTTGAGAAGAACCGCACAAATGTTAAAGTAGATTAACCAAATTGGTTGAGTCACATAGAATAGATACTCTCTTTAAGGTCTCGCTTTAATCCCATTATCCATGTACAATATTGTTTTCTTTGGCTCATGGGTCTCATTGTTTTAAAACGCGTTGTGCCATATTAAGGAGGCTAGAGGTTATTAACTAGCATAGTAATCTCCCCCTAGGCGATGTGGGACTAAAGTTTGCGTATCCTCACCAACTAAGGTTTGCACACCCTCACTAATCTCCCAAACCCTCTGATACTTGCCGTATTCTTGGTGGGGATACCTCACCGATCTCCCAGGCAGGTTTGATACTTACCATATTCTTGGGTCTCACAATTAATATGCATTTAGGAAAAATAGAGAAGGGAGGGGGGAGAGAGAGAGAGAGAGAGAGGGTTATGTTATCGTCTAGGTGTGATGTGTGGTTTAGATGAAGAGTCCTTATCTCACCTATTCTATGAATGCGACAATGCTCTCTCTCTTTGGCATGATTTTTTTGATTGTTTTGGTGTATAATGGCCAACTTTCACAACTCTCTCAAATCTTATCTCATGGTGGAAGTTTAAATCAAAGTCCATAAACCTCAAACAGCTGTGGTTAAGTGGATTCATCCTCATTCCATACTTTGCTTGGATGGAATGAAATGCAAGACGATTTGATAATTTATCAAAGACCACAAAGCACTGTTTTGCGATGATAAAGAGTGAGATAAGTATGCAATTTAGATTCATATTGGTAAGTCTATTTCCATCTTTAATCTCATTTGTGCCAAAAGAATAGGTGCCTCAGTCATTCATTGAAGACTGAGATATTGCTGGATGTCTATTGGTGTGCCCCTCCCTCGGGCTGAATTAAGCTTAATATAGATGGTTGCTCGCTTGGAAATACTAGCAAAGCTGGAGCAGGTGGAGTTTTTCGAAATGAAAATACTTTAGTGGTAGCTTCTTTCAGAGAATATTTTGGGATTAAGACCAACTTTGAAGCTGAATTTTTTGCTCTAGTAGGTGGTATGGAGCATGCAGGGTTGCAAGGAATTTCCCACTTATGGATTGAATTCGATTCGGTGGCTGTGATTTCTCTTCTGCTTAATAAAGGGATTACTCCATGGTATATTCGTCAAAGATGGTGGAGTATATCTTCCTATCTTCATTCAATTGATTGGAAAATTACTCACTTTTATAGTGAAGCCAACCCAATTGCTGATTATATTGCAAAATCGTAGCAAAGCATGAAATTTATTCTCCAATTTATGATTGGCTGACTCTGATAAATATGATGTTAGATTTAGATGCTGCCAATCGTCCAAGGTTTCGACTTTGGTAGTCTTGTTGCTTTTTAGTCTCTCTTGGATGGTCTATCCTACTAATGGAAATCCCAAAGGAGGGAAGTTTGGCTAGGAGTCTCGTTCACTGTCTCTGTGGCAATTTTATGCCCCAGTGCTTGTATTCTATTTTTTCTTTTTCATTTTAATTTGAATACATATGAATTCTTAGCGAAAATAAAAGAGAGAGAGAGAGAGAGAGAGAGAGAGAGAGAGAGAATTTTGTGTGTTACAAAACATTGTTCTATCAAAACAGTATAACAAAAGCATTCATACATATTTGAATTTCAAATTCTATTTCGAAGCAAAAAGATACCGAGGCCACGGCCCGACGCATGATTCAAAAGCACCCCAAGAACCGACACACAATTGAGAAGGGGGAGAATTCTTCTCCAAAGGGTTTGCACCCTTAAGAAACAAGTCTATATATGCCTGCATTTCCTCTTCTCTCAAACCAATGTAGGACTAAGCACTTTAGCTTTTGCTCAAAGCTTTTGAATTTTCATTAAAAAATTTCCTTCAAACATTTTTTTTATTTCCTGAGAATCAGCAAGTGAACTTTATTGAAATGAATGAAAGGATATGAGCATACAATCCCATTGAGCTGTTATTCCACCTTCGTCATGGCCATCAGCAGAATTAACATCCCGATCAAAAGAAAACATAGCATAATTAAGAGAATCTTAACCTAGGCTCTGTTGAGCATCCTAGATCAAATCATGAAAAATAAACGAAGGTGCATTGTCCCAAGAAGTAGTGGACATGGTTGCAGCAGAATAGTTTGGTAACTTGTCTCTAACAAAATTTGTCTCGCGGAAACAAGAGAACTTTACAATACCACCATTTCTGTTGAAGAATCCAAGGAATTTTACGATTGCAAATGTATAGAACTACAGATTGTGAATCACATTCGACCTAGAGATTTTCTATGTTCATTTCCTTCAACACTTATTCAAAAGTAGAAATAAAAAGTAAAAGTAAAAACTTTATATTATTTTTTTGATAGAATAAGTAAAACTAACAGATATGTTCTTTTGAAACTTTATTTTTATGTAAAATATATATACTTATACAAATACAACAACCTTCATGGCTTGGATTTCCTAAGGAACAGCCAACTATATTTTACTTTGTCCAATCAGCTTTTCAGGTACGGTGCTCCAAATCACTTCCATTATTCTTAGTAATGGGTGAGAAGGGAAAGTATTGTCTAGTTGATTAGCAAAATCACCCATTCTTCAACTGATTTGACTTTAGACTTCATTGCAGTAAGGACACAAGAAGCTTATTGACTTTCTACCCATAAAAAAAAAAAAAGTTTATTGATTGGAAAAATTCCTAAGCGAATCTGGTAAGCCAACTGTTATTATTCTATCTTTGCTATTTTGAATGTCTATAAATAATATAGGATTTATTTCTCTTTCTCATGAGTTCCGTGAGAAACTACTATTTCTGCATCTGCATATTTGACTTCAAATTTAGATATTATTCTTTTATCAATTTTTTGATTCAGATTTAGACGTCTGAAACGGAAAATTTATACAGTTTCTTTGACGGTCTTCCTCATCTACAGCTATTTATAAATGGGAAATAGAATAGAGCTATGTTATTGTTGATAGAGAGAGAGAGAGAGAGAGATGGGCTGTTCAAGTGAGACCGTGATTGCTATGTTATTGTTGATAGCAATGGTGAAACTCATCCTGGTTGAGGGGAATAATCCTCCAGAGTGTAGCTTTAAACAAAAGAAATGCAATGGAGAGAAGCCATCAGGGTTGGGTCATATGGTTCTTGTTCATGGTGCAGGTCATGGAGAATGGTATTGGTTCAAGGTTAAGCCCTTACTTGAGGCTGCTGGCTATAACGTGACCACCGTTCAGCTTGGATCTGCACTCACCACCTCCCTTGATTCAATACAAAATATTACATTTTTGAATTACTCAAAACCATTATTTGATCTGATGAAATACATAGACCACCACAAGGTTATGCTTGTTGGTCATAGTTTTGGAGGGTTGAGCATATCAGTTGCAATGGAGAAGTTCCCTACGAAGATATCTGTAGCTGTCTTTGTTACTGCGTTCATGCCAGATACAGCACACAAGCTCTCTTATGTCGTCCGTGAGGTATTAATGCTTTCTATTTTCTTCTTCGATCTTCTTCTGCTTCTTTACTTAGCCGCATGAAAGCTTATATCTTTCCCTTTGATGAACAATATACAGTATATGAAGATTCCAACAGACTGGAAGGATACTTGCTCAATTACTAGTGGGAACAACTCATAGCTGTCTTTTGGTGATGAGTTTTTGAAGTCCACTCTCTATCAATTGTGTTCTCCAGAGGTGTAATCTCTCTCTCTCTCTCTCTCTCTCTCTCTCTCTCTCTCTCTAGGCTGGCCCCAAGGTAGAGAAGAGCTGAATTCAGGAATTCT
>NC_056563.1:31205749-31217841 GCF_013358625.1 Macadamia integrifolia | reverse complement strand
CCCCCCCCCCCCCCCGCCTTTTGTTTATTTATTAAAAATTAAATAATTAGATTAAGTTAAATGGTGAGTTTGGAACATAGTTTGAAAATTTTTTATGATTACTTTCCTATCCATGACATTATATGTTGTGGTCTTGAGTGCACTAACTAAATTGTGGTTAGGCTTTACAAAAAAATTGGCCTTTATACAAAGATGGGCATTTTCAATGATATGTAAGGTAATCCATGGCAAAAAAGATGTATTGCCAAAAAAAGTTCATAATTCTTCTATGCCACTCAATATGTCATCGACATCTCATCCTCCTTCCATTGTTTTCTTCAAACCATGGAAAAGGCCCCATGTTGCTGCTTAACAATCATTTTTTTTTTTTGGTCATCAAATAGTTCACATAAAGTAAGACACAATTTTCTTCTATTATAAGGGTTATTGTCCATCTAGACATTTTTGCTTTTATTTGTTATTCAATAGAATTTTTTGTGAAAGAGAGGAAAGCATGTTATATGAGCAGGAACGGGTTGAAAATCAGTCACCTAGTCTTCCACAAATTGTGAAGGTAAACTATTAGAAACCCAGTACTCTACTTGTATAGTATAAGGGTTGGATTTTTGTGAGCCAAAAAGTATCTGGTTCCTAAGTTTACAGATATATTAGCACATGAAATATGTTGAAGAAAAAATCCATATTCCAGCATATATATATATATATATATATTTTTTTTTTGCTTTCTGAAGACGCCAACATTTTTATTTCTAAAGCTTTGACTTCCAGTACATTTTCAGCTAAATAGAAGCATTTTTCTTAGTTTTCAGCAGTTCAACAATTTTCTTTTTATTTTTTTAATATTGAAATTTAGAAAAAAATAAACATTTTTTAGTCATGTGGTGAATTTTTTTCCTCTCTTTGGCCAAAGTTATTACGTACACACAATCAATTAAGAGAGTATCTTTAGACTAGGGTGATGTGAGAATTTTGGCCATTGGAAATCAAAGAAATGGCAGGATTTGATCGTGTATGAAGTTTTAGACTCACTTCGATCACATACCTTCACATGTATTGTCATATTTTTCATGTATTTCAGTTTTGCATCTTTTTACTTTTCAATATGTTTTATTTTTCTATTAGTTTTTTCAAAGCTTTATTTTTTCACCTTGTCAACTCTCTCTAGGCTGAACTTGAGGTGTGAGCATACGACCTTGGGAACTATTTTTCCTCAAAATTTTAGCTTCATTTATCTTTCCTTTCTCATTGAAGATATTAAGGCAGTACTCCAAGAAAATGCTTCCCTTCTATATTTTATTTTATTTTATTTTTATACAATTAATATCATATATAGTTGAAAATCAAGTTTTGACTCGGGCGAATCGTCCGAGTTAAATAAAAAAATATATACGAAATCTGGCCATGAGTCATGAAAACTTGTCCAGATTTAATAAATGACTAGAGTAAGTTTGAGTCAGTAAGAGTTTTATTGACCAAGTATTTTTGTCTAAGTTATATGAAATTCACTGGGATATTTTGTTTTATTTCATTTTTTTAATAATCATTTACTATTAGACCTTAAGTTTGGTCTACTACAAAGTTACTTGGGATTAAATCAAATACCCGTTCCTACCAAGATTGACTAATCCTGGAGTGGATTGGATGGTTCTTGAGTTGTCTTCCCAAGTTCCAAAATAGTGTTTCTTATGCTTATTAATTATTTGTTTACCGAAAAAATAATGCCTAGTGATTATTTAAATTTTTTTGGTATTGCTTGTTAGTTTCCAAAAACAGGAATTATTGTAATATCTCTGTTACTTCTATCACTGCAGGATTTTGTGCTGATCTCTACACTTAAAAGGCCGGGATCATTCTTCCCTAAAGATTTGGATAAAATACAGCTTTCTGAAAAGAAAAATGGAAGTGTGAATCGGGTTTATATTATAGCTAAAGATGATTTAGCAATAACAGAGGATTTCCAACGTGAGATGATTGCTAATTATACAGTTAAGAAATAATTAGATAAGAAAGCTTGTGTGCTGTATCTGGCATGAAGGCATTAAGATAGACAGCTCCAGATACCTTCTTAGGGAACTTCTCCGTTGCAAGAGATATGCTCACCCCTCCAAAACTATGACCAACAAGCATAACCTTGTGGTGGTCGATACATTTCATTACATCAAATAATGGTTTTGAGTATTTCAAATATGTAATATTTTCTGTTGAATTGAGGGAGGTGGTGAGTGTAAGGCCAAGCTGAACGGTGGTCACTTTATAGCCAGCAGCCTCAAGTATGGGCTTAAGCCTGAACCAATTCCATTCTCCATGGCCTCCACCATGAACAAGAATAAAATGACCCAACCCTGATGCCTTGTCTAATCCTGATTTGCATTTCCTTTGATTAAAGCTACACTCTTGAAGCCCACCATTTCCCTCAACCAGGATGAGTTTCACCATTGCCATCAACAATAACATAGCCATTACAATCTCACTTGAACGGCCCATCTCTCTCTCTCTCTCTCTCTCTCTCTGTGGAATATCTCAATCCCGATGTATCCCAATCCCATCAAAAAGATGGGTATTGGTGTAAATTTCAGTTTATTGGTAATGGTGTAATTCATTTCAGTTTATTGGTAATGGTGTAATTCCATCTTATTAGCTTGAGTCTTATGATTGTGTTTTTTAAAAAGTTGTAGAGCATCGAGTCGTGGTCACAATTCTTTTCATTTCGTTTCGATTTGAAGTCGAATAAAAAAGTTATGCGCGTTTTCGTGAAGTCGTTCTAAGATTTCAAAAAAAAAAAAAAAAAAAAAAAAAAAAATGAAAAAATAAAAGCTTATGGTGTTGGATTCAGATTGAGATGAAATGAAAAATGTTATAACTACGACTCGACGATCTACAATTTTTTGGAAGACCCGATTGTCAAACTCAGCCATATAAAAAGACCATATTTCTCCTGAACCTTTCAGGTGCCAAAACTTTCTTATACGGAATTGAAACTGGTGACGTGACAGCTTTCGGGCTCTCCGATGAAATGTTAGTATTACATGATGTGTATGGAGTGGGTTGAGTCATCCATGGTAAGTGGTGCGGGATCTTGGGTCAAAGCTAGAAAATATGGCCTATTTACGTTCAGGGGCATTAGTGAAAATGATTTATTTGAAAATTGGTTCCTTCATGCGAGTGACTTTATCTTTTTCAGCACACCTGATTTTGTCTAGTTTCGATACTGTATGAAATGTTACAACACCCATAGGCAAAAACTTGCTTATTTGGCAATCAAGGGCAGTTTCTCCATTGAAGATGATTTTTCTTAAAAAAAGAGTTTATGTATAACCTTGTGGGAAAAATCCAATTTTTCCAACACATTTAGTTTCATCTCGTTTAGATATAGACTATAAATGAAACTACACAAAAACAGAAAGTCTAAATGGATTTGGTTTTGAGAATGTTAATAAAATATGCTAGATTTTGATCCATGTTTCATTCCTTGTGGAAAACTATAACTGGTGAATCATAAGAAAGGATGAATCACACTATTGTTCACAAAATTAGATGTATGCTCTCACTTGTTAAATTTTCAAGACCCTTCTACGGTGAGACATGTTATTTGATTAATTTATCTCTTTCAGTGCCTTTGAAATCACTCAAGAATAGACAAGAAAAGTGTGGGCCAAGTCAACATTCCAAACTGCTACTAAAGGACCAGGTCAATACTCCCGACTGTTTTTATCCTTCTATCATTGTCTATTTTTGAATGAGGACTGAGGAGGGTCAAGCTGACCCAGAGTCTAAGTCTAGTTGTTCAAGCACGGCAGAGGAGGTAAGGAGGGGAGGAGAAGACGAGAAAGCTTAAGGGGATTCATATCATTTCAGGGTGTGGATTAGGTCCTTGTATGAGAACCTTTCTTGTATGGTGCCTGTTCCACACTTGGATTCCACTCAAAGTGAAAAACAATTGAAAGAAGGAAGATATTAAGTGGAATCCAACTGTGAATCAGACACAGTATGAGAACCATTTTCGTACAACGACCTGATCTGGATTCATCATTCATTGATACCTACAAATAAATGTTAAGCAACCAGGTTTAACCAGCTGGCTAATTAATTCAAATTGATGCCTAATCAGGTCAAAATGGATGGGTCTTGCATTAAATGACCAAGTAGTCAATTAATAAGAACTCAACAACCGTATTTACTAGGTACCTCAAAATTCGTTACTTGTCACTATTTTCTACATATATGACTTGAAATTTCTCAATCGATGAAGTCATTCTTTTATGGCGTTCTTCCTCTTCCACCTATATATATATAGATACCATATTACAGGATCGAGATATACCAAAATCCAGGGAAATAGGGATCTCATGGTTCTGTATGGTAATCAAGACGAGATAGGTGCAATACCGTACTCCGATCCAGCAAGGAGAATAACACTAAGATAGGTGCAATACCTTACTTAGAATTAAATCGTGCTGAATTAAAATAAACGAGTGAAGAATAAGACCATAAACTCAAAATACAAGAATATGGAATTGCAGAAAATTAAAGGAAAAATAAAAGCTGCAAGAAATTAAAAGCTATTTAACTGGAACTATTTCTCAGAATCAAGAGGCACGACTGTAGGCTTTGATCTGAGGAAAGAACAAGAAGCTGCTGTATGCAAATGCAGATGTAGAAAGCTAATAATGCAATCAAAGATATTACTTTTGAAAATAAAGTATACAATATTTGGAGATTTTGATCCAGAGTTCTTGGGTCTTTGGGTAGGTTTGGGTTAGAGGGTTTGAGAAGAAGAAGGTTGTTTGGTCTTTGAGAAGTCTTTGAGCTGTGGGTGGCTAATCTTTGAAGGACGATCAGACTTGAGATGATCGGAGCCTATTGTTGAAGGTCGTCGGAGTATTTGGAGGTCCGGCGGAACTCTTCGAGATCTTGAAAGAACTTGAGAGGGATGAAGGATTCGTCTATAGAGCTTCTCTCTCTAAGTTACACGGTTTGAGTGAGTTTTCTCAAGTGGTTTGGGTAATGGGGTGATGCTCCTTTTAAAATGCAAGGAGGCTCATTTGAATTACATGTGGATTTTCGGTGGGTTTGGGTTTCATTTGATACAGTAAGAATTTGAAATAGAACTTAATTTCATTTGGCACTGTACACTTAAATTTGGACACTGTTTGGAGCACTGTTGGCACCGAAAGTTGAAGTTGCTGTCGACAAATGATTTGGAATCATTTGGAGGGTTGCTGTCGAGAAATGATTTGGAATCTTCAATGATCTTACCACGGCATTCCACGTGTCAGAGACACTATTCTTTGTATTGGTTTGATCAAGAGGTTTGTCTCCTATTTGTTTGAGCTGGATATTGGCCGGACTGTCCTTTAACCTGGGATAGTAATAGTACCTCCTTTCCCTAACAGGTCGTCCGAGGTTATTTGACTAGGTGTATTTTATGACTACACCGGTCGGCCAGTTTATATCCGTCCTAGTAGACGTTAAGGACCAAATCATGGTTTGGTCGAAGAAGACTTTGATTTTGTAGCCCGACGAGATCTTCGTGAGGTTACTTCTTTGAATTTGCTGGAGGAAGATGCCTTGGAGCTGGTAGGCTCAAAGTCAGGGTCATCCTCATATGGATCTTGGCCATAGCATTGTTCATGGGCTGGAATAGATCCTTTGAGAGAGTTGGGGCTGTAAGCACCGTCACTAGAGCCTTCATTGTCTGAGTTGGAACCGAGTTCAGCCAATCGAGCAAGGAGGTCTTCTTTCTCACTTTTGATGCTCGATTTTGGTGTGCTTTGAAGTGTTGGAACAGGTTTGAGACCTGTGAGGCTTTTGATGAGTGACGATTTTTCACATTTGGAGACGTCACAGTTATCCCACCATTTGACGTTAAAGGTCTGACAAAGGACTGGGGCGATCTAGTCGGGTGTCTGAAAATCATAAATTTGGTATTCCCAAAAAAATATCCATGCCAAACGGCAATGGAGAAAGAACCGGAGAAGGTCAAGTTGGTGAGGACTTGGGTTTGAATTTTGGCAAAATATTTGGAAAGAATTTTGTATTTGTGGTGGGAGGATTTCAACCATAGGACCGTATTGCTCCCACCATTTTGGAAACCAGAGGGGAGTTTGGTTATTGAATCTGTATTCAAAACAGAAGAACCAAGAATGATGGTTAATTATATTCTGAAAGCAAAATGCTTTGAACCAGGCATCCTGGTAATCATAGTATGTATAAGTTTGTGGGGTAAAGGTGTTTGAAAAACTTCTTATATTGAGTGGGTGACTACCCCGGTCTTAGAGAGTTAGAATTTTGCAGATGGTTACAGTTGTATGTGTAACCAAAGTTTGATCATTTCTGTCATAGTTGAGTTTGAATCTGATAGAGTCAGTTTCTACGAGAATGTACTCGTAGAATTCTTGGGTTTTTGCAGGAGAGGGAGAGTGGTGATGCCATCCTTTGTAGAAAAATTGCTGTGCTAAATTGATGGGTGAGTCGGTAAATTTGAAAAGAGATTCTTCAATGGTGAAAAGATCCTCTTTGCAAGGTTTTTTATGGTATTGGCTTTTGGTTTTGGAACCTTGGGCTATTTGGAGGGGTTTGGCTTGAGTGGTTTGTAGGCTGGAGCTTGCCTTGTTTGTAGTTTGGAGAGGACCAGCGGCTGAGGATATGACCACAGCATGGGAGTAAGGCTTATTTGAGGAGGCCAACTGTGATTGGCTTCTAGTAACTTTTGGTTTGATGGTGCAGCAGAGGCAACAGAGGCGCCATAGTTGGATTTGGTTTTGATAATGGAATTTGAGGATGTGGACTCCTCAGGGGGAGCCATCCTGATAAAGTTGATTTGAAGAGTCTGGCCCTGTAGGAGTTCACGGGTAAGGAAGTCAGGGACAGAATTGGATTCTCCTTTAATATATTCTATTTGAAACTCAAAATTTGATAATAAAGCTTGCCATCGGGAAAAAATTTGTTTTGATGCAAGATTTGAAACATCATTTTGTAAAACATATTTAGCTGCGCTACAATCAACACGAACTAAAAATGGTTTATTTAATAATGTATTTTGAAATTTTTGTATGCAAAGAAAAATTGAAAGAATTTTCTTTTTAGTGGTACTATAATTCTTTTGAGCAGAATTCCAGATACCAGAAGTGAATTGGACTAGTTGTTCTTTGTTATCATTTGGGAGCTTCTGTTTGAGAATTCCTCCATATCCAATATCCGAGGCATCGGTTTCTACTATTTTAAAAGCCTCAGGATTTGGGATAAATAAACAAGGAATCTCTTTAACTAATTTTTTAATAGTTTGGACGGCCGTGGTTTGGGTTGAAATTCAGGGTGTTGGTTTCTTTTTAAGCCGAAGGTATAAGGGTTCGGCAATTTTGCTGATTTGGGGAAGAAAATCACGAACATAATTTAAGCTTCCTAAGAATCTTTGTAATTGGGTTTTATCGAGAATTTGGTCAGGGAATTTTTCACCAAAGGTAATGGCTCGATCGATAGGGGTAAGAGTACCCTTTTCAATTAGATGGCCAAGAAATCTGACTTTGGTGAGGAAAAATACCATTTTTCTTTTGGAAAGGACTAATCCATTTGATTTAATGATTTGATAAAATATTCTTAAGTATTTGAAATGCTGCTCAATTGAATTTGAAAAGACAAGGACATCATCGATATAGACAATAGTGAATTGTCCATAAGAATTAAAAATGTCATTCATAATCTTTTGAAATTCACTTGAAGCATTTTTGAGGCCGAATGGGATAACATTCTATTCATAAAGGCCAAAGGTGGTTGTGAAAGCAATTTTGTATTTATCTTTTTCATGAATCTGGATTTGCTAGAAACCAGATTTCATATCAAATTTTGAAAAGACTTTTGCTTGGTAAATTCTTTGTAAGAGGTCCTTTTGGTTTGGAATTAGATATCGGACCCATTGGAGAGCATCATTTAATGGTTTGTAATTAACAACTAACTTGGGAGTTCCTCATTCAATTTCGGCAGCCTTATTAACATAAAAGGCTATACAACTCCAGGGAGAAGTACTGGGCCGAATGAGCTTTTTGACCAGGAGGTCATTAATCTCTGCTTTGCATGTTTCTAAAAGGTTCTGATTCATTTGGGCCGGTCGAGCTTTAGTTGGGATTTGAAGGTCTGAGAATCTTGAAGCATATGGAAGGGAAACCATATGCTGTTTGCGATGCCAGAAAGCATCAGGGACGTCAGAACAAAGATTGAACTCAAATTTGGTTTTAATTTGATTAATTTGCTGAACAGTTTTGGGATTTTTAAGCTGGTTAGAAATCCGTTGGTGAAGGAGTTATGTTTTGAGAAAGTTTATTTGTTTAATTTTGTTAAGACTTTGGTTGGTAGAATTTTGAGCCTGTAAAAAGGGGAATGTAATTTTTTGACCTTGGAATTTTGTCGTGATACCATCTTGGGTAATTTTGAAGGGTTTAATTTTTTCTAAAAATGGTTGACCAAGGATTATGGTTTGGTCAAGATCTTTTGCGAGGATGAAAGTTTAGGGAAGGCAGAGGCCTTGGTTGCAGACGTGGGTATTTGAAAGTTTGAACTAGACATTCAACCCAGATCCATTAGCCGTGTTAAGGCGTTGGGTCGTTCGTTCATAGAACTGGATTGGAATGGCACCTTCATTGATGCAATTGGCATTTGCACTAGAGTCAACTAAGGCAATGGCATAAAATTTGAATGAAGCTTTGATAACTAGGGTTATGTGTACATACCAGTTTTGACAGGTAATGGTGGACACAAAACCAGGGATGTTGGGTTCAGTAAGTTCTTGGTTTGCAAAAGGATTTATTAATGGTTTATTACTTGAGGTTGAAGCTTGTTGGTTTTGTTGCCGATTTAAGAAGGCTAATTGTTGTTTGATATGTTTTATCTCATACTGCAAGGTTGCAGTGGTGGTTTCAAGGGATTTGATTCGACCAGAATGGTCAGGAATAAGAGGTTTTGATATTTTATCGAACTTTTGCATAATTTGGTGGAGATTGTAAGGTTGAGGAGAATTTTGGGTAGAAACATTGTTTCTGAGATGTTCGAGGCAGGCCTTCTTTTGTTCTGGGTCTGCCAAGCTATCGATATAATAAAAAATATTTGAGTTAGGTGATGCCCGGAGCATCCGGACAGATTTGGGAACACAGTCTTCAGAGCTAGGACCAATAATGCTTGAATCACAAGCACATGCCTGAAAATTCTCATTATTAGATGAGCTGGAAGAAGAATGTTCAGAAGCTTGAATTTGATTAAGTTTGTAATTTTCATCTTCAGAAGAGGATGAAGCGGTTTCTTGAAATAAGGCAAGAATTTGGGTTTTGTCTTGCTCAAAGATTTGTAGGGAATTAATTTTATTTGAGACTCTACAAAACTTGGCGATATGGCCAGGTTTTCCACATCTGAAACATCCTTGAGAAGATTTGTCAGGTTTTGAATCTTTGAAATTTTTTGGTGCCTTGAAAGGCTTCTTGTATTTGTTGTACTTAGATTTTGGAGGAGTTTTATGATAAAACTCAGGTGTTGTAAATGGTCTGTGAGACACATATTTCTTGGATTTGTGAAAATTTTTATAATATTTGTGAGAAGACTTGTGTTTATGTTTTGTTGGAGGTTTAAGGGGAGGAAAACCAAACTGTTCGCAGAATCCTCCTAATTCTCGTTTGTAAAATTTGTTTTCCTTATGGATTTGTTTCTTTAATCTAATATCAGTACAAAGGGCGAGGCCTTCTTCATGAATTAGACTAATGATTTGGCCATAGGACATTTGATCATAGGGAATGATCCCATCATTTTCTTTTCTAGGGCGTTGTATCATTGCTTGTATGATTTTTTGTTGATTGAATAGCTAATCTTGTAAAGTGGGCGGATACATATGAAGAAAGCCCCTTGGTTGAAATAGGGACCTCTAAACAAGCTTCATTTTTCGAAGATGGATGTTCCCTCTTGATGCAAAGACATGACAAGGATATGGTCCTTTTTCCTAAGAGATTAGAGATCCTCAGATCTTTTTTAGTTATGAAGGTGGCATCCTTGTGAACGCTATGAAGCTGGCCTCAAGTTTTGTTGGCAAGAGGTGTTTTAGAGCTCTAAGAGAAGCACTAGGTCATCCTTGATTAGGAATTTGTTGATTACAGGTTGCTGAATTCTCCATGTATGGTATCATTGAATCATATTTGAAGTTGCATCGGGCAGTCATTCTTATATTGTTGTCTCTTAATTAAAATATGGCGGCTATGTTGATGCTAACTAATAGTTTTAATGACTAAAATACTTCTGACCACATTGAAAATTCTATGGTCAGAATACATATGCATTTTCTTGAGGCAAAAAGATTCCAAATCTGGAGATGGGTGATGACTGTGGCCTGTTTAAGTTAATGAAAACATGAGTGAAATTGATGGCTTCTTGACCAGGTTTTTTGGAAAAACAAGTACTGGTCATACCCACAATGTGCATTTTGCATACATTAGGTCCTCCCACCACCCCCCCCCCCCGGGGGCGCTTACTATTGTGCTTTTAGGAGAAGGGGGAAAATTAAACGAGAAAGGATGAAGGGATAAGAAGGATATACAACCTAATCAAGGGATAGAAATCTTAGCCGTAAGCAAATCATTGAGTACAGAAAGCTGGCTTTAGAATAAGGACTGGATACCATAAACCTTAATTTTCAAGGAAAAGCTTCATATTTGTTTTTCTATCTGGGAAAAAAGGTATTTTTTCAGTTGTAGATGATGATTAGAAAATTTTATTGATATAAAAATGTATAAATGTACATTCATAAACAGAACTTGGTTCGAATAATGATGTCATAATCTAACATGGGATCAAATCTCTTCACACCCACAAACTGCTTTCTAGCCAAAGTCCAATCCATGACGAAGGATCCAATATTGTCACAAACTCTAGTCAGATTTCTCATTACGAATTTCAAAATTTCCTACTCCTATGATCTCCAAATAACAGTGAAGGGAATAGCTTCCAAAGAACACAGGCTCAGAGGGATGACTTAATCAATTAACCTAATGCAATTGCATTAGATTATGATCCAGTATGGATGCCTATGTAGAAGTTTGAGAGGCCCACAAAGTGTTGGTGGCAGTCCAATGGGATGAAAACAACTTTTGGGTAGTTACATTATTAGTTGGATGTTTATTTTCTTGGGTTTCATTGTTACAGGGTTAATTTATTAGTCCATACGTGGGGGTGAAATTAGCACGTGGGGTTTATATATATATATATATATATATATAATACGCACCTCTCCCAATCAGTCAGTTGATAATAGAAATTCTAGTTTTTTCAAGAGTTTAGGGTCAGTTTTTAGCTTGTTATTTTGGATCATAAGTTCTTTTTTTTAGTTCTGATTTTTCCCGGATTTTACAAGTTGTTGTCTGTTCTTAATATTTCTTGATTTCTGAGATTATCTTCCTGTTTCAAAGCCTTCAATTGCTAGACAGAATAGTACTCTGGTTTAAGTTTTTCCTGCAATTGGTCCTTCCTTTCCCTCTAAATTGCATTAAATATTATTTTTCTGGCGAGACACTAGTTACCAGGGTTGGGCTACTCTATCCCTGGAGTTGTAGCACCATCTGATCTGTTTTTGAGAAGTTACAGTTTGCTTTTCCCTATGGTTTTAAGTATCAGTGCGTATCGTGCCGTATCGGTCGATACATATCCGTATCGGTAGGCATCGGCACGATACATACCAATACGCTACGGGGAATTTTGAGTCTCTTTTTGTGTATAGGCATATCATACGTATTGTATCGTGCCATACCGTATCGGTACCAATACGTACGATACTCTACGATACGAACTTTTGAAAATCTGAAAATTCCCAAGAGTATCGGTACGTATCGATACCGTATCGGTATGTATCGAAGGTATCGTGCAGTATCGAGCCGTATCGTACTTAAGTGTGAATTTTTTGTTGTTTGAAACAAACACTTCACACTCTCACCAACAGTTTTCTAGATTTTTTATATGTTATGTAAAAGCAAGTGTTCTACAACTTCCACGGAACTTTTTGATTTTTCTCAAAAAAAAATATTTTTTTAATTTTTTAATTCCGAAATTAATTTAAAAAAAAAAAAAAA
>NC_056563.1:31204872-31205679 GCF_013358625.1 Macadamia integrifolia | reverse complement strand
TAATGTCATAACTTATAATTACTAAATACATGATTTCAAATGAAACCCACATTTTTTCCCCAAAAAAGTGAGTGTTTCAATTTTTTATTTATTTCTCAGATCTACTCAATTATATTGGTCCACACTTTGTTGATTTTTTATATGTTCTTTAAAAAACATTTAATCTACAACTTCTATAAAAAAATTTAATTTTTCTATAATGAATGGGAGACCCACTACCATAAATATTTTGACTGGGGTAAATATTGTGCATATATTAGACAAGTGCAGAATATCATCATAGTTGCTCCTATCGAAGAAGAAGGTCCTAACTAAGGATTTGAACCACCACGACACTCTTCACGGCACTCATCACAGTGGCAATGGCAATGAGAAAAGAAAAAACTGTAAGAAACTCAAACCTCATCATTTTGAACATTTTCAACTCAATATATTTGTCTATCAATACGATACCCTCTACTTAAGTATTTATGCATTCTACATTTATATATAGCTTTTTTTTTAACTATTTTTTATGCAAAAGTGTATAAAAATGTGTTCCCTATCCATTTATGTGAGTATCTTTAGCGTATCTTAGCGTATCTCCGATACGATACGATACCCTCCGATACGTATCTTAATTTTGACCGATCGATACGGTGACCGATACCGATACTTTAATCCTTGCTTTTCCCTTTCCTTCCTCACCACTCACCTCTTCCTTCTCATTTTTGAGGCCAGTAAACTATTTATTCAAAAATACAACGTCTAGGCAGCATAGTTGTCATGGCGTCGCCTAGGCGTCACCAAGGCAGCGATTTGGCGTCC
>NC_056563.1:31146507-31199709 GCF_013358625.1 Macadamia integrifolia | reverse complement strand
TTTTATAAATTTTGCAATTTATTTATTTCTTTCTTTACTAGAATTACATATCGTTAGTAGTATTTGCCTATGTGGTTTCATGGTCTATTTAGAGTTTGGTTTGGAGTTTAATTTAGTTCAGTTTTAGATTACGATTAGGAGTCTATTATTGTCTTTAAAGACTAGGTTGTAACCACCACAAGATTCAGATTTGAAGAATGAAATAGTGAAATGTTTGTGAGTGCTTGTGTAGCCAGAGTGATTGTGTGATTGTTCTTCTCCCCACTTTCTTGTGTGATTCCCTCTTCCCCCTGTAACTTAGAAACTTATCTCATGATTCTCCCTTATCCTAATTGATTAGCGGATGGCTGGTTAGAGGAGAGGGAAATCTTTAAAGAAATCTGAGTTGCAGGGGAGAGAAAATCACATAACAAGAAAAGGAAGGGGCGGGGGGGGAGAGAATCTCACGTGCACCAGCCCACAGGCTCTCAAACACAGCCAACTCAATTCATCTTATCAATCTGTGTTTCTCGTTCACAAGCTGGTATTTTAAAGACGAAAATAAAGACTCCTAACATAGCCCAATGCATGAGGCTTTTGCAACTGTAGGGTCTGGAAGGGGCAAATGTGCGCAACCTTACCCCCTGTTTCAGAGGAGAGGCTATTTCCAAGTTTCGAACATGTGACCAACATGTTGCAATAGTGCAACTTAACGTTGTGCCACAGGTCGGCCCAATAGACTCCTAACATAACCCTAAAATTGAAATAGAACTTGATTAATATCCTAATTCTACCTATGACTCCATCAACAAAAATAAAGAGAACTTATAAAATAGCTGAAACTCCTAATGGACCCAATTACAAGACAAACCATAACATCAAATATCCTAAATAGCCTACTGAACCAAAAGACCCAAATTGGACTTGGTCTATAATCTTAGTTCCCGAACGAGTTTGGGTCAGTCCAAGGTAGTGAACTTGCATCAATTCCCCCAGTGTTGAGAAAAAAACTCGCCCACAAGTTTTGTGAAAGGATAGAAATAAAATACACGTACGGGGGGCTATCGGCTCCTTGTTTGCAACTTGAAGAAAATCTAAAATATGAAGCTTTTGGGTTGCATTGATGGTTGAAAAATCATGGGGAAAAGCGAACTCATGATGGGGAATAGCTTTCATTGTACTTACATTGTTACTTGATTCACAATCTTCTCAATTTCCATTACTATTATGGTGGTTCCATTTTGAGTGGTCTTCCTCTTGGGTTGATCCATTCAACTCGTCTTGTGACTGAACTATTGGTTTAATTTTTTTTTCAACTCTGGGGATATTTTGTCAACCAATATGTGAACAACGAATGTCTGTCTCATGTGAAAAGATAGACATCGGCTCCTTGTTTGCAACTTGAAAAAAATCTAAAATATGAAGCTTTTGGGTTGCATTAATGGTTGAAAAATCATGGGGAAAAGCGAACTCATGATGGGGAATAGCTTTCATTGTACTTACATTGTTACTTGATTCACAATCTTCTCAATTTCCATTACTATTATGGTGGTTCCATTTTGAGTGGTCTTCCTCTTGGGTTGATCCATTCAACTCGTCTTGTGACTGAACTATTGGTTTAATTTTTTTTTCAACTCTGGGGATATTTTGTCAACCAATATGTGAACAACGAATGTCTGTCTCATGTGAAAAGATAGACATCGGCTCCTTGTTTGCAACTTGAAGAAAATCTAAAATATGAAGCTTTTGAGTTGCATTAATGGT
This sequence comes from Macadamia integrifolia, assembly GCF_013358625.1. NCBI lineage: Eukaryota > Viridiplantae > Streptophyta > Magnoliopsida > Proteales > Proteaceae > Macadamia > Macadamia integrifolia. Next base: position 31,197,966 of record NC_056563.1, on the reverse strand, counting down.
CGAAAAATCATGGGGAAGAACGAACTCATGATGGGAAATAGCTTTCATTGTACTTCCATTGTTACTTGATTCACAATCTTCTCAATTTCCATTACTATTATGGTGGTTCCATTTTGAGTGGTCTTCCTCTTGGGTTGATCCATTCAACTCGTCTTGTGACTGAACTATTGGTTTAATTTTTTTTTCAACTCTGGGGATATTTTGTCAACCAATATGTGAACAATGACTGTCTGTCTCATGTGAAAAGATAGACATCGGCTCCTTGTTTGCAACTTGAAGAAAATCTAAAATATGAAGCTTTTGAGTTGCATTAATGGTCGAAAAATCATGGGGAAGAACGAACTCATGATGGGAAATAGCTTTCATTGTACTTCCATTGTTACTTGATTCACAATCTTCTCAATTTCCATTGCTATTATGGTGGTTCCATTTTGAGTGGTCTTCCTCTTGGGTTGATCCATTCAACTCGTCTTGTGACTGAACTATTGGTTTAATTTTTTTTCAACTCTGGGGATATTTTGTCAACCAATATGTGAACAAAGAATGTCTGTCGCATGTGAAAAGACTGTATGGTGCACAAACTTCCATTATGACCGACACCTTTTTGTTCTTCCAACCGTTCTCAATCCAATTTTATAATGCACTGAGAGTAATCAACCACTTCACAATAAACGCTATCACAATACTGAAAGATGGAGAACTCGACGAAGACATCATCTTCAGACTCAATAATGATTTCATTGTTCTTTGATAGCATATTCACCAAGGATCATGAGACGATATTGGCACTTTGCCATTTTATCAATAAACATGTCAAGCTTTTCATTGGGTAAATGAACTCTAAACCTGAATCTATGGCCATATTTGTATTCGGAATAGCTATAAGCCCACCCAAATATGAGGATACTCAAATCATGGAGTTTATTAGAACTATGGTGGAATTGTAATTTATGGGAATCTTAAAGGTGATGTAGATAGGGCTGTCAAAAGGAGGGCACAAGTTGATGAATTCTTTGTTCAGTTCTGTCTCAAGTTTGGTCCTAGTTTGACTCCATTGAATAAGCTGGTTGGCAACCTTACCCCTTCCATCGATCCAGCAGATCAAGCCTCTATTTTGTCTTTAAGAGAACTTCTAGAAGCCCAGTCAGTTCAGACACAACCATTAGAATCTTCAAATAAATTCTGCCAATTCAAGTTTGAGTGCTTTTTGTCTTATTTATGTGTCTTAATTAGCAAGCAAGAAGAAATCCTTGGAAAAGGTTCTAGAAGATCCAAAATCCTTGCTGCTGATCTCAGCATTGGACTGCTAGTTTGTCTTATTATGGAGATACAGTTGGAGGAAGAAGAGGAAAATTACTGTTCACGTGAACAGTCACCAGCCCATTCTTCTTCAAGGATTTGTTTCCTTTTTGGTGTTTAGAGTCTTCTTTTAGACAAGTAAGTAATTTAAGAATGTTTGGTTTTTAGTTTCCTAGTTACTTACTTTCCTTTTCTTGTTAGTTTCCTATTTCAATTAGTTTCCTTATTTGAAGGAGCTGCTGTGCCTATTTAAGAGACTAAGGCTCTGTACTGTAACGATCTAAAAAATGGGTTCTGATGTTTTTTTATTTTTTTGAAACAGAAATAAGGTAAAACCTGTATGGAAAGCCCTGTTCAATTTCTTGTTTTTTTGAAATGAACGGGGCACTTATGAGACTTTTGAATCCATTTTTTGGAGCATAAAATACTTGCTTTTCACTTTTAGAATTCATTCTGAGCAAAAGGCGCCAAAATAGGTATCACTTATAAGTTATGAGGGGTAATTTGGGAAATTACCCTCAAAACATAACTTTGTTATGTTTCAAGAACCCTAACCCCATTTTCAGTTGCAGGAGGTGAGAGGCGAGAAGGAGATGCGAGGCAAGAAGGAGGCGAGGGGCGAGCAGCTCTGCCATCTTCGATCTAGCATCTTCAAGGTAAACGAAGATCTCTCTCTCTCTCTCTCTTTCTCGTTCTCTTTCTCTTTCTCTTTCTCTCACTCTCGTTCCCTTTCTTTCTTGATCTCTTCTCCCTCCTCCTCTGTGCCTTCATCTCTGAAAAAATATAAACTTTTTCACTCTCTGTGGGCTACAAGGTCAGACAACCAGGTGCAGAAATCCGAAGAGATCAACCTCCATGACTGCTGAATGTTTCGATTCCTTTTCGTTTTCACACCCCCTATCCTCTCTCTCTCTCTCTCTCTCTCTGCCGCAGTTCTGCTTATCTTGATATCTCCTCTGCTTCTCTAAGATGAGCGTAAGTCAGAAATAGAGGAGCAGAAGCCCTGGAGGTGGTCAGGTGTGAGTGAGACTCCTGAGTAGTACTGGGGTTTGGAGTTGGGTTTTAGAGAATTAGGAAGGTAGAGAAGAAGAAATCAGAAAGAAAGAAAGCAGGGATTTGGGAGATGGAATCATGTAGATTTTTGGCGAGACTTACCAGTAGTTCAATATTTTTGGCGAGACTTATTTTCTTTCAAAACCATTCCTTTTGTCAATATTATCTAGCATCTCTTACCTCAAACAGTGAGTTGTGTTATTCATCTTAATATGTTTCATAATGACATCTCTATACTTTATTTCTTCTACTTCTTCTTCTTCTTCTTTGTCTTGACTTTCTTTGAAGAACCTTCTAATTGGGGCTCAATCTGTCAGTCACTTCAGTAACTCTCTTAAGAACCCCCTATTTCTGTGTTAAGAGTTTAGTCAATGTAGTATTGTGGATAGACAGATTGGTGGGTTGGTAGATAAGTATTTGAAGCTGTCCTGTATTTCATTTTCTGTTTAACTGGTTCTTCTGTTTATTTCTAGTTGTGGTAGAAGTTTGAACTTGGACTAAACATTTTGTGTCATGTAGGCAATTGTTGCATTGAAGAAGGGCGCACATCTTCTGAAATTTGGTCGGAGAGGAAAGCCAAAATTCTGCCCTTTCAGGCTATCTCCGGTACAGTCTTTACAATGCTTTCTGTAGATGATAAACCTGACAATTGTGTGGTCTGAAAGTATGATATTGGACTTCAACACCACTGAAATATGACCATGTTTATTTTGTTATATATAAATATATATATATATATATATATTGTTCTTAATCTAGTAGTGATGAATATTTGAATATTTTTTTTTATCATTTTAGAAACTGCTAATCCTGCAAGGGATACAATCATACAGAACATATCCACTGTATGATTGCATCTAACATGAGCATGGAAGTCAAGCTTCATTTTCTTGAAACTGCTAACATTCACAGATTGACTATTATTGACATGTAGTTAAGGCTGCTTTCATTTCCTTGGATGGGTTAAGCTTGTGCCTCCTTTGTCTTATTTGATGGCTTGTCGAGACATATAACTACCACTACTGTTCTAAACCTCTTTTGTGCTCTACTTCTGCCTTTTCATATTTTTGTTTTTTATTTTTTTTTTCCATATTTCTTTTTAGTATATTTTACCTTGGAATATCTGAATGCAAACAATCCATAATTTGCTTTCTTTCCAAGTCTCAACAGTTTTGGAAATTTTTTAGCTTGATGAAGACTTTGTAAATTGTGTTTGTTAGATTTAATTGTCATTTTTTCATGGGTACTAATAGTGTCATTCTTTTTTCTCTACAACAAGTATTTTTATAGATTTTTATTATTTTTTTAAACGAATACATACTCTTTCCCCTATTATTATTCCTTTCCTTCTTCTTCTTTTTTTCTATTCGTCTCCACCACCAATTAGCCGGTGTTGAACTTCAGTGAGACTCAAACAGAATTTTTTTTGGTAGGGAATCAGAGTTGGCTTGTGAGAGTCATGATGTGCAACTGGTTAACCAAGTCTGATTTATCTTTCATGCTATTCCTTTTCAACATGCCAACTGTAAATTCTTCTGAGGAAAAACAATAAGAAACAGCTAACAGTTCAACATATTGAAACTATGAAAGAGATCTAGAGCACATTCTCAAGCACTTGAGTTTGGTGCTTCCACTTTACAGCATGAAATTTGGTCGTGGGAGAGAATGCTGCTCCTATTAAAAGAATTAGGGAATCAAGCATTTCCATTCATTTATTTAATTTTATTTACTTCTTTGGTATTCTAGGCTTGTCCAAGTGTCCCATACAATTGTTTCAAATTGAATCTTGAGGGCCTACTTCCTGAAATAGTTTGAAGATGCAAGGATAAACAAATTTTAAAATAATCCGATGCAAGGTCCAGAATATAATTCCAGCTTAAGTACGTAATTGTTACTATAATTGTGCACTTCTTCTCAAGCAACCTCACTTTCAGATATTTGATATGCATTTAAGAGGTAACACTTCTTTGTTACCAGCATCATTGGACTTTTGAAGTGGCAATATCCTTTTCCATCGGTTGTGTGCAATATTGATTGATGTTGTCATTTAATTCTAATTTGATTCTCCCCTTCTCCTTTTCTTTACTCCTCTTTGTCTCCTTGATTCTTTGTTGCTCGGTACAAATTTTAATCATTCTTATTTGTTCTTTGATAGGGTCTTTCCTTAACAGTTTTTTGCTCAAACTCTTATTTTGTATTTAGTGGAACATAGGGACTATATAATATCTATTTGGCATATATTTGAAGAACATCTGAATTTCATGCTCAGAGGTCGAATCCCTAGCTTTGGGCTTTGTTTGACTTAAACTGCAAAAAGTAATAGTATTGTTCTCCTATCTATTTGGCCATTATTTATCTCAAGACTTCTACATTAATTTGATTCCTTGGTTCTCTCTTTTTTACTGAAAGGGATAAGGTCATATATGTAGCATTGTGGTAGAAGTCCTTTTGAAGTGGTAATATAACATCTTTCTAATTTATTACTGGAGTGAATTGAAGTGAAGTTTTCTTGTTGAATGCCACTGGTTCATTTTAGTACAGCCCAATATGTATTCAAAACCTCATTGAAGGCCTTTGAAAGCCCTGTGTAAGTAAGGTCATAGGGGTTTCATAGATTAAGGGTTGGGGTGCCTTGGTGAAAATCAGTGTTTTCAATTTGGATTTTAAATTCATGTTCTTTTTTTTTTTTGGTAAAATAGTGAGAAAATGTCAACTTCAAAACAAACAGTTAATGAGACTGCAAAATGGAGCCAAGCAAATGTAGACACCCTTATTGTTTTGATGGTAGAGGAAGTTAAGAAAGGAAATAGGACTACTTCGACTTTTAATAAAGCTGGTTGGAACAACATTGCCAATAACTTCAAATAAAAAAATGGGGTCAACTATGCCATCATACAGTTGAAGAACAAAGTGAACAAACTGAGGCAGGATTATAGTCAGTTTAAGAAGCTATTTGAGACAACTGGTTTTGGTTCGGATGCTGCTTCAAGAACTTGTACTGTTGATGATGAATCCATCTGGGAATCGCATATTAAGGTATGCTCAATTTGTATTTAATTTGAGTATTTTGAAATGCCAGGATATATCAATTCAAGTATTTGATTATGCGTATTTTTTATTTATTAGGATAACCCTATTTGGGCACGATTTAAGAAGTATGGACTACCACAATGGCCAGAACTATGTATGGTATTTGGTGATACATATGCAGACGGCGAAGGAAGTGGGACTCAAACAACCATGTTGGAAACTTTGGGGGCCGATGATGATAGGAATATGATTGAATCTTGTGATGAGTCAAGTTCCGCTGATGAAGTTACTCCATTAGGTGACACTCAAACTGAAGTAGTGGAAAAAAGACCAGCTACTAAGCATAGGCATGATAGGACTCCAAATACGAAAAGGAGGAGGAGCAAGTCTAATGATTGGTCAATGGCATTCAAGGCAATTCAAGATATGAGTAAATCAAGGGTAGAACGAGATGCAAGCATGTCCACTGCTTCAACCCAAAATGCAGAACAGATGTACGGGATTACTAGGGCCATGGAGGTGCTTGAGTCAGGATATGAGTTAGATGAAGCACTATATGAGAAAGCACTTCGGAAGTTAATGGCTGACCCGCAATGGAGAGAAGCATTAATTTCATGCCCTCCTCATCGGAAGTCAATACTCCTTCGTACCCTTCAGTAGTTTGCTTCTTGAAAAGTTCTTTTAATTAGATAGATTGATAACTCTACTTGGATTGTGCCTTGACCCTACTTTTAACTTTGGTGGTTTGCTATGTTTTTCTTCACTTTTTAAGATGTTATGGATGACTGTGTCTTGACTTTTTTTTATAACTGTAGTATTTGATGTCCTGAATATTTGTTCATTGTACCTTGACACTACTTTTAACTTTGATGGTTTGCTATGTTTTCCTTTATTTTTTTAAGGTGTCTTGGATATTTGTTCCAAATTATGGTTTGATGTGTTTCCGTATTTCTAATTTTATATTATAGGAATGGATCAAAGAATGATTGCATCTAGGGAACACATTGAACAAATGGAAAGGGATGACACTGATGCAGAAATCATGATGTGTATGATGTTGTTGATGAAAGCACGTGATTCATTATACACTAGAGAGCCCATACGGGATAGTAAATTGACAGGACCAGAGCGAGTGAGTGAGGTTCTAAACGGACATGTAGACAGATGCTATGAACAGTATAAGATGGAACGCCATGTCTTCCTCAACCTTGAAGCATTAATGCGACAACGTGGTNAATGGAATGCCATGTCTTCCTCAACCTTGAAGCATTAATGCGACAACGTGGTTGGTTGGAAGATAGTCGATATTTAAGAGTGGATGAGCAGTTGGCAATGTTTATATCTATCGTTGGTCACAATGATAGGTATAGAGACATAGCAGAACACTTTCAACGTTCTCTTAACACTATAGGTGAACACTTTAAGAAAGTGTTACGTGCTTTCATACTACTGGGACAAGAGAATATCAAACCTCCAAACTTCAGTTGTTGCCCTAAACAGATTCTTGAAAAACCAAAGCTCTATCCTTTCTTCAAAGTATGTTGCTTATAATTAAAACAATGATTATGTTGTTTTGTGGTTATACGTGGTTTGATTTGATGAATATCCATGTATTGGTACTAGGACTGCATTGGCGCGATTGATGGCACTCATGTTAGTGCTTCTGTACCTCTATCCAAACAAATACCGTACAGAGGAAGGAAAGGAGATACAACCTGGAATGTTATGTGTACATGTGACCTTGACATGAAATTCACTTTTGTGTACGCTGGTTGGGAGGGTTCTGCAAATGATTGTCGAGTATTCAATGAGGCATTGAATAACCCTAAATTTGAATTTCCTCATCCTCCACCTGGGACATTCTAAATCTTAACCTCACAAGTTGATTATGCTCTATTTTACATATTGTGTTGATTCATTACTTTTCACTTTACGTGCTAGGTAAATATTATGTGGTTGATTCTGGTTATCCATCTACTACTGGGTTCTTGACGCCATTCAAAGGACAAAGATACCATCTAAATGATTATATGAATAGACGTCCAAGGACAGCAGTAGAGCTATTTAATAATAGACACTCTTCTGTTAGGAATGTCATAGAGCGCAGTTTTGGTTCTTTGAAGAAGCGCTTTCCAATTCTCAGCAAAATGCCATGTTTTTCACTGAACACCCAAACATGCATCATCATTGCTTGTTGTGCACTTCACAACTTCATTCGGGAGGAAGAAATTGTAGACAAGAATTTTAAGGAGTTTGGTGAAAATTGGTGGAATAAGGAGCCTGAAGAAATTCAAGATTATGTACCACCGGCTCACATTAGTATAAGCTTAGCAGAAATAAGAAGACAGATGGATGATCTTAGGAAAAAGATTGCAAATGAGTTAGTTGTTAAAGCCGGAATGGCTCAAATTACATGATTACATTTTGATGATTGGATTTAAACTTTGAAGTAGTGGGACATGTTGTGCAGTTAAGAATTAAGTTGGAAGACCTAATTTATGCCCTTAAGTTCATAATTAGATACTTTAAGAATTATGTCAATACTTGAATTTATTATTGTTCATACTTTTATGTTATTATGATAGATCATATTTTTGTTGAAACATTTCATATTTCATATGGCAAGGAAACACGGCCAAATATTTCATATTTGAAATGAACACCATGTTGTTGATATGGAGATATTCTTATTTGTCTCATTCAACTTAAGTTATTTGGGTAATAATGATTTTCATAACTTAGAATTTATTAAAAAACCATTGACTATCCTTAGATTTTATTTAAAAATCACAACTTTGTCACCCATGATGAAGATGGCACTTTATGTAAATATTGGTTTCTAACAGAAACGATTCTATTAAGTATGAACCATACATGTTTCTGTTTCTTTCAGGTTACAAAATCAATTTTTTTTTTTGCGATTACCATACAACATTTAAGATGCAGAATCACTCCAAAAAAATAGAAATGCAAAAAAGTGTGCTAGCCCCAAAATCATGTTAAAAAAATAGAATCGTTACAGTACAGAGCCTTAGAAGTTGTCATAAATAACTATACCATTTCCAGAATACCTGAATCCAAGGTATATCATAAAGGAACTTTTGCTTTTCATAGTGACTATGTCATAAAGACTAGCAAAAGCACCCATACTCTTCTCTCTAACCAAGAACAAATCCAACTCTTGACCAGTTCTCAAATTCAGAGGCATAGAGATCATGGATTTAAATTTATCCACATTGGATTAGTTCAGGTTGCATCAAAACCCTTAACTCTTCTAAGGTTAAATAGTGCGGTTTTTACTACCGTTAGAGATGCCAAAATGTTTGATTTTAATGAATCTCTAATGGGTACAGTTGAAACCAGTCTATTTTCAGTGTAGACCAAATCTTACTATGTCCTTAACAGATACTAATATTCTTGATGGTGCTGTCATTTCTTTGAAAACTTATGGATATGATATCACTCCTGGAACTCAAAATCTCACAATGATTTATCGTATCTATTATAAATTAATGACTATCGTCACCCCTAATGCTAAGGTTGTAGACCCCCGTGGACAAACTGTGTATTTCCAAGCTAATTCTAACCGGTCTCAAATTTTTATGCCCCGGTGTATTAGATGGTCAGAAATTAACCTTTCAAAATCTTGGACTTTAACCTCTGTGGCTCAACCTCATCCACCTTTCAGGACTACTCCATCCTACATCACCCAACTTCCATCAAGTGATGTTGAGACACTTTTGATCGTAGCTCGATAATACTCGAAGATCTACTTCTTCTATGATTTCTTCTTCCTCTGAGTTTGCTTTATATCATATACCTGCTCATACTTCAACATCTTGTGCTCAGAGCGAGATATTTGATGGAATAACCAATCTTCAGGGTACAAACCGTACACCTACCTATGTTAATCAACCTGTCTATGGTCCTCCTTCTAGGGAACCTTCTCAGGCTAATCAGCCACTTGTTGCTCCTATTGATATGGAAAATGGGTCCTCATCTCCAGCACTCTCTGATATGCAAGCACCCTTGGGAATTCATATGCTTCATATCATTGAAGAGCCCAAATTCTAAATTAATAAGCAAGTCCTTATTCAGGAATACAAGTCCACTAGGAATGCTGGAAAACGTCGGATCTTTAAAGAACACTATTCCAATCCTCAACGGTAAGAGCTTCATGAGAAATGGGTTTCTCATATGGAAACTCATCAAATAAATCTCCTATTCTTTCAGTGATTAAAGATATACCTTATGGAGAAATCAGCTAGCAATCCACAGGTGAATGAGATCAAGAAGGTATCAACCATTTATGTCACTAAAGAGGGAATAGAAATTGAATCCGTTCATCCTCCTCCTCAAACCTTAAAGATAGGTAATAATCAGATGGTTACTCTTCTCAAAACCTCAAGTTATACCTCATCTCCATTGACTGAATCTCATCTTAGTCAAGTTGTTGAATAAAACAATTATACTAATTTGTGTCTTCAATCCATAGGAAGCCAGACTGATCGTACAAAGACGATTGTAGATTCCCTAAAGGCTTCTACACTGTCTACCTCTTATACTAAAATTGAGTATATCCAAAAGCCAATCTGGCAAGCCCCTTCTTCTCAAACTATAAGTATTCAATCTGTCATTTTTAAACTTCCTCCTATTTTGGATATCCCAACTAAAAAGATTGAGACCACCATCATTGATAAAATTTTATCTCGCCTCAATCAACTTTAGGTTTCCAAAGATAAAGAAAAAAAAAGCCATAACTCTTTCTCTTGCTGACCTTTTAGATTTTGAGATTGAAATAGCTGAGAAAGAATTTCAATCCATGCTACCTCAACAAGCAGCAATTCCTGAGCCAATTCCTCAACTTAATCGAGTTACGAGGAAAGCTCATAAAGTTATGCCTACAGCACCGACAAACTACTATTATCCTCGGCCTTCCCCTGTAGATCTCCAATTTGAAATGGAAGGCAAGCCAGCTAGTTTTTCGGTTGATAGTAATTCTATTGTTGAATGGAATATTGATGGATTATCTGAATATCAAATCATCAATCTTCTAAAGAAAATGCTTATGTATGCCACAGCGGCTAAGCAGCATCAAATGACTGATTCGGATGTTGCTAAAATGATAGCAACCAAATTTTTTGGCCAACTTCGTGGCTGGTGGGATTTCTATCTGTCCAAAGAAGTTCGAAATCAAATCCTAAGCATTGTTACCAGTGTTCCGTATAACCAAACAAAACAACTCACTAATGGTCTTTTGCCCAACGAACTATCTATGTGAATCAGGAAGATGCAGTAAACACATTGGTTTATACTATAACTCTTCATTTTATTGGACCAGCTGAAATCCTAGCTGATCGAATAAGAGAACAACTTATGAATCTGTGATGTCCTACACTATCTCATTATAGATGGTATAGAGATGTCTTCTTTGCTAAAGTCTTTATTATAGATGACTACAACAATTCTATATAGAAAGAAAAGTTTATCTTTAGTTTACCTCTTTTATTTGCTCAAAAGGTAAGGTATAGACTTAAGGCAAAGCATAATGGCACTATTCCCTTTGAAAAGTACACCTATGGGGAATTAGCTGTTGAAGTTTGCACTGAAAGTCTTTGACTCTGCACAGACCTTAAACTTAAGAAACAGTTGTCTAAAGAGAGACAAGCTGGATTCAAAACATTAGGAGATTTTTGTGAGCAATTTGGATACAAGAAGATTCATCTTTCATGATCTAAGAAGACTCATAAAAATTCTTTAGGTTTTCTAAGCCTAAATATCAGGTTAAGCAATATAAATCTAAACCTAAGCGCTTCTTCAAGAAATGCTTTTCAAAATCCAATCCTCAAAACTCTTTTCCCAATAACAAACCTCCAGTTTGCTACAAGTGTGGAAAAGTAGGATATTATAAGAATAATTTTCGAACTAAGATAAGAATTAATGCCTTAGAAATTGATCCCTCAAAAGTAAAATCTTGAAAATGTCTTGCTATACAGCTTGTCCAACCGAGTTTAACACAGAATCTTACTAAGATAAAGAGATTGCTCAACTTGAGTTCGACAGTGATTCTTCTGAGTCTAAAAGCCAGACTTCCTATTGTAGTTGTGATCCTTATTAGGCGATGCTTAAAGAAAATGGCTTGATGGTTCTTTCAATCGAAGAGTCATTTCTCTTGAAAGCAATAGACCAAGTCACTGATCCTGCTACTAAGGCTCAATTACTGCATGAATATATTACCTTAGTAAAGGATAGCACTAAGTCTAGCCCTGTTCCTGCCATACAACCTGCGGTGGAAGATTATAGTTTTAAAAACATAATCAATCAGGTTAAAGCTACTTCTCAAGCCCATGAACCCACTGTTCAGGAACTTTGAAGAGATCTCAACGAAGTTAAGACTGAAGTTAAGGTCTTAAACAAAGAATTCAGACTCTTAAATTATATAATGAACACCAAATGATTGAGCCAAACTTTGAAGAAGAAGTTTCCTTTAAGGATCTACTAGCAACTCAAAATATAGTAGCTAGTACCTCTGCAACTACTGTTGTAGTTTCTTCTGAAGATGCTCAAGTCCTAACTACTCAACATGTTCAAACTCATCGATGGCATATAATGATAGACATTGTTAATAATCGAGAGTTTAACCTGAAGACTATCGCCTTAATAGATTCAAGCGCAGTTATTAATTGTATTATCAAAGGACTTGTACCTTCCCAATACTTTGAGAAGACCACTCAAAAGCTGATTATGGCTGATGGATATAAAATGCAGGTTGAGTATAAACTCTCATCTGCTTCTACTTGTAATAATGGACACTACGTAAGGACTCCTTTTATAATGGTAAAAGGACTTTCTCAATTCGTTCTCCTAGGCACTCCATTCCTATCCCAGCTATATCCATTATGGATTGATATAGTCAGTCTTCACTCTGTGGCTAATAATCACCCTATTACTTTTCATTTCATCGAACCCCCTAAGGTTCATACGGTGAATGAAATTCAGACTTAAATTCAGTCCCAAGAGAAAATCATATGCTCTTTATCCTCAGAAATCCAATAGAAGAGCATCCAACAAAAAATTAATAACCTACCTTTCAAGTTAGAGTTAAAAACTTTCAAGCTCAACTTAAAAATGAAGTTTGTTCTAAAATCCCGACTGCACTTTGGTCTTGAAAAACACATATTGTCACTCTCCCATATGAAAATGACTTTTTCAAGAACCGAATTCCCACTAAGGCTCAGGCAGCTCAAATGCCTGATCATTTAAGAGATACTTGTCAGAAGGAGATTTCTAAACTCCTTGCTAAAGGTCTTATTAGACATAGTAAATCTCCCAGGAGCTGCACTGCCTTTTATATAAACAATAATGCTGAAATTGAACATGGTGCACCCAGACTAGTTATCAACTATAAACCTTTAAATAAGGTTCTTAAATGGATTCGATATCCTATTCCTAATAAAAGGATCTTCTTAATAGATTATACGCCTCTAGCATATTCTCTAAGTTCGACATGAAATTTGGGTACTGACAAATTCAGATAGCAAAAAAGGACATGTATAAGACAGCTTTTGTTGTCTCATTCGGTCAATACGAATGGAATGTTATGCCTTTTAGCCTAAAGAATGCTCCCTCTAAGTTTCAAAATATAATAAATCAATTTTTTAATCAATATTCGTAGTTTATAATTGTGTATATAGATGATGTCCTTATTTATTCCTAGGACATTGCCCAACATTGGAAACATTTAAATATTTTCCTCTCTGTTATTCGTCAAGCAGGATTAGCTGTCTCAGCTAAGAAAATAAAGCTATTTTAAACTAAAGTTCATTTTCTGGGCCACTATATTTCATTTTATTCTGTTATTCCCCTTGAATGAGCTATTCAATTTGCTGATAAATTTCCTGATGAAATAACAGATAAAACTCAACTCTAAAGGTTTCTTGGTAGCCTAAATTACATTGCTGAATTCTATAAGGATTTAACAAAGGATGCCAAACCTTTGTTTAACAGGTTAAACAGCAACCTGAACCTTGGACAACTATACATACTGACATTGCCCGCAAGATAAAGATCCAAGCCAAAGAGTTTCCGTGCTTAAACTTAGTACGACCTGATAGTTACAAAATTATTGAGACTGATACATCCAAATTCAAATTCGGAGGTATCTTGAAGAAAAAATGTCCTAACCTTCCAAAAGAAGTCTTAGTACATTTTACTTCCGGCACCTGAAATTCTACTCAACAAAAATATTCTACAATAAAAAATAAGATTCTTTCACTTGTTCTGTGTATAACTAAATTTGAAAGCGATCTTCTTAATGAATATTTTCTTGTTCAAGTGGATTGTAAAGCAGCTAAAGACATCCTCGAAAAAGATGCTAAGATTCTAGCCTCCAAACAGATCTTTGCTCAATAGCAATCGCTTCTTTCTGTTTTTTATTTTAATATTGAATTTATTAAAGGAGATACTAACAGTTTACCTGATTTTCTAACTCGAGAATTCTTGCAGGGTTCCTAAGCATAAGGCTATCATCCCTGCCTCTCCTAATAAAGATGTTGCCTCTTCTTTTTCTAGGCAACTTCAAGAAAACCCCACTCCAATTTCATCCCAGTCTCCTGAAACAACCTTAAATAAGGCTGTTAATAACTCTCCCTTCATAGAAACTAATTTTATCCTAGTCATTCCCATTGAAAATATTTACCCTCGTCACACCCCCTCAGAACTTGCCACCATCTACCTCCACGACTATCTCCATCCATCTTCTGGTGATAAAACTCATTATTTCTATGAAAGAATGCTTGAAGAAACTCAAAGTGCTAATATTCAACACTCCTATAGAAGTACTCATGTCAGGGCTTATTCGAAGCTCAATATATTGAACATCATAAGAGAACGTGAATGGAGACCTTCTCCCTCATTCAAACGAGACTTTCATGATGTCTCTGACCTTAAACTTAGGTCATACGATTATGCTGATTATGTCAAAGCTTGGGATATGTTATTATTATATCAGAATGATAATAAAACCTATTCCTGGTTCGTGAAGTTTCACCTTCAACACACCTTATTAGGTGTGCCGAACTGGTTTCTACAATGGTTCTTCACCTGGGGACCACCTCCTTTGGAGTTCCTTCCTATAGCTCTTCAGTAGTCCGTTACTAAGTTTACAGAATCAATCAACCTGTGAACTCTCGGGCTCTCTTCGTCCAATTCTTTATATTATACGAAGTACCCTGGATTCTTCAATGGAAGTATCGGATATCTATTGATGAATTTGAAGAATGGAACTATGTTCCCCAATTAGAACGATGAATGGAACTATATTCCCTAATTAGAACGACATATTATGGTTAAATTATGGGATAAATTCGACATTTCACCTTTAACTGGTTCACGATTTGTGCCTAAAAGAGGCATTGGTTCGGATCCATCCCTTGCATCTTCTTCAACAATGGCAGCCCAATTGCCCTTTTTTAATATTTTCAATACTGCTCGGCGTTGTCTTCTGTATCTCTCGGATGAGTAGATCCAAGAGTGAATTTTAACTGCTATCAGGTTTAATATTCAACCTGAGGATCCAGCCCCATCATCATCCTCATCTGCATCAACTCTTCCTCTTTCGGATGACAGAAGCCAATTTTCTCAACGCCTGATCTCTAACAGCCCAGTATATATAAAAAAAAAGAGGTCTCACTATACCTTGACCCAGTGCTGTGTTAATTAGACACATCATTCTAATTCTTACCAGATGCCAAGCATCTACATCTAGTGCCATTCTAGTCAGACCGACGTCTTGGCATGCATCACGCAATATTATAAGTGCATTATAGTGAGTGTCACGGGTGAATACTTTAATAATTCACCTAAATAAGACTCTTCTAAAAAATAGTGGGCCATCCCACGTGGAAACAGGATCGAGAAATATCAGAGTTAAGCAGCGAGGGAAGCAAAAAGGCAGAGAATTTGCCTTTTCTAGATTTGATTTCAGTAAAATTGATGGTTTCTTCGTTTAGAAGTTGAGAGAAATAGATAGGGTCTTGAGAATAAAAAGACAAATAAGACTCGGTATATGCAGAAGAAATATCTAACAGATTTTCTAGTAAAGTAAGATGTTCTTTACACTTTCTAATTGCAAGCATAATACAGAGAATACAATCTTAAAGAAGAGAAGGCAAGACTTACATATAGGTCTTGAATTACATAATTGCACACAGAGATTTGTACACAGCACACAGTCTTCTCTCACTATTTTTACAAACACACTCAAGAGAAAACAAACTCTCACAAACTCTACTTACAAACATATAAAAGGAAGAAAATACTACTCTATGCTTCGTGGTCTTTTTTCGTGGTGTCTTTTAAGAATGGTGAGCTTCCTTTTATAGATGGCAAACACCAAGGATTTCTTCAAATTAGTTGGGAGATGTATTAATGGGCCTTGATAGAGTTGGTATCGAGTAGGCATCAAACCAACCAGATGTGACTTTTGAACAGGTAAAGATTAGGTGTTCTTATCATAAATTAGGTACACCTAATAAGATGAGAGGTTATTGTCGGAAGCTGATAAGCTTCAGCCGAAAGTTATATTGTTGCGTAGTCCAGATGTGTGACTAAAAATGAGCCACGAATGAGATTCTCTAGCATTCCACGTGGGATGGCCCACTGTTTTTCAGAAGAGTCTTAGTTAGGTGAATTATTAAAGTGTCCACCTGTAACACTCACTATAATGCACTTATAGTGCTACGTGAAGCATGCCAAAACGTCAGTCTGACTGGATGGCACTAGATGTAAATGCTTGACATCTGGTAAGAATCAGAATGGTGTGTCTGATTAACATAGCACTAGGTCAAGGTGCAGTGAGACCACTTTTCTTTTTTTTATTTTTTTTTATATATACTGGGCCGTTAGAGATCAGGCCGCTAAGCGAATTGGCTTCCGTCATCCGAAAGACGAAGAGTTGATGCAGATGAGGATGATGACGGAGCTGGATCCTCAGGTTGAATATTAAACCCAATAGCAGTTAAAATTCACTCTTAGATCTACTCATCCAAGAGATATGGAAGACAACGCCGAGCAATATTGAAAATGTTAAAAAAGGGCAATTGGGCTGCCGTTGTTGAAGAAGATGCAAGAGGCAGATCCGAACCAATGCCTCTTTTAATCACAAATCATAAACCAATTAAAGGTGAAATGTCGAATTTATCTCACCATTTAACCATAATATGTCGTTCTAATTGGGAAGCATAGTTTCATTTTTCAAATTCATCAATAGTTATCTGATACTTCCATTGAAGAATCCAGGGTACTTCGTATAATATAAAGAATTAGACAAAGAGAGGCCGGGAGTCCAAAGCTTGATTGAATTCTTTGAACTTAATAACGGACTGCTGAAGAGTTGTAGAAAGGAACTCCAAAAGAGGTGGTCCCCAGGTGAAGAACCATTGTAGAAACTAGTTCGGCACACCTAATAAGGTTCGTTGAAGGCAAAACTTCAAGAATCAAGAATGGGGATCATTCTGATATAAGAATATCATGTCCCAAGCTTTGACATAATCAGCATAATCGTATGACCTAAGTTTAAGGCAAGAGATATCATGAAAGTCTCGTTTGAATAAGGGAGAAGGTCTCCCCCCATTCACGATCTCTTATGATGTTCAATATATTGAGCTTCGAATAAACCCTGACATAAGCACTACTATAGGAGTTCTGAATATTAGTACTTTAAGTTTCTTCAAGTATTCTTTCATAGAAATAATGAGTTTTATCACCAGAAGATGGATAGAGATGGTCGCGAAGTAGATGGTGGCAAGTTCTGAGGGGGTGTGACAAAGGTGGATATTTTCAATGGAAATAACTGGGATAAAATTAGTTTCTATGAAGGGAGAATTATTAACAGCCTTATCTAAGGTTGTTTCAGGAGACTGGGATGAAATTGGAGTGGGGTTTTCTTGAAGTTGCCTAGAAAAAGAAGAGGCAACATCTTTATTAGGAGAGGTAGGGATGATAGCCTTCTATTTAGGAGCCCTCCAAGAATTCTCGGGTTAGAAAATCAGGTAAACTATTAGTATCTCCTTTAATAAATTCAATATTAAAATAAAAAAAAAAAAAAAAAAAGAAGTGACTGCCATCGAGAAAAGAGTTGTTTGGAGGTCAGATTCTTAACATATTTTTCGGTCATGTTTTTAGCCGCTTCACAATCCACGTTAGCAAGAAAATGTTGATTAAGATCATCACTTTCAAATTTAGTTATACACAGAACAAGTGAAAGAATCTCTTTTTTTATTATGGAATATTTTTGTTAAGTAGAATTTCAGGTGCCTGAAGTAAAACATACTAAGACTTTTTTTGGAAGGTTAGGACATTTTTGCTTCAAGATACCTCCGAATCTAAATTTAGATGCATCAGTCTCAACAATTTTAAAACATTCAGGTCGTACTAAGTTTAAGCATGGAAGCTCTTTGGCATTGAGCTTTATTTTGCGGACAGCGTCAGTATGTACAGTTGTCCAAGGTTCAGGCTACTGTTTTAATCTGTTAAACGAAGGTTTGGCATCCTTTGCTAAATCCTTGTAGAATTCAACAATGTAATTTAAGCTACCAAGAAACCTTTGGAGTTGAGTTTTATCTGTTATTTCGTCAGAAAATTTATCAACAAATTGAATGGCTCGTTCAATAGGGATAATAGAATCAAATGAAATATAGTGACCCAAAAACGAACTTTAGTTTGAAATAGTTTTATTTTCTTAGCTGAGATAGCTAATCTTGCTTGACGAATAACAGAGAGGAAAATATTTAAATGTTTCCAATGTTAGGCAATGTCCTGGGAATAAATAAGGACGTCATCAATATACACAATTATAAACTACGAATATTGATTAAAAATTTGATTCATTATATTTTGAAATTCAGATGGAGCATTCTTTAGGCCAAAAGGCATAAAATTCCATTCGTATTAACCGAATGGGACAACAAAAGTTGTTTTATACCTGTCTTTTTTTGCTATCTGAATTTGTCAGTACCCAGATTTCATGTCGAATTTAGAGAATATGCTAGAGGTGTTACTCTTCTCTCTGACCAATAACAAATCCAACTCTTGATCAATTCTCACATTCAGAGGCATAGAGATCATGGATTTAAGTTTGTCCACATTGGATTAGTTCAAGTAGCATTAAAACTCTTAACTCTTCTAGGGTTAAATAGTGCAATTTTTGTTGTTGTTAGAGATGCTAGAATGCTTGATTTTTATGAATCTCTAATAGGTACAGTTGAAATAAGTCTTTGTGAAGACCAGTCTATTTTTAGTGTGGACCATATCTTACTATGTCCTTAACAGATACTAATATTCTTGATGGTACTGTCATTTCTTTGAAAACTTATGTATATCGTATCGCTCTGGAAACTCAAAATCTCGCAATGATATATCGTATTTATTATAAAGCAATGACTACCGTCACCCCTAATGCTAAGGTTATAGATCCTCGTGGGCAAACTGTGTATTTCCAGGCTAATTCTTCCCGGTTTCAAATTTTTGTGCCCCAGTGTATTAGATGGTCAAAATTTACCTTCTAGAATCTTGGGGTTTTAACCTCTGTGAGTCAACCTCAGCCACCTTTTAGGACTACTCCATCCTGCATCACCCAACTTCCATCATTCTTGGTCAGAGAGAAGAATATGGGTACTTTCACCAGTCTTTATGACATAGTCACTATGAAAAATAAAAGTTCCTTTATGATATACCTCAGATTCAGGTATTCAGGGAATGGTATAGTTATTAATGGCAACTTCTAAATTCTGAAAATCACTTCTTCGAAATTATGGACTGGATCATAAGTCCTTCCGATTGTGCTAGCCTCAGAGGAAGATGATTTTCTCGAACTGGACCCAAAGTATGAAGTCATAGTTTAGAGCTTCGAGTCAATAAAGGTTTCGGTCTATATATTCTTATGTCAATACCGCCTATTATCAATACTAATTCACCTTCAAATGTCTATCCACGACCAAACGGCTGAGTACAACTTGGGTGTAGATCAACACAACTTGGGTGAAGGTCTATATGACAAAGGTGAAACAGTACCAATTGAATGGTCTTTACGACTTTGGTAACTTTCAACTTAGCTCTGATACCATATGGAAACAGGATCGGGAGTGATCAGAGTTAGGCAGCGAGAGAAGCAAGAAGGCAAAGAATTTGCCATTTTCTAAATTTGATTTCAACAAAATTGATGGTTTCTTAATTCAATAAAATATGCAAACTACTTAACGGCAACAAAGGACATCCACATTCAGGGAGGGCCAGGATAGGACCGATTCCATAGCATATGATATCCCAGGACTGGAAGAGAGACATTTAAGGGAGATTCCTTCTCTTTGAGAGTCACAACCATGGATTTAGGGGTACTATCGGTATTGGTATCTGTTGATATCGATCTCAATCGGATCGGATCGGATCGGTGCATATCAGTTGGTTTGCCCTTTTTTCCTAAAAATTATAATTTTTTTATCGTTTTTCCCCTGAAATAATACAGAGAATCCATCCAGATCGATTTCAGCTGATACCAATCCAATACAACCAATACGATACCGATACTTGAAACCAGGTTCACAACACTGCTTCGATAGTGTGATCATTTTCAAAATAAGAAACTACCCACTTAGAGCCTCCACATAAAAGCACTAGAAGATGGGATTCTATTCTGGGTCTAAACTCCCACAATGTCGCTCCAAATC
This sequence comes from Macadamia integrifolia, assembly GCF_013358625.1. NCBI lineage: Eukaryota > Viridiplantae > Streptophyta > Magnoliopsida > Proteales > Proteaceae > Macadamia > Macadamia integrifolia. Next base: position 31,177,861 of record NC_056563.1, on the reverse strand, counting down.
TGGCAAGAGATAAGAGGATTAAAAGAATAGATAGATCTCTACTTTCCGAACCTATCCAACAAAAACAACAGTAAGGAGGAATATGTGAGAAAGAATCATCTTAGGGTCATATTAATCCACAAATTTGAGTCTCATCTAATCTAATCTTACCTAATCTGCCATGTGGTAATAATTAACATTGAAATTGCATATACCAGAAAGGTTCCTACCATAGGTGTGCAAGAACTAGGTTGCTTCCCAACACACACACAAAAGATTAAGACTAGATGAGTCTTGTTTGTTTTTAGATTACAAAGTGGTGTGTACGTACATTTAGCACCATGAGAATGTGGTTCATGGCCTCATGGCAGGGAATGGGGAGAAGAAAATAGTAGACGCACTTGTGCAGGGGAACGCCCTGGGTGAGAGGGGGGGGGGGGGGGGGGTTTGGATCAAGGAAGAACACCGAGTGGTTGTGGGTGGGGGAGGTCTGTCAACGACAGCTCCAACAGTTGCCAAAAGGCTATGATGAAATCTATGGCTAACATCAGTAGTTTCCTGCACATTTCTAACTTATTCACAATCATTCCAGCAATTGATTCTGCCGCTTCTGCGTGAGGGTGTATGTTTGATTCACCTGCTGGGCTGCTGCTTCTCCTCCTCCTCCTCCTCCCCTGCAACCTGCTGGACTGCCTCTTGTTTCCGCATCGTTGCTTTCTCTGTGTCTACTCACTGGTATCTTCCTTTTTCCCTTAATACTTACATAGAAGACACAGATCAGCTTCCTTTCCCATGCTCCTCCTTTATCATTCCCCCTTCTCTTATAATTGAGCATGGGATTGAGGACTCAGACAAAAAAAAAACGGACAGATCGGGGTCTTCGTTATCAACTGCATACGATAATATAATTTAAAGGATAAAAAAACAAGGAAGGCATAATGCATATGACAGTGTAAGATTATCCTTATCTGCTTTGCAGTTGCGACATTATATACAAATCCATCTGAGAGGCGGGGTTTTCACCATCTTGAGCCAGGCCTGGCTAGGGACTCGAGCTTGCCGGGTCAATCTTGTACCTTAAGTAGAACACTGTTTTTACCTTTCTGTGAAGTCCATTGTGTTACTTTACAGTGCCCCAGGGTCACCAAGCAGTTTTAACTTATAATTGAATCAGAAGATAATTGACAAATTGAAGATTTTATTTACATGCACAACTGCCTAAATGCAATGTTACTTTACAAATGACACAAAAGTAGCCAATGAGACTCTCATATCGCAGTAACTGTTTCCAGCATAATAAAACAAGTATTTCCTCTTACCACTTCACATCTAGTGTTAGTGCCTCTGGAGGGACAAGGAGAGATGGGAACTTTGTAAAGGAAATATTTGACATTAGATTACTCCATGCGGCAGAATCTGCAGCAATGAAAGGCCTCACTTTTTTAACCACAAGCGGCTTTAACCTCACTGCTCCCACTCTTGCCTCTACCTCAAACCAAGCCCGTTCAACTGTAGCCTTCGTTCTCCATTCTGCTAAGGTACCCAAGACTTTGTCGTTGTCCTTTACATCTCTTTCAAGTTCCAATCGGAAACTGACTACTGTTGATGCTATAACCTTGGCTTTGAGGAAACCTGAAGCCTCACTCCGAATTTTGTCACCTAGCAAGGTCCTCATGAGTGATTCGAGTACAGCTAACCTTGGAGTCATGGAGTCAATTGGGCAGGCCCGCTTCTTGTAGTAATATTTGTCATAACACTTCTCCGGCAACAACTCAATCATGTCCTGGGAAGGGAAAGCAATTTCAATGTAGGCACTGGGGTTATGAGTTCTGTATGCAACAAGTGATGCAGACCCCAAAATGTGTATAGGAAGTAGTGGCATGCACAATGAGTGACTCAAGGGCCAAAATTGACTTCTATGCTGATTCATCTCCGAACTTCCATTAAGGGGCAATCTGGGACGAGTGTGGAAAAGGGATACTTCCTGAGCTCCTTCTACCCCAACTGTAATGCCTTCGCCAACTAGAACTCGTTTCAAACCATTATGCGTCGTGTTCATCTGCACATAAAATTGCCATGGGGTGGGTGGGTTTTTTTTTTGGAGGGGTGGGGGGTGGAATTGTCAGTAGGAACACTAACAATTACTGTAGGCACAGACACCCAACTAAATGTAGTTCTGTGAAGTTAAAATATGAATAGATAATGAAGAAAACAAAATAACACCACTTGGAACCAATTCTACATAGTAAAAATAAAGGAAATGTGACTTAATGCATTATATCAAAAGAACACAAAATTAAAAAGACCAATAATAACCTTCAAATTAAACAAGAACAATCATGGAACAATGAAGGATGAACCAAAACTAATTATGGAGCAATGAAGAATGTAACTTGAAATTAAACTTAAGATAAAGCCACATTTAGTCGCAAACACCAGACAAGAAGCAGAGGTCCAAATCTACAATCCTAATGACGATAAAAACAGAGCAAAACATTTGGGGATGTCATAAACCTAGGCCATCGGAACCCATATTGTAGAGATAATAATATTGAATGAAAATTTTGAAACAAATAGCTTTAAACTTTTGTTCGTATTGACCCCTATTACTAACTTGTATTGGACTAAAATTTGACAAATGAAATGGATGTCACATTCTTTATAAAATGAAATGGATGTAACACAGCTTGCTCTTCTCACTGGCAATAATTAAGTTTCCAAAATTTGAGCACAACGGCACTTTTACTAAAAAAATTCACAATCTTGATTTACCATTCTTTCATATCCTCCTTGTAATGAATTATGGCATTCTCATGTTGATCATCTCCTCCAATTTACATCTGCAGAGTCCTTGCAGCCAGGTAAGTATCTTCCGTTAATTGTTAATTTCTATAAGAATCATCACAACTAGCATCATTTCCATTTAATGTTTTTTGTCCTTGCGACAAGCCAAGAGTGTTGATCCTTCCACAAAATTAAAGGTGTATCTCATGTTATGATTGCTCAAGTTACTGCCATCCCTTTTGCAGTGTTCTTAGAGTATTTTTTATAAGAAGTTGGATGGCAAGATCAAACATTTAAGTTTGTTTTACTTCCTTTTTTGCTATGTTTGAGAGGATTTAAGTAAAACAAATTAAAACATTGCATCAAACATGAATTGTTGCATCAATTTGTTCATAGGTTTTAAAATTTCTTAGAAAATCAACAATACACCATTACTACAGGTAAGAACATTATCCTTTTGAATAATTTCAATTGAATACACTTGTCTCTTAGTACGTTGTTCTCTATGTTAGTGTTTATGCATGATACATGTTATATATAGCTTTTTTTTACTGTTTTTTATACAAAAATCCATAAAAATGTGTTTCCTATCGATTTATGTGCGTATCTTTCACAAATCTCCAATACGATACGATACCCTCCTATATATATCTTAAATTAGCCGACCGATACAATGACTGATACTGATACTTTAATCCTTGAATGAGAGTTCTAAAATAGAGGCCAGGCCTCAGAACGATAAGGTTGCTCCATTGCGACCTAGTGGTCATGAATTTGAGTCAGGAAACAGCCTCTCCGTGAACCGGGGGTAAGGCTATGTACATTATGACCCTCCTCAAAACTCATGTCGCAAGAGCCTCATGCACTAGTACGCCCTTATAGTCTTCTTTGCTAAGGGGATAAACCTACTGATAGTCTTTTGTACCAAGGCCAATCATATAAGGCTGATGCTTATGACACTTGGTTCAAAGAAAAAAAGGAAAGCTGGTCCATCCTTCCACATGTTTTACCAAATATGTTATGCAATTAGCAAATAAGTTAATCAAACTTCATCCACTACAAGTTTTCTCCACCAATTGGGTTGGGAATCTTCTCATGAGATTTTCTTTGCTCTTTGTGGTCTTGGCATTCCATATTACTAGGCAAGAGAGGAAAATTTCTTTAAAGGTAAAGTCACCTACCATATTGGTATGCAGAGCACATTGTGGAACCATAACAATATGGTAATAGAAGGCCCTTGAGGCCTTTCACGAAGTATATGATAACACTAATGTTTAGAGCAACTACATGGGCTCACAGTAGATGCTTTCCATGTTATTCTAAGTATGCAGCAGCGATCAAATTATTCATCCTCTTAGCATAATGCAGCAGTAGATCCCCATTAGTCTCCAGCCCCTCAAACCTAAATTCAATGGGTAGAGTAACCTATGTACATGAAGATTATAGATACTGGTAGGACTTTTAGAAACTACAACTTAACATCATTCTTGCATTCTTTGGCCTCACAGAAATCACGGACTTGATTAATGCCTGAAAGCCCTCACCCTGGCTGAAGCACTCCCTCCCTTGAGTAGTCTCACCTAGTAATTGCTTTATGTGAACCAATATAAGTAATTAGCTGGAGCCTTCATCCCATCTTATTCGTAATCCAGGATCTCAGATCTCCAGGAATATTCACGCAAAAGCTAGATCTAGGATTTGAGAAATTCCTACACTGATGATCTTTACTATTGGAGAGGCTAACAAAAAGAGAATTTGCACTGGGTCTCATTCGTTATGTAGTTATTCCTCAGTTTCTCAGATGATTATAATTGGTTCACATCATCTTGACCGCAATTGTGCTCATATTTTTCTTACCTTTTTCAAAGGGCCATATTTACCAAAAACTTTAAAACACAATATATAAACACAATGCATAAAAAATGCAATAAATAATGCAAATAAAGATAGTTCGTTGAAAGATCACATAAAAATTGGAAATTTTGGAATGTCAGACTAGGTTAGGTTCTAAGTTTGACAGCACTTTTATGCTAATGAAACAATGTTTAATACCAACGATCTAACTTCCACCACTCGGTATCCCTTGAATTGCATAATCCAGATTATTGTGTGTTGAGTCAAGACAAAAACGCTGAAGAATCAAACTGGCATATGACCATAAAAGCAAGAATAAGACACCATAGAATCACTGGACATTAATATTTTGCTTCTCAGTGAATAACAAATGAATACCATTCATTATATACAAGAAAAAAACCAAAATTCTACAAACCCAAGTTATAAATAGAAACAAACACAATACGCTACAAAAAAATATATATTAAAAGACCTAAAAATCAATCAAAAGCTACAATAAAAAGTAACACATACCGGCAATACCAACGAAAGATCGTCATCACCGTCAACTCTTATTTCAAACGGTCCCTCCAACTTGAATCCCTTGAGCACAGTCTCCGAACTAGCTTTACTGACCAAGGATTTAAATTCACCTCTTTTTCTAATTTTTCTCCACGAATGCACCTCATCGAAAAATTTGAATACAAGGTCACTCTTCCCCAATCGGAGCCGAAATTCATATCTCTGAGCACTCCCAATCCTTACCTTTCCAACATCCAAATTGGAAACCCTAATTTCGTCCAAATCCCAGCTCTGCTTCAACGAAATCGACTTCAATACATCCTAAATGAAATCAAAAGACAAAAAATATAGGGTTCCTATCAGTCTAATAGATTCGAAATGGTCCAAGCTACGATTTTCAGTATAACAAACGGATCTGAAACAAGAAATAAAGGAAGGGCTTCATCGAAATCTGGCTTACCTTTAAGAAATGAGACGAAGGGGAGGTGGTCTCGTGGGAGGATTCATCGGACTGTGAAGAAGAAGAGAGGGGGGCCTCGGAAGCATTAAATGGTGCTATCGGTATCGCTATTGCTAGGGATTGAAATGACAAGAAGAGGAGAAAATACGCGGGGCGACTGACCATTCTCTTGCCCCCGTCAACAACGACTTCCGGACATAAGGACTGGCGAACCGTGTGGATACCGGACGGTCGTCTCTCTCTCTCTCTCTCTCTCTCTCTCTCTTCCTTTTTTTATCCTTTTATGAGTTCTGAGGAAATCTGCCAACCCTATTGACGAAAATACCCCTATTTTTCCTTGAACGTCGCTGTTCTGTCCTTCTCATGGAGTACGACTACGAGTCTACGACTTAAACCCCAAGACGAAACGTCCGATTCGGAGTCATTTGTACATATAAAAAGATAGAGACATGGTTTAATTACTATATCGGAATCGGTTCGAGATCAGACAGGGCGGAGAGTGATCTGATCCCGATCTGGATCGACTGTATTGACTGAATCGGATAGAAATACCCCTGTCCTGATAATGAATAAAAACCCATTTTTTTATCTTATTAACCTTCATTCGTACCAATCTAGCTATATCATATCAGTCAAGAACCGAGATCGGATATGGTTGATATGGATCCAATTCGATCCGATTCCTCAAACCATATCGCTGTAAACTACATAGCATAGTGATTATTCAATTAAAGATTTTTCTTTTATTTTGGTAAACTCTATAAAAGATTCCAATGTAACAGCAGCTTACTCTCTTTTTCTTTCTTTTTGAGATTTTCTTTTTTTCTTAGATAAACAAGAGTATAGAAGCTCAAATATGATGTGACTAATATGCAAAATGTTGACCACTTGCAATACCTTTTTTTTATGGGAAAAAAAATAGTTAAGATAAGGAAATTACATCTATGTCCTTATGAGTGATAGAAAGAGGGGAATGTTTGATCATAATTACAAAAGCTTAAGTGTTTAACAAAAAAGACCCCACCATTGCTAGGCCAGAGCTGGAACAAGACAAGAGGGTGAAAATTATACACATTCAAAAAAATAGGGATCACGCTTAAAGGCCTAGAAATGGTGTTAGGTTCTAAAAAGAATTGTTCCAACTCCTCTACATCATTCCAAACTTCATTGATGTTCCATCCCATGTTTTAGTCGAAGTGGAAGACCCATTGTGTTTACTTCAATAGGCTTTTTTGTCATCACATAATTTGTAATTAATGAGATACATTTTCCTTTGTGAAATATCCCGTTAGCTCATCCAAAAAAATTGTTAGATGTATCTGAAACAATGGAGCATATCATTAAGAAATTGTTGAAGTTGGGGATGCAAGGTATTATGACATCACATTGAGAGAACAAATGTTGTTGCCAACCGCAATCCAATGGTAACCTGTTTGAGGATAAGGCCTTGGGGTTTGGTTTTTCTTAAGAAAAATTACTTTATTTCTGTGTAACTAAATAAATTAGCTATTAATAAAAGTGCTAAAGAAACCACTCAGTTGATAGGATTGGAGTTGGAGTTGGAGTTGGAGTTAGGGTTAAACAAATACATAATAAGGTTTTGAAAAGAAGATGCAGAAAAGTTTTATGTGCCCAAACTCAAAGGGCTAACCGCCCAAATTCTGTTTGTTTGATTGAGTAGTTGGGGTGGGATTGTTGTGGGATTGGGACCCACATAGTGCTGGGGTAAGCGACAGGGATAGTAAAATTAAGGTAAGGCATTTTACCTTTACTTTTCCATTCCTGCATTGTGTTTGTTTGTTTTGTGTGAGGGGAAGGTTCCAGAGAATAAGCTATGTTCCATGTGAGGGAAACCAGCTGAAAGACCAAGGTGAATAGATCTCAGAGAGAGCTCAAGCCATGGATGGGAACCAAAACAAAGTAGATGAAGAGTTGCCAAAGCACACAGTCGGCCAATGGCACTCCTTCTCGGATCTGATCATGAGACATCTGCTTCTCGATTACTTCATCTTGCATGTTCCCTTCTTCTTCTTCTTCTTCAATCCCCTTTGTCGTTGCTTCTGTAACCAAATCCCCTTCATAATCTTCTTCAATCCCCTTCATATTCTTCTTCAATCCCCTTTCTTTTCTTTTTTTTAAGCTTGCAGCCCAACCGCAAGCGCCTGTAGGCAGAAGGGGCGCTATGGCATTGCTACTGTAAAACAAATCCCCTTCATATTCTTCTTTGTAAATCCCTTATTTTTTTAAACCCATAACCCATAACCGCAAGGGGTTAACTTAAAAGGGGTTGGCGATTCCTATCGTGTAGCGGAATTCATGATTTATACTTTGAGCTCGGAAATCGACCTTCAACTCGGAATCGATCGGCGTTGGGGTGGTCGGTGGTTGATGAATGCGAGCCTGGCACGGCCGGAATTCATGATTTATACCTTCAACTTGGAATCGATCGACTTTCAACTCTATACCTTCAGCTCGGAATCGATCGGGGTTGGGGTGGCCTGTGGTTGATGAATGTGAGCCATCTCCAAACTTTCTCCCTCAGGTTTTCGAGCAAAGTCCCACCAAATTGTATTTGGTGGGACTTTGGAAGGGATTGGGGTGGGAGAAATTCATTGCCACATCAGTCGATAATGAAAAAGTGGCGTTTAGTGGGGAAGATATGCCAAGCAGATGCATGATGGGTATGACAAAGTCCACAAATAGGATCAATTGTCATACATCTCTCCAACAGGTCTTTCGTTGGAATTCCGCCAAGTGCTAATCTCTAGGAAAAAAGACTTTACATTTTGGGTGTATTTGTAATTTCCAAAAGAATCATCACAATGTGAGCATAGAGATGAGCAAGTGCATCCATTTGAGATTCCAGTTGGGTTAGATATCAAACCAAATTTAAAAATAATTTAGCATCCATTCTACTAGTAAGAGATCCCTTTTTTGGAGAGGTGCACTACCATTTATCATTATTAGAGCTTAAAGGGAATTGCAATATATCATTTACCACTGAGAAAGGGAGAAAAGAAGAGAGGAGACTTAGTGTTCCAATTGGTCCCAATCATAAAACCGCTTACCTTCTCAAGAGAGGAAAATGAAGGGGTGGATTGAAGTTAGCAAGAAAATCAAGCTTATTAGGGATCCAATGTTCGATCCAAAAATTAGTGTAGCAACCATTTCTAACTTTTTACAAAACCATTTTTTGGAGAGTATGGAGGATACTTACAATACTGTTCCAAGTGGCTAATCCTTTCTTTTTCAGAGCTTTGGGATGAAAAACATACATGTTATGAAAATATTTCTGGATTAGAACTTGTACCCACAAAGTCTTGTCTTCAGTGAGTACCATGTTGGAGTGATGTGGCCCTCATACCACATCACCCTACATTGTTGCTACATGGTGGTTAAGGAAGTTCCCTATCTGATTAAGAAACTATCTGATGGTGGAAGTTATAATGGATAGGAACTCTGAAAAGGGTATCTAGTCTTAGGGATATGAAAACATTCATCACCATCAACGAGTGAATTAAAGAGAGACCTAATAAGACTAGTAATTAGACCCATGTCCAAGGGTTGGTAGAGCTCATGAAATCACTCGCAGGAGAAGAAGTGATCGTCAGAATACAACTTGAAGTTGATCAAAGATGACAGCGCAATCTTCAATGTTCTTAGGGCAATCAGGAGATAGGGTGCATTTACCCATTAATTTCTAGAACTTGATTGCATGCTCTAACATGTGGTATTAGAGCGGGGTTACACTGCCGCTTTGGTCACTTGAAGTTTTTGACATTTAGGTCTTTTTATTTTTGTCACGATTCAAAGTCGAGAAATTTTTGGATTTAACCAATAAACCCAATGGTGGATTTAAGTTCTGAAAATCAGAACAATATGAGGGATTTTTGGCTTCGTTTATAAAACAGAGACGGGACTTGATCGATTTTGATTTTTCAAATCGATCTATCTTTTGCCAATTAAAAGGCTGGTTGGTGCAAAAACAGCTGAAACGTTGAACAAAACCTCACGGGTTCTTAGTTTCATTGTTTGATTGGGGAAGAAGATGAGACAATCCCGTCATTTTTGTAATTTGCTGAAGGATTTAAATGTTGTTTGTTAAGCTAATTAAATAAAAAAAAAATCATAAAGCAAAAGAAGTTGAAACCAACGTGCCAGTCCCGTCTCCGATTTCTCTACTTTTGAATCATTTTGAAACCAACATGCCACTACTTCTTGTTTTGACTCGAGATAAGTAAAATATAATAATATTATATATCTATGACACCATGGATGACATCATTGTGATTTTAATGATTATAATTGCATATTGTTCTGTACGGTTCGGATTTTTTTTTTTTTTTTTTTTTTTTTTTGCTCAAATATATTTAAATATTTTCTATTTTGTGAGAAATTTGGAGGTAAGAATTATGTTTTCTTGTTTACTTCATTAAACATAAGTGGGAGGATAGTATTTTGTCCTATCATGGGTGATAAAAGTGTTATATTTTTTTCTTTCATATCTTACGATATATACATGTGTTTTATGTAATTTTTTTTACTAAATTGGTGTTTTTCAATGTGCTCGAGAGCGTTGTACAGTCCATAACATCTGATTTTATCATGGGACGTTACTTATAGTACAATTTTGGCACGTTAATGTATCCAGTGACAGTTAAAAATATCACACTTCTTTAGTTATGCTTTCGCTTTTCTTATATGTATGTTATTTGTATGTGTTAGAACCGAACCTATATGTTACATAAGTTTTGGTGACACAGTCTTCATATTTTTTGAGTTCTTGATGTAATTTATTTATAAAGTTGCCATTTAACAGACTTAGTAAATGTCACAATATTAGAAAAGTCCATAAGGATCAAAATTAAGGGCAATCTTGTAAATAAACTATGGGGCATCATTTTTATTGCAACTAATGCATAAAAATTGACATTAGTCCCCACAGGGAAGATGATAATATTTAATTGAAGGAGATTCTTATGGCCCACAGGTATAGGGTCCCTCTTGTGTTAGATATAATATATTCTAGTCTTATTAACTAAGGCACAGACCTTACCAATTGTAGTCTTTACCTACGGGTAGATTGTGATGAGTTTGATCTATTGTTGAACAATTAACATAGGTTGATGTTAACATTAAAAATACAAACTATAGTAAGTTGTAGCTTTAGCCCATAGGCAAGTTGTAATAAGCTATAGTTAATTTATTGAAATTAGCATAGGTTGATTTCAATATTAAATTTAAGCATGTCACTGATTTGGTTAATAATTTTTTGCAGTTATCCTTGAAAACTAATTCAGGCTTCCCCTTCTAACTGGGGACAATTATGCTAATTGGAAAGAGTTAGCTGATCTTTCTCTAGGGTACATGAACTTGGACATGGCCATTAATGAAGAAGAGACACCTCCCCTCACTAATGAAAGTGATGCAGAGAAGAGGAAGAACCATAAAAAATGGAATCGATGCAACTGCCTAAGCATGAAGCTTCTCAGAGTTAATATCAGTAAAGGCATTAAGGGTTCAATCCCAGAATGTCAAACTGTGTTAGAACTTCTAGCAATGATCGATGAGCAGTTTATAGAAACTGACAAGTCCAAGGCAAGCACTTTGATAAAGAGGTTTAGCTCCCTCAAGTATGATGGTAAAAGAGGTGTACGAGAGCACATTATGAATATGAGGGATATTGCAGCACAACTCAGGGCTCGAGATGTAGGAATCTCTAACACATACTTGGTGCACCACATTCTCAACTCTTTGCCCAAGAAATATGGCCCTTTCAAGGTCTCATACAACACACAATAGCAACTTATGATAATATGTGTTTAGGAGGAGCAATAACTGAGAAATGAATCCAATGAGAGTGCACATCTACAACTTTTGACAAAGGACAATCAAGCAAGCCTTGACTGAAAAAAAAAAAAAAGTTAATAAGCCAATAAAGAAATCCGGCTCTAAGGAAACCAAGTGCTTTTTTGTAAGAAGAAGGGGCACACTAAAAAGGACTGTTTCAAATTCAAGAGTTGGCTTGAGAAGAAAGGTATGTCCAATGTTTGCTTTTAGTCTAATTTAGTTAATGTTTGTTCCAACAATTGGTGGATTGATTCTGGTTCAACAATCCATGTTGTTAACACTTTGCAGGGATTTCTGGAGACAAGGCTGTCGAAGGAAAATGAGAAGAGCATCTATTCAGAAAATAGGATATAGTCTCAAGTTGAAGCGGTTGGAGTCTAAAGACTGATCCTACAAACAGGATGTGTGCTAGATTTAGATAGATGTTTTTATATTCCATCTTTTTCAAAGAACCTTATTTCTATTTCTATGTTGAATATGTGTTTATTTTTAGTGGTATAGTTTTAAAACTGTATAGAAACAATATGTTGTTTGGTTCAGGAAGTTTAGTGGATGGTTTATATCTATTACGTTTAGATCCAGTTTTTTAAAGTAATTTACTTACTTCATCTAATAATATTGGCACTAAGTGCATAATTATGAATGAACATTCAGCTAAGTTATGGCACCAGAGATTAGGCCACATTTCTGTAGATAGACTAAAAAGATTAGTGAATGATGGGATCCTTGAGATACTAGGCTTCACTAATTTTGGTACATGTGTAGACTGCATAAAAGGTAAGCATATAAATAAGTACAAGAAAGGAGCCAAACATAGTACTGAGATACTAAAGATCATACACACTGACATATGTGGACTGTTTAACACACCCTATATGAATGGTCAAAGGTATTTCATCACATTTATTGATGATAATACAAGGTACATGTATCTTTACCTTCTAGATCATAAAGATGAGGCACTTGATGTCACACCCCGTTCTCACAGAACCGGGCCAGTGACCGGGTTAACACCGGTTAACCCAAACCTGCCAGGATCATCAGATACTGTATTCCACCACAGCATACACACAACTAATATAAGCTCATCAGATCAGCGGAAGACTAAGTTTTACCTGTGAATAAATCTCATATACTTGATACCCGAATTGTGATACAATAATTATATACATGTGGGCCCGCATGCATGATAATTACACAAGAACAGTACAATTCATGTATCAAGTATATAAAGGAAATCATCAAAATAATCAAAGTACACAGCTCGGCTCAGCAACAAGGCTAGAGCTCAGCTCGGTCTCAGAAGTGGAGCTCAGCACGGCCCCAGAACTGTGGTCCCGCAGCACAGCTCTCACACGAGCAGTCAATGCCGTGCTCTAACTCCTCAGGGGTCCACCAGTCCTCTTCAGGAAACTCGACTGTGGGACCCACCCCATTCTTCTCAGATGTATGACCTGCAAAATCATCTAAAAAAGGGGTGCACACGTGGGATGAGCTCACTAGCTCAGTAAGTAGAAAGATGGACCACACAGCAGTCCACACATCAAACCACAATCATATGCACTACATGTCATGCTATTCATTTTAAATCACATCCACCTAAGCAACATTACTAAGTCCTTGGTTTTAGTGCTACTACAGCCACAGTGCGCGTATACTCCAGGTACGAGCCGCGAACTCCCTCCCGCGATACGCCCATAGGGCTGTCGGAGAAGGCCCACCGTGAGTACTCGGAAAAGTAAAGACAATGCTGTCCACCGGCTCTCAACAGAAATGTAAATGACTGAAAATAAAGGTGCTGACTCCAGCAATTTAAAAGCAGTACGATTGGCCCTCTTGAATGTACCACCGGGGTTGCCGGCTGTCCTACATGACCCGCCGGGCGTTATGTCTAACCGCCACAGTGACCCGACGATCGCGACCACTGCTTCTCCCCAAATGATAACCCAACACCTTAACCCTTATTGGGAAGGGTCGTAGCACGGGATGGTGAAAATCCTAATACCGCATGCTCCTATATGACAATAGTACGATTGCATAGTGCCTCCGTGTCCCATTCCACGGGCCACCAATGCTATCGTTTCTAAACCAACTACGGCATCTAGTCTATCAATGCATCATGCATCATGATGTCCACATTCAACATATAAACATCTCATTCAATTGGCATTTAGAAAGTAAACATAGCACATATGCATAACAATGTGAAGAATGACTAATCTACATATCATATTCATGATGGCATGACTAGACTAGATATAATTAAATGAATGCCAAACAATGCCTTGAAACAAGGCCAAACGTCCTCTCCCCACTTACCTGTAGTGTACAAGGATTCCCGTTCGGTACGGGAGAGATCCGGTGCGAATCAGGTAGGATTTGGTGAACCTAACATAATTGAGCGGGGTTAGTACTTCACCATTTTAGGATCAAAATTAATGAAATCCGATGACAAAATCATGTTTATAACGTCAAAAGAAGGTCACACGTCCGATTTGGGTCCAATCGAACATAAGAATCACCTTCGAGGCCACACGGCTGGGTCAGACAGGTGGGCAGTCTGGCCCACCGGTCCTACCCACCGGTTTGGACCGGCGGGTAGGGGCCCGTCGGTAGGGCCCGCCGGTTCCACCTGCCGGTTGGGCCAGGGGCCCTTGCTAGGACTGACTGGTAGGATGGCCCACCGGTTGGGCCCGTCGGTTGTGCCCGAAGGCCCCCCTGCCCTCTCAGGTGGGTGCCCACAGGCGGGTAGGGGCCCACCAGTTGCACCCACCGGTCTTGGCAGGAAAAACCCTGTTTCTTCCCAACTTTCTCCATTCTTTGGGGATTCAAATGGGGCTTTTCCCAACCCATTCTTCACACCTTCAAGGTCCTATAAGATGGTTCTAACCTAGATCTAGGTTAGATTCAAGGGATGGGAACCCATGTTACCTTCTTTGCTCAAGAACAACCTCAAACCCTCCAAATCACTTCAAACCCACAGTGCTTCTTCCACCTTGTCAATACCTCTTCAAACCCTTCAAGATCAACACATAAATCATCCATTAAACCTTAGATTCATCATTTTAAAGGGGATTTACAAGATCTCAAAAACCTACTCGAATCAAGGGTTTAAGCTTGGGTATGATGAACGTTCAAAGAACTCGACTTTGCTTACCTCCAAATGTAGATCTAGAGTTGAAGATCACTCTTTCGGCGCCAGAATGGGAAGATCAAGCTTCGGCGCCGCTGAAATCCTTCTCTTCTTCCTCTTCCTTCTCTTCCCTTCTTCTTCCCTTTCTTTTCTCTCTCCTCTTTACTATCCTCACCAACGTACGGTGTCATAAATGGAAAGAAAAGAAATCATAAAGCTATATATATAATTCCTACACAAGTGAACAGTGCACATGGATGGGTCACTCAGGTGGGTGGGCGCACCCACCTGTCCGCCCACCTGAGGGCCAAAACTTGGGATTTTGACAGAGTTTGAGCTTGGCGCGAACCCCACCCCTGGAATACGATGTAGCATACGTATATATCTTAAAATACGGCTATAATACCTGCTTTATTCGTACATGGCCTTATGGTAGATGCATGTATACGGCTTGGGCACTCCCGTCTCTTCTGGCACTGGCTCGGACTTGTCGGGTCAGCCGGTGTTTAAGGTCACCATTGCCATCATAGCCCATAAGGAACCCGCTCTAACCGCGAAATCAGACTGGGTTTAAAAAGTAAGGTATTACACTTGATGTCTTTAAGATCTATAAAGCAGAAATAGAGAAACAAACTGAGAAAGTCATAAAGATTGTTAGATCAGACAAGGGGTGAATATTATGGAAGGTACACTGAAAATGGGCAAAAAATAGGTCCATTTGTTCGTTACCTTGCAGAGCAAGGTATAGTTCCTCAATACACTATTCCAAGTTCTGTAGATCAAAATGGTGTCATTGAAAGGAAGAACAGGATGCTTATGGATATGGTCAGAAGTATGATCAGTAACTCTAATCTTCCCTTAAGCCTGTGGAGTTAAGCCATAAAAACCACAGTGTATTGAATAGGGTAACATCTAAGGCAGTCCCAAAACTCCTTTTGAGCTTTGGAAATGATGGAAACCTACTTTAAAACATACACGTGTCTGTAGCTATCCAACCGAAGTTAGGGTATACAATCCATAAGAAAGGAAGTTGAACTTCAGAATAGTCAATGGTTATTTCATTGGCTATCCTGATAGGTCTAAGGGTTATAAGTTTTTTTGTCCCTCTTACTATCTTACCATTATAGAATCTAAGGATGCCAAATTTCTAGAGGATGACAGCAACAATGGGAGTTTAGTGTCAAGGAAATTCAGTTTAAAGAACAATCAGTTCAAGTTCCATCTCCCACACAAGAAAGGGGAGGATTCATTCCTCCAATAATTGTCCATAGAGGATCATCCTCTAATGATCCAGTACACAATGACAATGTAGTTGTTGTTGAACCTATTGTTCAACCTCCTGTAGTTCAAACTGAGGAAATTGAAACTAAACAAATAGAATTGAGAAGATCCTCAAGAGTTAGAAGACCGGAAATATCTTCTGATTACCACGTTTTCCTCCATATAAATGAGGGTGATGATGTGAATGTAGTAAATCCAACATCATTCTCATAGGCCATGTGTAATAGAGACTCCATTTTATGGCTAAATACCATGAAAGATGAAATGGACTTTATGTTCAAGAATCAAGTCTGAGATCTTGTCGAATTACTAGAGGGAGTTACCCATGTCGGGTGCAAGTGGATCTTTAAAATAAAAAAGGACTCTACTGGTAATATTGAAAGATATAAAGCCCGACTTGTGACAAAAGGATTTAATCAAAAGGAAGATATTTATTATAAAGAGACATTTTCACCAATTTCTAGGAAAGATTCGTTTAGAATTGTTATAGTCCTTGTAGCTCATTATGATCTAAAGTTACATCAGATGGATGTCAAAACGGCTTCCTAAATGGTGACTTTATAAAGGAGGTATATATGAAGCAACCAGAAGGGTTCTCAAAGGACAATGATGATCATTTAGTTTGTAAGCTTAAGCGATCCATATACGGATTGAAACAGGCTTCTCGATAATGGTACTTAAAGTTTGACATCACGATAACTTCTTATGATTTTGTGGAGAATCGTGCTGATCAATGTATCCACTTAAGGACTAAGGGAAGTCATTTCATCATTTTGGTACTATACATGGATGACATACTCCTAGCTAGTAATGATCTTCGGTTGTTACACGAAACAAAACAGTTCCTAGCAGCTAATTTTGATACGAAGGACATGGGTGAAGCCTTCTATGTCTTAGGTATAAAAATTCACTGGGATAGGTCTAACAAGACATTAGGATTATCCCAAAGAGGTTATATCGAAAAGGTATTAGAACGCTTCAATATGAAGGATTGTATGCCTAGTTTAGCACCTGTTCTTAAAGGTGATAAGCTTAGCTTAGAACAACGTCCAAGAACCATCTTAGAAAAACAAGAAATGCATAGTGTCCCGTATACATTTGGTGTAGGTAGTCTAATGTATGCACAAGTATGGACAAGGCTAGACATCGCCTTCGCAGTGGGAGCCTTAGGGAGATTCCAACAGAATCCTAGTATATCACATTGGAAAGCAGCGAAGAAGGTGCTATCTATCTACGAGGCACTACGGATCACATGTTGACATACCGACGTGTTGATGATCTGGAGCTTGTAGGCTATTCAGATTCCAACTACGTTGGATGTGGAGATTCAAGAAAATCCACTTCAAGATACATTTATTTGTTAGCTAGAGGAGCAATATCCTGGAAAAGTGTGAAACAACCAAAGACTGCCTCCTCAACAATGGAAGCAAAAGTAGTGGCATGCTATGAAGCGGTCTCTCATGGGTCGTGGTTATGATTTTTCATCACTGACCTCCAAGTGGTTCCATCTATAGAGAAACCGATTAGAATATTCTATGATAATACCACGGCAGTAAGGTTCTCTAACAACACGTACACTGTTAGTCGATGTAGACATTTGGATGTTAAGTACTTCCCTATAAAAGAGGATGTTCAGGATCGTCGTGTTTCGATAGAAAGTATTGGTACTGAAGAGATGATAGTTGATCCTTTTACTAAAAGTCTTCCACCTAATATATTTGTGGGACATATTAAAAGTATGGGAATTTTGTAAATCTTTGTGTCTGATATCCTATCATAAATGTTGCAACCTTAAGTTTGATGAATTTTGAACTATATATATTTTGTCATTTACTTGTTTTGCGCGCATTTTGAGTTTTGAAATGACAAATGCCCATTAAGTTTAAGGGAAAATAAATGTACCCTTGAATTGACCATTGGGTTGATTCAGAATTGATTATATGGTCAATTCTCCAAAAAAAAATCTTTTTATTAACCACATTAGGGTTCATTATAGGAATGATGGCTCATTGTAATACATGGAAGGGAGTGACCTAGACATTGGACATGAACCGCCATGATTCTTGAGTTAAAGTTTTCATTTTGAATATTAAAGGAAACTATTGTTTTGTGGTTACACAACAATTGCAACAATCATTTGACTTGTGGCATTTTGGACCAAGTGAGAGAATGTTGGCATAATGTGGCCCTCATATCACGTCACCCTACATTGTTGCTACATTAGTGGTTAAGAAAGTTCCCTATCTGATTAGGAAACTACCTGACGGTGGTAGTTATAACGAATAGGAACTCTGATAAGGATATCTAGTCTTAGGGATATGAAAACACTCATCACCATCAACGAGTGAATTAAAAAGAGGCTTAATAAGACTAGTAATTAGAACCTTGTCCAAAGGTTGGTAGAGTTCGTGAAATCACTCGTAGGAGAAGAAGTGATCGTCAGAATACAACTTAAAGTTGATCAAAGATGGCAATGCAATCTTTAATGTTCTTAAGGCAATCAGGAGGTAAAGTGCATTTACCAATTACTTTCTGGAACATTATTGCATGCTCTAACATACCCTCCATCCAAACTTCACCAAGAGAGCCTTATTTTGAGTTTCTAAATCCCTCAAGCCAAGACCTCCTCTAGATTTGGGTGAACATATCTTCTGTCACCCAATGAGATATGATTTCCTTGCATGGTTATTTTCACCATTATAGAATCATAGATAAATGGAGTCCAAATCTAGAGGAGGTCTTGGCTTGAGGGATTTATGCCCCCTATTGTTGGAGGAAAAAGATAGACATTGGGAAGCGCTAACATATGCTATCATTCGAGATTCTTGTACGGAATATTGTCAGTTGTTTGTGCAACAAGATTCTTCAATAATTGTTTTGCCCCCTATACCTTAGAGTTCCTTACCATTGCAGCTATGCATTGCGCCTTTTTGGTGTATCAAAGATTGATGTCGTCACTAACTACATGTCAATGCGTTCGATATATAGTGTTCCATTGTAGATGGAAAAAATACTCAACATGATGTCCATTTCCTGATGGATAGAATATCTTGAGAGAGTTATGACTCTGATTGGATAAAAATTCCAATAGCGATGGAAAGTGCTATAAATTATTGACAAAAATGTTTCACAATATTATTATAAATAATAATTAAATTTTAAAATAATTTTATTCATAATCACCGGTTAAGACTTTGATTATGATCATTCGATTATGATTTTTGGCAATGTCCATTTTTATACTCATATGCCCATTATATTATGTTGACAAATGGATGGACTAAAAGGCAATGCAAATTTCCATCACTAGGAGGGTTAAATGGTTACATTTCTTATAGATTGTCCTTATCTGTGATAATAGAAAAGTTGTGAAATCACCCCATTGGATCACACCAATTGACCTAATCACAACCGTTGGCTTTAAAGAAACTCGATTATAAATACAATAGTTATAAAAAACCTTGATCATTCTAATGAATTCATTAACAACTCATACTTGAGTGATCATTATAGAGAGAAGAAGAGAGAGTCCCCATGTTTAGGAAGGATCCATGGTATCCTATAATAGCCTATTCAGGGTACCAGGTAAAAGTTGAGTATGATTGGCACAAAAGTTCGGTGGATACCAGTTACAACTAGCATGTTTTTGAGTATAATAATCAACATCATATCCATTGTTCCCAAGAATCCATAACCGAAAAAAAAAAAAAAAAGTTCACAAACCCTGCAACCTTTTCAAGCTTAACAGCAGATGTGAAAATTTTGCGTTAAAGATTTAGGATCTACCAAAAGATGCATACATATCTTGGGTAAAGTCAGTGAAGGC
This sequence comes from Macadamia integrifolia, assembly GCF_013358625.1. Taxonomy (NCBI): domain Eukaryota; kingdom Viridiplantae; phylum Streptophyta; class Magnoliopsida; order Proteales; family Proteaceae; genus Macadamia; species Macadamia integrifolia. The sequence goes on along the minus strand of NC_056563.1, from coordinate 31,158,190 downwards.
CCCACCCTTTCTTCAGCAAACAAAGTAGAAAAGGGAAAGGTCTACCATTGAAATTGTATATACAAACCTCTTCTCCTTTACTGAGTTGAGCACAACTCACCCATGTCTGGTATTGGGTAACCTCCAGCACAATATTTACATAGTCCAATCTGTTATTAACGCATATCAGCATATCTAGTCCAATCTGTTATTAACGCATATCTGCATATCTGCATATCTGCATATCTGATTTACATCTAAGACAGTCAGCTGAGCATGGTTGGGTGTCCAGTTTGGAGCATCCTCTTGAACATGTCCATTCCAAATGAAGAATCTGATGAACTGTTGAAAGCAGCATAATAAAAGTTAATTTCCCATCTGGAGCTTCCGGCAATGTAGTCATATTATTCAATCACGGAACAAATATGGGTAAAATATTTCAGGAAACCGACATGACAGGAACTGGATAAAACTCTTCTTAAATCAATCGGTTTGAAAGCCAAAACCATAAAAGAAATTTGGCAAGAAAGCTCAGGTACCCAATTCAGTGAACACTGAATCAGAAAAATAAATTCAGCAAACACAATGCAAACCAAAGTTCCTTGCAACATCATCATCATAATAATAATTTATCTATGATATTTTCATTCAGCAGTTTCATCCAAAGATATAATTCCTAAACTCTAATTTCAAGGCACAAGAAAGAGCTGTAAGATGATTAGTTTTCATTCGTTTAATGAGTACCATTACTAAGCCCAATTTTGTTTTTGGAGTTGTTTCTTAAAATAAAATTTCATATAAAATCATTTCTACCTGTCCAACATTTAAACAGGTTTCTACAGATTCAAAAAACTTTCATTCTCTTCAAATTTTAATCTTCCAATGTAATTGTAAAACTAATGTCTTACTAAATATATCCAAAAAAAAAAAATTCCGAATTTTTGTTCCAAAAAGACAACTTTGTTTGCCTAGCCCATTTCCACTTCCCCTACCTAAACTAAATATGAACATCCATGCTGAACACAATGATCCTAAAGTGCATTGACTATTGAGTAATCATGAGTGGAGCCAGGGGGTTGGGGGAGCCATAGCCACCCCATGTTTGGATAGAGTCCATGGGGGTGTAGTGGGATCGTGAGACATCACCCACTTATGATGGAAATTTAAGGTAAACCCAAAATTTTGAAATATGGATGAAGGTGGGCCCCAGATTTATTAAACCACCAGGGAAAAAAACAGTTAATCTGCTAGACAGCTGATCCACATAGTCTCCTGTTTATTCAGAATTACCACATCAGGCATACATCCATTGGATAGTTGAGAAGACAATGGCAGAAAATCCACTAGAAAGCAGACCATTCGGTTGATATGGCAGCCAATAAATTGGCATATTGATAATCCAAGGAGCACAGTTCTATTCAATGGTCGGATTGGCCACGTCAACCCTCCATATGGGAATGGGATACGTTTCACAATCCAGACTAACATAAACATAGTTGTCAAGGCGTTGCCTAAAAAATTCAGGCACCTTGTGCACCTTGTCTACCGTGACAACTATGCTATTAAACCTCCACTAACCCAAAATAAAAAAAATAATATAAAATAAAATTCTTGACTCCACCCCTGCGAGGAATAAAGATGCATCTAAAGTCTAATCCATGTTGTATACTTTTAACACTGGGAAGAAGAAAAAGGAAAAACAAAGAGAATACACCTGATACTCTACTGCCTAGCGGTCGGAAGAAATCAGAGAAAAACGCAGATAAAGCAACTTTCTCTTGTTTGGCATTAAAACTGAAAGAAGAGAAAATGAGAAGTAACTAACAGAGGTAAAATCCAACCAGTCAAAACGAAAAGGGGGGAAGGAGGGAAATCCAAATTTATATTTTTAAAGCTGCACCAACATTGCCAAACCATTACATGAACTACCCAAACCATTATTTTATTTTTGCATGGATCCATGTAGCTGACCTCATTAAGTTGGATGAGGCCAACCCACTGATACATTAATACCAATAGATAGTTATACGACAAAATTCATCCAACGGTTTCATAAGCCATAACCACTAGGACCATGCAATGTAAATTCTTTGAACTGATGGTTTTAGTTCCTTGTCATTGATTAGTTCTAGTTTGATCAAGCACATTTGGTCAAAAAGGGGAATATAAGATGGTGATAGAAAGATGAACAGTTATGTGGAAATTTGTCTAAGCCAGGAGCATCATTTGGGGAGGTGGGATTAATGGTGATAGGAAAATAAAAGTTTCTGCTAAACTTATAAACTTCACTTCAAATTCTGTTATGGTTTCTTTACAAACAGTGAGAGTGGAGTTTCCTTTACTTCTCTTTACAACATTTAGAAGCTTCTCCCATGTACCATCATATCATCCCCTAAGTTTTGAAGCCACCCAAACCATAATCACGGAGACAGATAACTATGACTCTTTGGGACCCAATATTCAATGCAGTAATAGACATCCCCACATCACTGACATACACTAGAGGCAGAGTTTATAGATTGAGGGACCAGTGTCATACGGCAGTATTGGCAGAGTTAAATTGGGATCAGCCAGGACCGATGCAGCCGATAGTGCCTGATACCACCAATCCCCACGATCATCCCCCTCATAAGTCGTGCAATATCAACTGTATTGGCCAACTTAAGTCACAATCAGCAAGGACTGACCAACACAAAGTTCTGATCTGCAAATCTTTGACCAAGTCTCATCATCCTTCAAATGTTCTATATTCCTTTTCTTTCAAACACACAGAAAGACAACAGAAGGGATATTTGGTCATGCTATAAATGCATTCTCCATATTCCAATGCATCAAATATTCTACCCCAAACCGTAGATTTTACAATATTGGGCAAAAATTTCACTGAAGGACATGATACTCAACTCACTCTCCCTCTCTCATGCTATAAATGCACTCTCCACATTCCAAGGCATCAAATTTTCTAGCCCAAACCGTATATTCTCTCGCTTTTTTTGGAGTAGGGGTTACTATTTTGACAGTCTATTAGGAAGAAACACCATAGTAGATCTTCCTTCATAAGTTTATATAAGGCAAAGGAGACAGTTTATCATTTGGTTTGTCATCTGTCTTAGTTATTGCTTTTGTGGGGTGTATTGCTTTCCAGTATTGCCTTGTAAATCTCAACTGAGTTTTTATTTTCAGCCATGTAAAGCACACACCAGTTCTTAACTGCTTTTACTGTGATATTTGGGAAGACAGTATAAAGCATTCTTCTTAACACAAAATTCATGTACTATGTAAATACTGTCCACTACTGCCACAGAGATCGAATTAACCATGAAAAAAAAAAAGGAGTCTAAAATAATGTCAGACAAGAAAAACTTAAAAATGGAAAATATAGTTAAACATTAAAATGCATAAGTAATTAACAGGGAAAGATAGAAAGAGCTAAAAAAAATCAAATTATGATAAGCTACAAGTAGATAATAAAAAAAGCATGGGCCAACCTTGTAATTGTGATTTCATAAGGAAATGAAACACCCTCATGATTTGGTACAGGGGGAATGTGATCTCTTTTTTCATTGACAAATTTAATAATCTGAAACAAGACCTCACGGAGAGCTGCTTCAAGGGTAGCTCGGCGAACACTTCTCTCATCTGATGTACTTTCTGTGATCACTCAGGCAGAAAAAAAAATTGTAAACTGCCTTAAATAAGTCTACATTGACAGATATCAAATGCTATATATATATATATATATATATATCAAAACAGAAATTTTACCTCCTGGATCTACTACCAGTTTGGAGTGATGAGACTTGCTGGAATGTGCTTTTGGGTGTTGTGCTACATTCAAATTGATATACCATTGTTCCCAATACAAGCGTTCAATTTTGTTGCTGAACCAAGTAGCCTGCTTGTTTTTCACCTCATAGAAAGATAGGCAAATCTGCAACATAAATCCCAGTTTAATTACCTTTTATAAAAAATTGAAATATCAAAGAAATAAAGTGCCAAATATTGATTTTGCAAGGAGTCGGTAAGCCACACATCACAACTTAGTAATCTGTCTCATCAAATGAGAAAAATGAAATGAGTAATACAAGAGAAATATTGAATAATAAAAGAAACAAAAAAGAATTTTGATATATTGTGATAATTAATCCATCCTTCTGAAAACCCAGGACTGCGCTCACTATGATCCTTGTAATGAGCCCATTTCTATACTATCTGATAATATATTAAGTATGTAACTTACTTCAATTTCTCAGCAAACATTACACATGCAACTTTGACAAAGAAGCAACTCAAATTGGCCAATCCTTCGTAAGAATTTTTATCCAAATTTTCTTTGATTAATTTTTTCAATAAAACATAATAAAAGAAACAAACTAAAATTATAAAGGAAACCAACCGTCTCCAATTGACCAGCCTAGTTGCAGGAGTTCAAATTAACTAGGACACTTAATAATAAATAAAAGACGACCCCAACTGACAATTTAGTTGATCCCAATCGCCAGCTGCTTTGGGGTGTTCCCTTAAATGACACTTAATTATGAAGGAAATAACAAATAACATAAACCAAACTGGACACCATGAGATATATGTTGATAATGTTCCTAATTTTAGTCTCACGAACTGTTCTTAAGCAGTGCGCAAGGCTGCAGTAAAAATCCCCTTGGGCCCCACAAATTGTGTCTACTAAGATTCCTTAAATCAAGAAATCCTTGAAACTGAAATCCCCAAATAACTCCACTATTTTTGGTTCCTTAAATAAACCATAACTGAACCATATAAGCCAAAGATGAACTACAAACTGGTCCAATCCAACTAATACAATTTTAGAAGAACATTATTCCCCTCTGGTTCAAAAAAATTCATCCACAAGTTTTGTAGCACACAAGAATCTTCAACCCGAAGTCAGAATCCATCCTCCTTGACCCTACGAAACTAACGATCTAACCACAATCCAAACTGTACGAAATCAGCAACAAGAAGTTCATTGTCGAAGATGCAATGTGGAAGCATGAAATCAATTGGAACCACTTTATGCTCCCCCACAACTTGATCTTCACCGATCAGTGGACCAACCTCATCATCATCATTGGCTCATCTTCTTCTCTTCCATCCACTGTTCTACGACTGAGATCAGTTTCTCAAAGGAAGATTCCATATGATCGGAGGTAACCAATGATTGGTTCATATATTCCTTGCTTGTTGCCAAATATCTCAGAGATTCGGTTCAACCTTTCGCACGCTTTCTTGCATAAGTTGAATCTGTTGGCAAACAAGAGAGTAGGATCCATTGTATCTATGGCCAGGTCTTGGCTCTGATACCAAGTTGACGCAGATTAGGAGAGGGAGGATCTGCTCATGGTGGGAAAGAATAGAATAAGGGGAGAAGGGAGGAAATCCATGGGAAAAGAGGGGGAGAGAGAAGAGAGACAAAACCAACCATATACTATTCCATTCAGCCAACTTGTGGCAATGGCTATTAAGCCTTACACGTGTATAAAACAATATTTGGACTTAAAACATTTTTTTTTCAGGTATAAAATAATAGAAGAAACAAACTAAACTATAAGGGAGACCTCCTCCCATCAACCAGACTTCTTGGAGGAGTTAAAAGTAACTATGACACTTTATAATAAATAAAAGACAACCCAAACTGACAACGAAATTGATACCAAACGACCAGCTGCTTTGGGGAGTTTCCTTAAATGACACAACCACTTGATTAAGAAGGAAATAAGTCAAATAAAAAATAAAATAAACCCAACGGGACCCCACGAGATATACCTTGATATGGTTCCTTTTGGCTATTTTGTGTTCTTCTGATTGTCTAGCTGTGGTTAATGTCATTTCTGCTGGAGGAAGTGGGATAGACTGGGCAGCTAAAGTTGTAACTGATGACATTGTTCTTTTAGCTTCTTCCTTTTCCTTTTGAAAATTTGAATTTGTTCCTAGATCTTCCAATAGGGAAGCTCATGTTCTTGCAAAAGGAGCTGCTATGTTTGGCCTCTCGCGATCTTGGTGGATCTTCCCCCTCCTATTCTTATACAGTTGGACTCCAAGAGGAGATTGTCCTCTTCTGATTTCATTCAATAAAGTTTTGTTTTTCTGTCCAAAAAAAAAAATCGCCATGCACAAGGCTGTAGTTAATACCCCCTCGGGCCCCATAAGTTGTGTCCAATAAGATCCCTAAATCTAGGAAACCTTGGAACCAAAATTCCCAAATAACTCCATGATTTCTGGTTCCTTAAATAAACCATAACTGACATATGACCCAAAAATGAACTACAAACTAGTCCAATCTTGGTTCAACCCAACCCAATCCAACTAAAACAATTTGCGTACTGCCTTATATACATCAGGATAAGAGTTTTAATTGAAATACAACTCCCCTACTGTTTTACGGTTTAGGACTTCCATTCCAATTTGTTTTCTTAGTTTTTTTATATCTTTTTAAGGGAATGTTTTGTTATCAGCTATTACATTATCCTATGGCCAGTACGCAACTACCCTATTAATTCCTATATAAAGCTGCACAAGCCTATAGACTAGAGTCTCCCCACGATTTTATGTTGATAAAGTTTGGCTTTTCTGCTTCCATGTATTGTGGGATTCAGAATAGTGCTGTGAGATGCAATGCAATACTTGGTGACGTTGGCCGACGGGATGTCAATCTAGTTCCAAGTGAGATGTTTGGTTCATATCAATCTAATTTTCTACCCTTCTTCTTCAACCTATCCATCATAAAATCAGGTCACTATTTTCCAGTTTTCTGCTCAGTTCTTTTTGCCTTCTAGCTGTCAGTTTTTCTGTTTCCTATTGAAGGCATCTAGGTTTTTTTATCTGACTCCAACTCCGGCAACTGGATTCTGTTTTGATCATACATTTGGTTCCAAAATCTGACCTTTACATCAGATCATAAGAATCCTTTTACTACTTGAACTCTTGAGTTCTTAAAGTCTGATATCAGGTTACGGTTACTGTCTTGGTTACTGTTCTCAGATTTGGATCTGATTTTAAACTAAGTTCCAAACCTAATCCTCAGGCTTGTAGAAACCAATCAAGGCCCCAACAAACTCGACAATGAAACCCAACCCAAACTACTTCTATGCACAACCATCAACTACCCCCCCCCCAACCCAACGAAGCACCCCAAAATCTACTTTAGCCTACACCATTGAAGCACCATACCAACTGGTCATCCTTCGCATTGTAATGGACATGAATGGTGATTAAAGTTCATAAAGTGAAAATATAAAAGTTTTTGTAGTATATAAATGGAAATATAGAACGAATTATGAGTAAATGTAGTATCTTCTTAGTCCCATATTACTTGATGTCTTCATAATCAACTCAATATCATTTGACTTCAAAAACAACATCCATTCAAAATTTTCTTTTCTAATGTACGTTAAGATAAAGGGATATCATCAAACATATGATACCAAGAGAAGAAATAGCAAATTCAACCAGAAGGCAGCAGAAAATCCCCCAAAACATGACAAAAAAAGTAATAAATCCGAACACATAGTAATTTTTCTAAGAAATACAAATCATGCAGACTCCACAATGCCTGACAATTGAAAGCCATCAGCCGACCACCTACCTGACTTTTCTTATTTGGATGCTTTTCTACCCAACCAATGAACTGGTCTATTTTCTCCTCAATCTTCTTTTCAAGTTCAGCATCTCCACATTGAACCTACACAATAAGAAGGGTTGAGTAAAACATAAAATAAAGGGTTCAGGTAAACACAAGAAATTTAAATTATGTATAGCACATATAGTACATCAGACATCCATCCAAAGAGGATACAACATTAACAACGACACATCAGAATTCCATTCAAACAGGAACTACAAAAAGAAATCGAAAACTTGTCCACTAAATTCTGTCGGTACTTTATTTAAGTTCTTACCATCCAGCTTTAAATAAACAGTGATTTCAATGTTTGCTTGCTGTCGTTCCAACAGCAAGCATCTATGATCTATGTATTTTTGATGGAGTACTGCAACACAATATTTGATGTGTCATAACAAAATGCCCGTTCTCTTAGTTTCTGTTTTGACTTTGACTTATTGGCAGCAGCAACAACTTCTAATAAGCTCATGCAGGAAAAAATTGGTATAGTTGGATTGGGTTGGGTTGGACTAAGATGGACGAGTTTGTGATTCATTTTTGGAATATATAATACAGTTCAGGTTTACTTCAGGAACCAGAAATCATGGAGTTATATGGGGACCTTTTTTAAGCTTTCGGTTCCAAGGTTTCCTAGATTTTAGGAATCTGATCTGGACACAATCGTGGGCCTAATTGAAGGACTTTTATCAGTTTATGGCTTGCCGTTATAAGTTCCCTAAAATATAGGAACCTAAGCTTCAGCCCAACCATGGGTTGTTTGTAGATTCTTTATTCTTATCTTTTATTATTGTTAAGTTGTTAGTTTCCTAGTTAGTTAGGGAACTCCATCATTGCCCATGCAAGACGAGGTTTTTTTTTTTTTTTTTTTTTTTTGTTGGGTAGGTTCCTTTATTGATTGAGCCAATTTAGTAAGGCAACTCCTCCCAATTGATGGGGAGATTTCGGAGTCTTGTTTAGTTCTTATTTTACTTTTGTTTTCAATACTATAGAGCAATGTAAAGGCCTGATAGCCTGCCTCACAATTTGATGATGGAATAGAAGTTTGTTTTTGTTGGAAGTGAGATTGAGATCTCCCTCTCTCTGCCCCATGTTTCTCTCTCCCTTCTCTCTCCTCTCTGCCTTCCCCATAACCGTAGTTATCAAGGCGTCACTTGTTGGAGTTGCCTTGATTTTTTTTTCCCTCCTAGATCCCCTAGTCCAAAGTTGTGAAGCCTTGGGATAGGTTCTTGTGGATGTCAATAGGCTAGTTTTCATTGTTATTTGTGAAAGACCTCGAAAATATAAGGTTCATTAAATATCTTGAAAAGAGTCCCAACATAAGTCATTGGAAATGCAGAGGCCATCAAATCTAGGAGGAAGTTCCAAAGAGGGTCTCGAACCCTCCCAACATCTCAATCAAAAAACTACATGTAAGCATTTGAAATCAAAATTTGAATGAAATTGAGTTTTATACAAAAGATGCCTACAGAGACTCTAATGATCGGCCTTTTCATTTCAAAGAAAGAAAATAAATCCAACTTCTTTGAGAAATTAAACATGAATATATCCTAAAAAGGAATGGATTGCTCCAAAGCTAGCATATGTCACTTCAAAAAATAAAGCAACACCCTAGAAAGAATTGGATTGCTCCATAGCTAAGATATGTGTCACTTCAAAAAATAAAGAAACACTTACATAAGTAATGTCAAAAAGTTCAGAATCAATATCCCTGGGCCGAATAAGACCTAAAGCTCTATGAAACACAATTGTGTGCAGTATACCTGCATCCACTTTCATAATTACTATTAGATGTAGATCAGGTACAAAACAATAATAATAATGAAAAGAAAGGCAAGAATAAAAGTTACAAAATCTACGAGGCAAGTCAGAATAAAAAAATTAAAAGCATAAATTACACACTTCCCTCCACTTAGGTTTCTAGTTATCTAGTAATTAGAGAACCCTGTCCTCAAGGTGTTTGTGATGATTCACTAGCCTCAACTTTGGATTATCGGTCAAGTCAGAATCACTTACCTTCCCTCTTTGATAACTCTCAATTGCTCATATGACCGACATAGCAACCTCAACTCCATCATAGGTGATAAACATGTTCTTCCTTATGTCATACAACATGTGCCTATCCTCCCCAAAACAATTTCTACCTCTAGACCATGTCTAATCCTGCCAATTATTAAAGTGGAAGAGAAAAGGCATGGCTGATCCCAGGCCATTTATAACCGAACAGGTTCAAGTAGCCCAGAAAAATTAATTGACAGTTAAGATAAAATATATATATATATATATATATTATCTTAAAAAATTAAGGTACAAAGATTCTGCACCCAGAAAGGTAACACTAATCGGCACCTTTAGAGCCAACCAATTTAATTAGAAGATTCTACTCCTCCTCCTCCTTATCAAGAAAGGACTTCAATGGATAACGGGATTTAATATCCTATATCAATGACATCTAGCCCACCCAATCAACCTCTTCCTTTGTTTTCATTATTTTTCTATAGTTTTAAGGTTAATTAAGTAACCAGGCAGGTTCACTAAGGAACTGAAGGGGTATACTAGCAATCTGTCCAGAACGGCAGGGCCCATTGACATGACCACGGGTTTGAAAACCTTAATTCCAGGTTCCTATAGGCCCATCCAAGAGCTAAACGGTACACTAATAAAAAGTAATGGCAGTTCTACAATTACTGTGAATAGTTTAAGGTTTCCTTTGAGATAAGAAACAGAGTTAGGACGAACAATTGTTTAAGGATAATAATCAATGAATACACTAAGAGTTATAGGGGCATTAATGTAAAAATGAAAACAGAGCCAACAAAAATTGTGGAGGTAGCCTTCAACCTCCCGACCAGGGTGACCAGTGGAAACATGGTTCTGTTCCAGATGTAAGAATTCCTTCATATGGAGTCCAGTTGAAGTAAAATTTCAGGGCATGACTCCTAACATGATACCTCTTGAATACAACTCATAAGTCATAACCACCCAAACAAATAGATAAGGAGTTAACATTCCCTCACTGAAATCATACCTGGCGGTAGAAGCAAGGCTATTTGTGTTCCAACCCGAAAGACTATTTCTTTGGCCAGACTTGATGACAGTCCCGGTTGGGTATTTTTTAGTGAGGAGGAGGATGGGTCTTCTCCCTTTAGCTCATAACCAGCCCCCTTTGGAGCAAATGGTTTAGCTCCGGTTTGCCTTGGTTTGGGGCAACCAAATCCAATCATGTTGGTCCAAGTGTCCAACCACGCTGCTTTACTACACCACTCATGCTCAAGGCCTATTCAAGAACATGCCAACAGACAAAACCCAATAAAGTCCATTAATTACTCAGGACAGGTTAAAGCATGCACATTCACTTCATCCGTTCATCTAGGTAGGCAGGTATTAAGCATCCAGACTCGTCTTCTTAAACGCATCCCCTATTAAACCATAGCTTGTTCTCTTGTTTTCTTTGAGAAACCTAAGTCTTCCTTACTAGAAGTTCTCTAGATTTTTATTTTCATTTAGTTCCTTTATTAGTAATAACATATTTGACTAATTAAAGATCAAATCAGCGAAGCATCATCACCTGTATTCAAAGACATTCTCAGAATTCCACCATAATCAAGGTTAGATAAACTAAACTAGATTTGAAACCATCAGATTTTGAATCTCAGTCTGGCCTATTTGCTAAATCTTAAAATACCGTCATCAGCAACTCTCAAAGTTCAGCATTCAGAAATTGGAAATCCAAGCATAGTTGATGGTAGACCTTAATCCTTTGAAAAATCCAATGTGAACTCACTTTTTGCAGAAGCATTTCCAGATCTAAACAAATAGCTTCGAGGACACACCCAGAACTTTTCAAACCATTGAAGAAATCAGACAAATATTGCCCACAGGAATATATTGGTAATGTCACTGTCACATGTAGGTCCTTGGCTAAAAATGATAGAAAAAATTTAACATCAACATTCAACAAAAGGCTGGGATTGATACTCAAACCAGAGAGAAGTATGGGAGCAGTAAAGATACTTTGAGTGCAACTTACTCACTTGAAAGCAAGCAGCTATTTTTTTTTTTTTTTTTTTT